>NC_045651.1:1099132-1402162 GCF_009829145.1 Chiroxiphia lanceolata
TCTTGGGTGGCTGTGCAACTGAAGTCCCTTGAACTTGCTAAACCAAGCCTTAGTCACAGTTCTGGCCCAGCTCCTTCAGGATTTGATCTTTTCCTGTGAGCCTGCCCCTTCAGCCCAGAGATTCCCACACAGCTGTCAGGAATGATCAGTCAAAAAATTATGAAGTGAGACTGGTCTTCATTTGCCCTAAGCCCTTTTTAATAGTTGACTGACTGTGTAAGGGGTCCTTAAAAATGAGTGTTTTGTGCTGTTTATTTAATATCAATTTATAAAGGGAGTATTTTCACATAGTAGAGTAAACACCACTTCATTAAAATTACAGCTTAAATCCCCATCTCCTGGATTTGTTTGTTTATCAACAAATATCTCTCTTACTTTTTCCTTTTTTTCCTAACATACATATTCCCATTCTTCATTGCTGTAAAGGAAAATTTTAAAGAGAAGAAAAAAATAAATTAGGTCTTGAAAGCTCCGAGGCCATTAGAAGAAATCAGAATAAACATGTTGGGTTTTGCTCTTTTCCCTTTGCTGTATTTCATCTGTCACAAGCTCTGCAGCCTAGGCTCTCGAGGCTGGCAGCACTCACTGGCTTTGCCAGTGCTGCAGCTCGGTCCCAAAAAATTAGTAAGAAGCAAGTTACTGGTAAACATGGAAGGGGATGAACCACATGTATTTGTCTCTAGTCAGAAATTCATCTTCATCTCTTATAAGGCCTTGGGAAGAGCACAAAACTCCCTTCCCAGGTACTTTATGTGTTCCTGCACAGTCAACCCTGGACATTGCTTATGGAGCCAAGGCACAGAAAATCCTAAAGAAGGCCTGCCATGGAGCCATACTGGAGGAGGAGTGTCTTGGGCAATCCCAAGCACAAATGTAGGCTGGGTGGAGAGCAGCCCTGGGGAGAAGGACTTGGGGATGCTGGTGGGCATGACCCAGCCCAGAAACCCCCGTGCCCTGGGCTGATCCCCCAGCGTGGGCAGCAGGGCAGGGGGGATTCTGCCCCTCTGCCCCTCAGGTGAGACCCCCCTGCAGAGCTGCCTCCAGCCCTGGGGAACAGCACAGGGAGCACATGGAGCTGCTGGAGAGAGTCCAGAGGAGGCACCAAGATGATCAGAGGGATGGAGCAGCTCTGCTGTGGGGAAAGGCTGGGAGAGTTGGGATTGTTCAGCCTGGAGAAGAGAAGCTTTGGGGTGGTGATCTAATTGTGGCCTTGCAGTGCCTGAAGGAGCCGACAGGAAAGATGGAGAGAGACTATTTATAAGGGCCTGGAGTGACAGGATAGGGGGAATGGCTTCAAACTGCCAGAGGGCAGGGTTAGATGGGATATTGGGAAGAAATTGTTCCCTGTGAGGGTGGTGAGGCCCTGGCACAGGCTGTCCAGAGAAGCTGTGTCTGTGCCTGGAAGTGTCCAAGGCCAGGTTGGAGCAACCTGGTCTAGCAGAAGATGTCCCTGCCCATGGCAAGGTGTTGGAACCAGATATCTTTAAGATCCCTTCCAACCCAAACCATGCTGTTATTCTATGATGGGTGTCAGCCATTTACAACGTTTTTTCAAGAAGAAGTGGGTCTGAAGTTTCTATGATTCAGGAGTTAGTGGTTACTCATAATAGAAAAACGGTATCATGTTACAGAATACCTCTCAGGTGGCAGGTACAACTGTGTCTTAAATATTCAAATGTAATTTTTTTTTATCTGAAAATGTTAATTTAATCACAATGAAACATTTTCCTTTATAAAAAAACCATAACTTTAACGACTGAAAAAAACCCTTTTCTTCTACATTTTTCAAATAGGAAAAAAAATAATTTCTTTATCAGTTATGTTTACCAAGCACATAAGAGGTTTATTAATTGCAAGCAGTCAGTGCAGAACTGGATTAACAGCCCCTGTACTAATGAGAAACTCTGGAGACCCAGGGGTCTGGAGACTCTGGAGACCCCAAGAAACCTCGTGCCTTTACGGGAAGATGGTTTCCCAGCTCCAGTTCCCCTTATCCCAGCTCATTCTGAGCCCTAAGCCTTGATTATGCTTTTAGGGAAGACTAAGATGAAGCAGAGCCATAGCTATAGCTCCTAAAAGAAGTGCTGACTTGGCTGTTACACCACCACCAGGTCAAGAACCAGGAACAGGGTGAGGAGCAAGAGCCAGAACGTGGAGAACCTCTCCTGAATGCACACCCTGCCTGCAGTCATGTCTCCAGGGCTTCTGTCCTTCAGGCTTGGTGACTCTGAAGTTCCTGCACACATTAAGCTTTCCAAGGGAGCATGAACTTTCCCACAGAGTGCAGTCAAGTCTGACAGCAAGTGCCCTCTCTTGCAAAGTGGTTTCAAGCCTGTGTGGACATCCTAACAGGGCCAGATGGCTTTAGCTTAACTGAGAAAATTCACACAATGCCATGTGTATTGGATCTGGCTGAGATGGAGTTAGTGCATGTAAAAGAGGTGTCAATATAAAGCAGGCCATATCAACAAAGAAAATTCCTTGAGTTTTAAATCCTTTGTCAAGTACATCCACATTTATCACAGAATCACAGAATATGCTGAATTGGAAGGGACCCACAAGGATCATCCAGTCCGACCTGAACAGGACCATCCCCAAGAGTCACCCCCTGTGCCCCAGAGGAGCAGCCAAACCCTCCTGGAGCTCTGACAGCCTTGGGGCTGTGCCCACTGCCCTGGGGAGCCTGGGCAGTGCCCAACCAGCCTCTGGGGGAAGAACCTTTTGCTGAGATCCAACCTGAGCCTGCCCTGACACAGCTCCAGCCATTCCCTGGCTGCTGTCCCTGGTCCCCCCAGAGCAGAGCTCAGTCCCTGCCCCTCCTCTGCCCCTGCCCAGGCAGTTGGAACTGCACTGAGGTCTCCCCTCAGTCTCCTCTGCTCCAGCTGAACACGCCAAGTGCCCTCAGCCAGTAACTGCACTTGGGCATTCATGACATCCAACGTGGCAAGGTTCAGAACAGCAATAGTTATGTCTTGCACTCCACCTGTTCGCGTCTTACCTCGGACATGGAGAGGAGCTGAGCCCTCGCTGTGAACAGCAGCACAGGTTACAGGCTGTCCCACATGGCCTCACAACCCTCCTGACTGCTCCTTCCACATGACATCAAGTGGCAGGGCACAGCACAGCACCTGACCCTCAGCCCACCAGGATTCACACAATATATCGCCATGTGGGTCCGAAGAGCCCTTGCCATGGGATGTCAGCTGGCCACCTGCCCCACTGCTGGCTTATTCCGAGGGAAAGCACTGCAGGGAAATGGCAAGGCTGACTTCATTTGTTTTTGTGCACAAGAACAGATGATTTTTGGGAAATGGCAGTTCAGAACCGTTTGGAGTAAACATTAATGAGCCCAACGTGGTGAGGGACAGCGTGGGACCTGGGATTCCACATGCAGGACTGTTTATGATCTTATGGCATTTACCTCTCCTTTCTTTCCTCATCTTTGTCTTCAGCCTCTTTCAGAGCAAAAAGCAAAGGAACACCCCGGCCCCCAGGCCCCTGACCTTGGCACTGAGCTCTCAGCAGTGTTCCCTCTCCAGCTCCCAGGAACGCTGCATTTCCACTTTGAAGAGGCAGATTTGAAAAACAGAAAATATATTAAATGGAAAACACAACTGGTCAGAAAAGCCATTCTATAAATTATGAGCCTGGGCAACAGATATTTTTCTTTGGGAATCAGTCACTTGCAGTCTCCAGGCTATACTATGTGTAAGAAACAAAAAAACCAAACAAAGAGAAAAAGTGAAGGATTCCTAAGCTGGTTCAGGAAAGGAATCTTTTTTTTTTTCAAAACTGGGGAAAGGAAACTTGAAATGCAAGGGAAAGACCACCAGCAATCAGGCCCATCTGGGCACTGAAACATGGTGACAAAAAGGAGCAGCCCTTGATCTCCAGAGGACACGGGGGATCTCCATTCCACTTCCACTCTTTGGTAGAGATTATCTAACTACAACACAGCTACCCCTCCTCCTTAAACTAGATTGGTGTCATGTCATTGCTGTGAAGGAGATCATCATCACAGCTGACAGCATCACCTCTACTCCAGATTTTCCATGGTCACCTCTTGCAGAGTGTGGCAGAGCCCTCTAAACCAGCACCCCCTGCCCTGTGACTCAGTGTCACTGGGCATCCTCACTCAGGCAAACCAGCTGGACTTTAAATAAAAATTAGTTTTCCATTGTGCCAAAACTCACAAGCCCTGCCAACAGAGCAAAGCTTGATCTCTTGCATACAATCCTGTATGAATAGTGCTACTCTGGATGGAAGGGAATTCATGGAGAGTCTGCTTGGTGCCTCACTAAGCATGGTCTCATAAATATAACAGGACTGGGGTTTTCAAATGACTTAAAGGCAGTCAGACATTCAATATCCATTACATTTTGGTATTATGAAGATGTGGAGGCTTCTCTGAATCACTTAGTATTTGGCTTCTGGAGGCCATCCCATCATCTGAACCAATTGGAGATGTTCCAGAGCATCTCAGGATACAAGTTACTCCTCAGACTCTTTGCAGGAATTTGCTCATGCCTTTTGAACTGCAGCCACCTGTGCTGCTCGGTGATGACTGAACTGGCACAGGGATGGAGAGGACTCAGACAGCACAGAAGTGCAGTCTGGCCGTGTGTGGTCTCTGACAGTGACCAAGCAGGTTTGTCTCCAGGGCAGGATGCAGAAGGTGTAGCCTGTTTGCAGCTATAGACACCAGCTTGGTGTCTATATTGGTGACAACATCTTCCTCCTCTGACATCCTCTCATTTTGGTTTATGCCACTTCACAAAGTCACCAGCATCAAACACTAACGACCCAGCAAGTCAGACACTTCTATAAAAAAGACTCCTTACAGTACCATTCCTGAACACGATCACAAATCTTGAGTGTGAATTATTTTATCCTACTGTGCATTCCTTTGAATATTTTTAATTAATACTCATTCAACAAAGGTAAGAATTGATTTTTTTTTCCTGTCTGGTCTTGAAACCAGAACTGAATACATCAAGTGTGTTTCAACACACTGTACATGCCTCTGTAGTTCTCCCAGTGCAACAGTGAGAGCAAAGGCTTTCTGAGGGTTAAGTTAAAAAGGCTTTGTGTTGCTTCACTGCCCTGAAGTCCCACAGTAATCCAGCATCCAAATGAAAGACAAAACATGCGTCTGTTGGGTTCCAGTCTAGAAATTTCTCTCCATGAGCACAGAACCTTGCCCCACTGTAGTGATAACAACCAGAGTTTTTCAGTTCAGAGCAACAGTTCAGCTTTGAAGCAAATCACAGAATCCCAGAATGGGTTAGTTTGGAAGGAACCTGAAAGATCATTTTGTTCCACCCCTGTGCCATGGGCAGGGACACCTTCCACTAGACCAGGTTGCTCCAAACCCCACCCAACCTGTCCCTGAACACATCCAGGGATAGGGAATCCACAGCTTCTCCAGGCAACTTGTTCCTTCCTTCCTGAAGGAAGCCAGACTAATCCCAGCCTAACATTAATCCCCAAATACATTTAGTGGGTGTTTAAAGGCCTGAACACCAACTGTTTTTATGGAGTGATGTGCTTCTGTTGCACCAAAGCCACTGTTTCTGCTCCATTTACTGGCTTTGATTCCTTCTGCTACCAGATCTGATAATTAACCTCTTCTCTGACTGACAGCAGTCATTGTGCAATCAATTTGGGAGCTCTGCTCAGCATTTGAAAGGAAATATCCCCTCCACAGTTGGAGTCCACTCTGCAGCTCTCAGTCACAATGTCTAACCAGGTTTTTCTCTTGTCTTTCCAAATACTGCTCCGGGATTGCACTTTGGAAGTGCTCAACAGCTTCTCCCAAGTTTTCTGATTAAATCGCATCAATTAGGTGCTATAAAACAAAATATTCAGTGAAGGCAGTATTGCAATGGATCTGTGCACAGGGACAACTTCGGTCTCCACCAAAACTGCAGTTCCTGGTGGAGTTATTTCTAAACAATTTCTTGACATTTTTAAAGTGATTTTCAAGATTTTTTTCATCCGACTTTCCTTAACTCACCTCTGTGATTATTATTTTACTGGATAATAAGACAATGAAGAACTGAAGACAGACCTGATCTCTTGGCTTGGTAGTCCTGGCTTTCCCAAGGAGAGCAGTAAGGTTTGTTTCACTGCAAGCACTGGCTGGCAGAGCCTCTTCAAAGGTGCTACACCCTTCTCACGTCAGGGCCCTCCAGGAGATGCACACCTGGAGCAGCTGAAAGAAAAGCTGTTGCTTTCACCCTTGCATTTATCAGCAACAACATCAATACCAACACTTCCTTTCACTTCTGTCTTACAGGGTCTATTTATCAATAGGACATAAGGAAAGCACTTAGGCATCAGATCCTTTTGGTGGGGTTCCCTTCCCCATGACAGCCTTGTTCCTCAGAAATCAATCCTGGCATAAAACTGGAGTAACAGAGTAAAAAAGGGCATCCCTTGAGTTGTATTTTGGGGCTGTTACTCCTATGGAACAAGGGGGAATTTTCCATAAGTTCACTGAAGATGCAGAAAAATAACATATTGCGGAATTCGGCCTTATTTTATTTTTTGCAAATGCATCTTTTCAAATTGCGCATCTGGAATTTCAGTTCTCTTTCAAATGCTCTTGCCAGACAAGCACACCTGGGACTAAGAAGGGGGTTTAGATAACTGCCTTTCCATATGGCCCGTTGATAAATGATTCATTCTGCACAGTTTAACTTTGAAAATAAATTCAGTATAGTTAAGATATTAAGATACCAGCTTCGTATTTCACCTCATAATTGCACTTCACATATCACAAAAAGAACTGGGTTGTTGTTTTTGCTGCTGCTGTTTGCAGATGCAGCCTGCAGAGCCCATGAGGAGCTCTGAGTATTGCATCACAACTCCCTCCTTCCCATTCCAGCACACATTTTGCTCTTCTTCAGAGGATAATTTTTAGGTGGATTAATACCAAAAAAACAAACAACCATTTTCGTCTTGTGAAGTACAAATCCAGTATCCTCAGATGAAGAAATATATAAGTACAACTCTTAAGGGTAATGTTTCATTAAGTATGCTGATGGGATCAAAGATCATCTCGGATGAAAACAAGATCAAATGACACAACAGGCTTCCTTAGGAGGCAAAAAGCTCAGTGCTCCTCAACCCACCCTCTTGGCACTCATGGAAACGCCAACAAGGTTGTGCAACTGCTCCTCCATTCACTACCCCATGGTCGACACAGAGTCATCACTGTCCTCGTAGCTCTTTTGCCCATGAATTTCCAGTGTCACCATTGGCACACCACAGTCCTCTGGAAGGGTGAAACTGGTCAGAAGATTTCCCAGGCAAAATCAGAACATCATCACATTTTACATTTGACCCCTAAATACAAAGGAATAGGTACATCCAGCCCTTAACGGTCCCTGTAGTGGGTGAGGTTCTGATTTGCTTTTTAAGGGAACCAGAAGGGGAACCAGTAGACAAAGAGAGAGACACTGGGGCAGGAATCTACAACTCCATCTCCCAGTCCTAGTCATCCTAGTCCATCTCTCTAATCCCCACAGCAGCCCACCCTGGGGAGAACACACAGTGTCCCACAGTCCAGGAAAGAAAAGGCATCATGGAAGTGTCTCATGTAGATAACAACAATCATCACACTGTACCTCTGGACCATACTTGAGTACTGTCATGGCAAGCATGGCATGAAACCAGGACTATATATCAGATTTACAAGTGCACTTGGTCTGTAGGTCTCGAGATACCAGCTGGGTCTTCCCACAGGCAGGTGAGGAGCACTAACAGACTGACAACGATGGAAGGACCCTGCTGTAAGTCAGCAGAGTTCAGATGGCATCAGTCAGCTACACTGGCTCTCCTCCTGAGGACCCAGTTGTGCACAGAATGAAAAGCCAGGACAGACACCAGAGGATGCCCTGAGTTGCTGCAGTGCACACAGAAGTTTCTGCTTGCTCATCGGATTTAGGGGCCAGACGAGTGAAGTTTCTGTACAGGAGAAAGAACCAGTCTCCAAATGCTTCCAGTTCCTAATGGGCAGCAATTCCTCCCAAGGGTTGTGTTGCTTTTTTATTTTCTTCGGCCATTAATTCTTTTCAGAACCAGTGAAAATATTTCCTTTGCTCCTATCGGGCTGCAGCACTTTTGCTGAAACACATCTTATGTGAAAATCATACTCAGAGCCTCTGGGCACAACTTGGAACAAAGCAGGGGCCAGCTCAGGCTGCACATCTGGAAAATATTCCTACTGGTGAGACCTGCTGGAGCAGGGAAGGGGCTCCCCAGAGAGCAAGAGGTGACCTACCATCAGCAGGGTTGGGAAGTGGATGAGAGCAGAGCCCGCAGGGAGGCGTGGCAGGAGCAGGAGCTGGTTGATATAGTAGGTGCTGTCCCCAGCTCTGCTGCCCATGGTATATTTCCTTGCCTGGTGCCCAGGGACAGGTACAGTGTCACTGTTAAGAAGGATCATCTGAAGGAAGGTCAGGACACAAAAGGCATCCCATCCTGGGACACAGAAGGGATCACTCAGGGCACCCCTTCATCTGGCATAAAGGAATGGAATCCCCAGAAAGCAGATCTATGCCAGCAGTACCCACAAGTGGTGCCTTTCTGATCATTTAACAAAAGCGAGAAATAGTTATTTCATGCATATTCCAGGAGTTTATTGTAAAAAAAATGCTAAATATTGTGTTAATTACAAACAAAAGCCCAGGGAAATAAATATATGACAAGTCAAAGTTTGATCTTGGGCGCTCCTTTCAGGGACAGACAAGTGAGAAATACAGAGAGAGCAGAAATCTACTTTCAACTCCAGGTGCAATCTATACAAATTTGGCACATGAGATTTTTTTCTGTATAAAAGTAGTCCCAGGTGAGTGTTCACAGATGATATATCTAGAAAAAGAAACAAAAAAAGAAAAAAAAAACACATACACACCAAAAAAGCCTTACTCTCTGTTCCAAAAAGCTGTCTTCTTTCTTAATTCTATCCATTTAAATTTATTGCTGCTGAAATTCCCAATGTTTGCCAAAATGTAAAGAAAGTTGCCTACAGATGAGTGTTACCAGCAGAACAGAGAGAAGGGTTCAGAAAGGAGCTGGGAAAAGAATACTGAGAAGGACAGATCCATCATTTTCAGTGATTGCAGCAATTCTGGGGAAGCATCTTTGGAATTACCAGTAGTAAAAAGAAAACCAGCTAAAAACCCAAGAAAATCCCTGCCAGAGGAGAATGACTCAGGTGAGAGGTCTGTACAGCTGTTATTTATTGTAAGAGTTGTGCGAAATTGCAAATGTGGGAAACTGTGCAAAGCACTGAAAAAGATGTCTTTGGCCAGAAAAACTTTCCCTGTATTTCAACATGGATCAAGAGGAAACCCAAGAAGGGAAAGGCAGAGATAAAGGGATGACTCAGTTCAAGACACTTTTCTCCCAAACCCACCATGGTGCCAGACCACAGCAGCATCCACAGCCCTGTTCCTGCTCCTGCTCCCTCTGCTCCTCCTGGGCTCTCTGGGGTGGAACCTGTTTTGATGAACCTAGAAGATCTCTTGACAACTTCTCCTCTTTCCAACTTGACTGGAATCAGCCAAAGGGTTCAGAGGTCAAAGGAAGAAGTGCAAAAGGACTGAAGATACTTTGAAATAGTTAATAATTTTCAAGAACAGAGTGCACTTGCAAGTGCACAGTTTTTATTTACCAAAAATTCCTGTTGAAAGAAAACAAAACAGTTTTTAAAAGATTCTTATAAGATTTGAAGTACTTTAGCCCTATTAACATTAAAAAAATCCCAAATATTTTGTTAGGCTAGGAAAATTTGCCAAAGTGAAGTTTCTAGACATATTTAAAGACCAGTATTTTGCAGAAGAGCTGTGTTAGAAACATGCACCATACCGAGAATTCATGTTACATAAAAAGACAAATAACATAGAGAAGACTATTCCACAGAGCTGGATCCCAAATGACCCTCTTTATTAAAGGTACACTGAAAGCAGTGAGTACCTCCATACACTCACTCTATAGCTCATTTTGTGTGGCTTTTCAACCACAGATTTTAGCACGAGCTCTGTAAAATGCTCTTTTCTGGATGCTGTAATTCCAGGAATAAACGGGCATCCAAGCAGGTGAGGGAACAGCAGCACAGCCAGAGGCCCCAGTTGAGTGCTGTACTCAGACATGGGATGCATTTCTAGGAAAGCCACGCTGACAGGAAATGGGGGGGTCAGAACAGCTCCAGTAGAGAGGTCTTACGCTCCCATACAGATGCTCTGTATTTTTCCATTATATCGACAGCTTTGCCCATATTTAGTGCTCAGGGACTGTTTTTCTCCCTGCTGTTGTGCTGCCAGCACTGTGTGCTCCCGGCCGGAGCTCTGCGGGCCATTGGCACAGCGCACTGGACTTCGGAGCTGGACCTTGCTCTGCTTCTGCACTTGGACTCTGCTTTGTGCCTCACGTCATCAATAATGCTGACATGCATGGCTGGCTGGGAGAAGGATGCTGGAGCACACAGCTCTGGACCTACCAGATCCAGTCATGGATCTGACTTCCACACAGCTCAGTGGGAATGGAGGAAGTCCCAAAACTCCTGAGAGCCCTGTTCCTCAAGCACTACAGACCTCAGCACAAGGGCATTGGGCATATCAGGAAAATAAAAAGTATAAAGGGCAAGGAAAATTAAGGCACTAAAAGTGTAAGAGGGGAAGCACTGATCACTCTGGTGAGCAGAGACAGCACCCAGGGAATGGCTGGAGCTGTGTCAGGGCAGGGTCAGGTTGGATCTCAGCAAAAGGTTCTTCCCCCAGAGGCTGGTTGGGCACTGCCCAGGCTCCCCAGGGCAGTGGGCACAGCCCCAAGGCTGCCAGAGCTCCAGGAGGGTTTGGCTGATCCTCTGGGGCACAGTGACTCTTGGGGATGGGCCTGTGCAGGGCCAGGGGTTGGACTGGATGATCCTTGTGGGCCCCTTCCAACCCAGCATATTCTGGGATTTTGTTGGAGATCGGGTACCCAGGTAACCCCTCCTCCTGTATGCCAGATAAAACAGGAAAGACTGGTTCAAAGAGAGGTTTCCAGGCAGCGTGATGCTGACTGCCCACCTGAGCAGGAATGCCTTGCTGGCAGGACCTGCTGGTCCCCACAGGAGCTAAAGGCTGGGTACCAGAGTGAGTCAGAGCACCTCTGAGCTCAGGCACCAAAGTCTGTTTCCAGTTCTTATCCAGGGAATTTGAAAGATGTCTTGCCTTAGTTGCAAACACAGGTTTTTCTCACACAAAACCTAAGAAATGTGTAGAAATGGATACAACAGTGTCAGGAATGAGCCAAGATACAAGGCTGTGGTCCGTAGAGGTCTTCAGATGTGGGAATAGGTGAAAATCAGGCAAGTATTGAAGCCCTAAAATAAAAACTCATTAATAAAAGTGACAGTGAAAGCTCTGAGACAGGTAAAGTTACCTGAGAGCAAAACTCTAATTAGACTCGGGAATAGTCTCCCCCAGGAGAGCAGCACAGTCCCACGACTGCAATGGGTTTATAACTACACTCATTAATATTCTCAGGAAGATACTTCAGGAAAAGTGCTTTGCCGGCAGGAGTTGGACAAGGTAACCCAACAGGTATGTTCCATTTCTCAATTCTGTGGCTCTTCTCCATTTACCCCTAAGGAGAACTGTTTTGTGTCAAAGGACAGCAAATTTAGCATTACCCTGTGACTCCCAGGTGGAACATCAGATGGATACTTAGCACAAGTGGCCCCCAGTGAAATCTTTCTTAACGCAAGAATTTTGGAAATCAATTCTGAGCATGACTAATATTACTGTTTCTAAGGTTTTGATGAAATATCTGTACACAGGCAGTCACTGCTTTCCCTTGGCCAGACCAACATACCCACCCTTGCGGAGAAGGACCCGCATTCCAACAGGGAGCACAGGAGCAGTAAAGCACACAGGATGAGGGTTCTGAGAATCAAACCTGATCCCAGCTGGTCTCAGGTAACCCATAGTTTCCCTTTGCATGGCATCCACCAAACCTCTCAAGCCTGTCTGATGCTCTGACCTAGGTCAGTTCAGTTGGCTTTTACCTCTTGATAAAAACCACACCACAGGCTGGGGAATCAGGAACAAGGAATCTGCACCAGGTTAAATCGAGGAAATGCTGAAGCAAACTCCTGAAAGAGCCCTCTAGAGCTTTATACACAAAAGAGATGAAGGCCAGCTTAAAACACACACACACACCTACAGGGCTGGGCCCAGCTCGGGCTCCTCAGCGCAGCAGGGCCAGGGAGCTCCTGCAGTGGGGCCAGCGCAGGCTGCAGAGATGCCCAAGGGATGGAGCAGCTCTGGGAGCAGCAAAGGCTGAGGGAGCTGGGGCTGTTCAGCCTCCAGAGCAGAGCCTGAGAGGGGCCCTCCCCAGGCTGTGTCAGGGGCTGCAGGGAGGGGGCAGAGGCTGGAGCAGGCTCTGCTCGGGGGGCCCAGCAATGGCCCAGGAGGAACGGGCAGGAACTGATGCCCAGGAAGTTGCAGCTGGACAGGAGGAAGAACTTCTTTGCTGGGCAGTGACCCAGCCCTGAAGAGAGAGCAGAGAGGGTGTGGAGTCTCCTGACTGGAGATCTTGCAGAGCTGTGTGGACACAACCCTGTGCCATGTGCTCTGGGATGGCCCTGCTGGAGCAGGGAGGTGGGACCAAATGAGCCACTGTGGTCCATTCTCTGTTCCTGCTGAGCTGAGGAGCCCGAGCTGGGCCCAGCCCTGCAGATGTGCCTGCCCAGGGCTGGGCAGAGGGGCAGGATCCCCTCCCTGCCCTGCTCCAAGGCTCTTCCTGATGCCCCCAGGATCCCATTGGCCTCCTTGGCCCCCAGGACACACGGCTGGGCAGGGACAGCTGGTTGTCCCCCAGGACCCCCAGGGCCTTCTCCCAGAGCTGCTCTCCAGCAGGTTGGCCCCCAGCCTGTACCGGTGCATGGGCTTATTCTTCTCTGGACTCCTGATCTTTTTATAATATGTTGGTCACCCAGAAAGGAAAGCAGGGGGGACTTTACACAACTGCACACCAAAGATTGCCCGCAGGGCTGCCGCCATCTGAACAGACTGAGATAAAGACAGGCAGATCCTCGATCAATTTCTGTCACAGGCAAGACAGGTTCAACTTTGGGAACATTATTGCTGGTTAAAATAGAAGCTCTCTTTTTCCCTCCTTCTCCTTTGTCCTTCTTAAATATGTTTTTCCAGAGGTGCCACCAGCATCACTGCTGGGCTCGGCTGCTCCCTGTAGAGCCAGCTGGAACAGGCACAGCCGGGTCAGTCCAACACAGGGCAGCCCCAACCTCTCCTAACAGAGGACCCCCCCTACCCAAACCTGGACACCCCATTCCCCAGTCTATTACACTGCTGGCTGCCTCAGCAATACCAAGTGAGAACATTTTCCTTTCAGCCAAACATCCTTCACACCCTTTTGGAGAAATGATAAACTAACCAATAAAAAGCCCTTCAGCAGTCCTCTGGGGTTATAAGCTACTGAAATATTATTTTTACGACAATAAGATGACTTCAGAACACTTCCATGAACTAAAAAAAGCTATTAAGACTTTTCTTGTCTGAGAAACTTGTAAATGTATTTCTTCTTTCTGCCTTTGGCAGCAACATTCGATGGCCAAGCGTCTTCATAAAACTGAAAGTTTTCCTGACCTTTTCTGAAGCAAAAAGTCACTGACTTCTTCCTGCTGTGTATTTGCATAGGGAGTGCTTTTAAGCCAGCAGCAGTTAAAAGAGAGTTTAGTAGTTGTGTCCAGGACTGTATCCTCAACCAAGGGGTTAGTCCTACAGGAGTTCCTTCAGCCAAATGCTTTGGAACCTGAAGATTAAAATTTCGTAAATTTTGCTTTTTTTTGTGTTCCTTTTCCTTTTGTAACTAAATTCAAAGCTGTTGTCACCTTCAAATGGAATTGGTCAGACACTGGTGTGACCAGAAGAGGATTTGGATTATGTCAGACCTGGATAACGAAGTGTCACAATTATCAGCCTCCTGCCACTGACTTCTCTGAACAAAGCCTGACTGGATAATGCTTCTCTCACACCTACAGGGACTGAGATGCAAGTTTCAGGCAGATTAGCACTCCCCACTAAGCTCCTTTACCTGAGTGCTCTGCTCCTGGCTTTCTAACTTTTCTAGAGCCAAACCATGGAGCATTAATTTGTTGCAGCTTTTGTCATCTATAAACAGCCATTTGTAGGTTTTGTTCATTGTTAGAGCCTGAGTCATATACTAGGCCAGTCACTTCTAATCATTTCTATACTAAACACTCAGCTGCCTGAAAGAAAAACCCAGCCCTGCGTGAAGCATTCACTGGTGAACAGGGTCATAAATCACCCTGACCAAGTTCTCAGAAGCTGCTGGGCAAGAAGTTTCCGAGCTGTAAATGCTCCCCCACCTTTTTTCAAACTCTTGGACTTTTGATAAACATGAGCAATCAGCACCTTTGCAGACATCATTTTCTTTCCCCACTGACGGAATATTGGATACCCAGAAGGAAACTAGGCCTTGAAGAGGGGTTCCAGGGAGGTCTTCAGGAGTGTGGATGGGATTATTAACACTGCTTCAACTCATTCAAGGATATGCCAACAGGCTCCTCTCACCCACATCTCCCTGCCCCTGGAGTGACATGTGCTGTGACAAGCCCATTTCTGTCTGATGGAAAGAAAAACAAACATTACAGTGGATAATCAAACAAATGTGGGCTCTTCAGTTCTTGGATGGGAACTCTAGCTGATGTCATAAAACATGGGAAGAATGCTCTATAATTAAATCCTTCTCTGGAAATATTTGACTAGATTTGGGATGTCCTGCAGGAACAACACTGAAGTCAGCAGCAGCAGTAAAGGTTACATGAGTATGAGACTGAGGGATTTTCATCAAAATATATACCTGGGAGAAGGCAGAGGTAGGATACTGGGAAGTTAAGATGAGGAATTTAATGAGGGATTATATACACCCCCAAGCAAACCTGTATTTCCTCCTGGTTACATCAACCACCCAGGGGGAAGCTGTGCCTGCAAAGAGGAGACAAGTTTACACCTCTACAGCCACTATCACACACATCTTTCCAATGCAGGGTTCAGATCCTGCTTTCATGCTCCTCCCACCACCTAATCTCTAGCCATGACAGTAGCTGAGCTACTTTCAAGAAAACCACACGGTGGTCGAAGTGATGCTGCAATCAGTGTACAGCTCAGAGAACAGGAGCTCTGGTGTGTGACTGCAGCAGGCCTAACAGTGGGAAGGAACCAAGGCTGGGGACCTACAGGTAACAAGATAGACATTCACAGTGTTAGTTAAACCACGGAAAAATGCTGGCGAGAAGAGGAACAAGTCATGAATCCTGATGGGGCACAGATATACAGGAAGTTGAGCTGAAGGAAACTCTCAGACTGTTCCATTCTGGATCCCAGAAAGATCAGAGCAATCCTCCAGAAGCATGGGACCACATACAGCCCCATTTTGAAATTTTCACACCATCAGACCTGCTTCTCATGTGAGTTCTATCTGGACTGTGACATTCCCTTCTCCCCAGTCTACCCTATTACACATTTCCTCTGTTCATCACTAATTTACTTCCTCTCTGGGTGACTGAGAAATGGGTATTCCCCATCCTTTGTCTTTATTCATCCTCCAGAGCATGGATCCCAGCTCACAACAGCCTCAGAGACCTGTGTTCAACATAGAAAGCTCTGCTTGCCCCCAGCAGTTTGCTCCAGGTCCCTCAAACCTCTCAGTCCCAGGGGTCCGGGACAGAGTGGCCCAGCCAGCAGATATCAAACCACACTCCACTGCATGTCAGATACACTGGCACATTTGTACTGCCTGTGCATGGCCAGGTTTTGGTAGGGGTGGGGCTACAGGGATGGCTTCTGTGAGCAGCTACCAGAAGTTTCCCCCATGTCCTGCATAGCCAGTGCCACCAGCTCCAGGACAGACCTGCCACCGGCCAAGGCTGAGCCCAGCAGAGATGGCAGTGAGGCCTCAGGGATAAGGTCTTTCAGAAGGAAAAGAAAAAATTACTGCACAGATGTAATTGTGTCCAGAGAAGAGTAGAGTGGGAATATGTGAGAGGAACAGCTCTGCAGAGCCCCAGGGCAGAGCAGAAGGAGAGGCAAAAGATGGTCCAGATGCCAGAATGGAGATTCTCCCGAGATTCTGTGGTGCAGCCCATGGTGGGGCAGCTGTGCCTCTGCAGCCCATGGAGGTCACAGGGGTGCAGGGGGTTACCCAAAGGAGGCTGTGACCCCGTGGGAGGCCCGTGTTGGAGCAGGGTCCTGGAAGGGATCTGCTGACCCATGGAGAGAGGAGCCCATGCTGGAGCAGGTTTTCCTGTGGCCTTATGGGGACCCACGCTGGAGCTGGGCCTGAAGGACTGACCCTGTGGAAGAGTGAGCCGTGTTGGAACAGTTTGTAGAGAACTCTTGCCCATGGAATGGGTTAGGGTTGGAGAAGTTCATGGAGAACTATCTTCAGTGGGAGGGACCCCACACTGGAGCAGGGGAAGGACTCCAGCTCGTGTCCCTGAGAAGGGGCAGGAACAATCTGGGATGAACTGACCGTGACTCCCATTCCCTTCTCCCTGCACTGCTGCAGGGGGAGGAGGGGAACGAGGGAGGAGTGTGGGGAAGGTGTTTTTAAGACCGATTTTACTTCTCATTATCCTGCTTTGATTTTGTTAGTAATAAATTCAATTAATATCCCCAAGCCGTCTGGTTTGCCTGTGATGGTATTTGATGAGTGATCTCTCCCAGTACTTATCTCAACCCATGAACCTTCGATCTATTTTCTCTCCCATGTCCAGCTGTGGAGGGCAGTAATAGAGTGGTTTTGGTAGGTGCAAAACCCCTACTTTTGTATCATCAACCCACTACAACCAAGATTTGTAGCAATAGGATGCTGAAAGTAATGCTCTGAAATCTGGATTGTTTTTTCCAAAGTCTTAAAGGACATGCAAAATCCACTGGAAGCTGGGAAGGGTGACTGAAGGTGTGTGACAATTCCTGAAAACCACTTCCATTTTCCAATGTCTTCCTATTTTCAAAAACATTGAGCATTCACATGGAGCTGAAAAGCTTAAGAATGAATTTTACCTTTGGCAAACCTTTGATTTTACTGAAAAAAAGAAATATAAAAGGAGGGAAAGGCCAACCACAGATGTTGAAAAGAGGTGGTAAAAAGTGTGGTCCTTTAGTAAAATGGAAGAAATACGAGCATGAGCCTCCTAAGTGCTGAGCTCTGTTCTAGGTTACAGCTCCCGTCATCTTGAACAAAAGCAGCTAAGCTGCACTTTCTATGCCTCAATTTGTCACACACTGAGAGAGATGGACATTAATTAAATTTGCAAAATGTGTTGAAGTCTTTTGAGAAAACACGCATGAGATGATAAATATAAATTTCAAACCAGGACCTCTGATCTGCAAGGATTCAAAGACAGTGCAGTGTGGATGCCTCCGGCAGAGTAGCAGGAACATGGGGAACTACAGCTCCAACAGCCATTGAACCCGGCCAAGATCACACATCTTAAAACTCCTTTTAAAAACAAGTCAAGGCATATATATGATCACTCACTTCTTGCTGGAGCCATCAGGTGAGAACCCAAAGGAAGTCTTAGAAAGTTGTTTGCATAAGTCCACAGGTTCATTAGACAAGACAAATGTCAGACTTGGGCTGTTGAAATGATTTTCTAACTGGATGACAAAGCAGAGGAAACAACAAAAAGAAGATGAAGGAGATGTTGTGGTGACCAACCCCCAGCCTACTTCCTTCTTGGTTTTGAAATCCAAATCCAATTTGCAAACTAAGTGTCAAATACCATTGTCAAAAGACGTAATTCTTACAGCTGTTAGACTAGAGGCTTGACAAAGAGCAATGTAGTACTGGCAATACTGCTCATTACATATTTCAAAGGAGAAATTGAAACCACATTTCTAGACCGCAGGGTTGGATTTCCAGAAGGGCACTGGGGTACACAATGCCATGGACTGCTCTGCCTCCCCTCCTCTTCCTCTTGAGCCTGCCTTCCCATGCAAGCCTTCAAACACCCCTGAGCTGTTGCAGCACAACCAGAGCACCGGTGTCTGCACAGCAGCGTGAGAGAAAACACCAGCGTCAGGAAAGGGTTAAAGAGGACAATAAAACACAGCAGGTGCAAGCACACAAGAAAGAAATAAAGCAAAATTCTCTCCTTATGGGAGCAATAGAAATGATTGAGAGCGTGGACTCTGTAATCTGCAGAAACTGGGGCGACACTGTTGAGTCAAATTAAATGCACAGAGTGGAAAAATCCAAGCCCAACAATATATCTGTGTCATGTGTCTGCGTGTAATTTACTGCCACAGTTGGAGTCTGCCTTTGAATGATTCAGGGAGGAACTAACGTGTGGGACTTGTTTCCTTACGATATATGGACATGTGCGCATGTCTGTAACCACACTGAGGAGTGATGA
Organism: Chiroxiphia lanceolata; assembly: GCF_009829145.1. Lineage (NCBI taxonomy): Eukaryota > Metazoa > Chordata > Aves > Passeriformes > Pipridae > Chiroxiphia > Chiroxiphia lanceolata. Next base: position 1,117,590 of record NC_045651.1, read on the forward strand.
ACAGGACAGTAAATTTTTTGCACTCCCCAGTCCCGCTGCTCCTGGTTAAGAGCTGTCTCCACCCTGTCACTCCAAGCATTACATTTGGTTATCATGAGATAGTGAAAAAATAAGCAGGTCAAAGCCTTGCAAGACAGATTTTGCTCAGGGCAGGAAGAGGAAGAGAGGCAAAGAAGCTCCTAAATGGATGTGCCCTCCCACGGAGCTGCTGAGCTCCTGCATTCCTGCCCTCAGTTGCCAGCAGACAGCAATGCCACTGGACTAGAGCCCAATATTCCCCCCCCCGAGCCCTTTCCCCAACCTCCTCATGCAGCCTTAGGTGCTGCCACACTAATAATTTTGACAAAGTCAGCTTCTGAAAACACACACAGAGTAACACTGGGACTCAGGGAAATGTGGCACCTGAGATGCAGGAGCAGGATCACAGAATGTGCTGGGTTGGAAGGGACCCACAAGGATCATCCAGTCCAATCCTCAGACCTGCACAGGCCCATCCCCAAGAGTCACCCCCTGTACCCCAGAGGAGCAGCCAAACCCTCCTGGAGCTCTGGCAGCCTTGGGGTTGTGCCCACTGCCCTGGGGAGCCTGGGCAGTGCCCAACCAGCCTCTGGGGGAAGAACCTTTTGCTGAGATCCAACCTGAGCCTGCCCTGACACAGCTCCAGCCATTCCCTGGCTGCTGTCCCTGGTCCCCCCAGAGCAGAGCTCAGCATCTGTCCTGTCACACCTGCTGCAGGTGAAGGCAGGGTAAGTGCAACTTCCCTCCTGGCTGCAGAAGCCTGGAACGACTTGAGAAAAGTAAATTGCCTCCCATAAGATGCTCAAAGACCGGGAGTGACCTCAGCACCAGCAGCTCTGCATAGTCCTGCCTTTGACACAAGTCTCAGCCAAAGCCCCCAGTGCAAATAATCCAAGAAGACAGGTCTCTATTAGTCTCAGCACACTTTTTAGAGGAGTCCTTCTCATTTGCAGTGATTTTCCCTGCCACCCATCGGGCTTCACTTTGCTGTCAGTGTTGGATTTCAGCTCAGAGCTCTGCGCTGCAGCTGCTGGCTGGGTTCGGCTCCATGTGATCAGTTCTAGGAAACTTTCAGGGTGAAACACAAAACTGGGTCATTTTGGTGCATTACCAGTGATGCTCTGGCACAACTCCTTGATGTTCATTAATGCCAGGCAAGTTTCAAGTGCCCCAGAGCTATATTTTCTTTCTAATCAACTGATGCAGAGCAAGAATCACTTTGTCTCCTTTCTGTGTAACTCACACACATAACCCAGATCACAAAACTAAGCTAAAGGGGCTTGATTAGCTTTGCTTCACTGGCATCAAATGTAAATGGCACCAAAGTCGTGGAATCACCAGTCTGTGAGGGGAAAGGCTGAGCCACAGAGGTTTACAACTCATTTTGAAATAGGCTGTCTTTACACTAAATTCCCCCACAGGATGCACATCTCCCCTGCCCTGGTGCTGCACCCTGTGCCACAGGTAGCACGGTCTCTCCTACTGTGGGAAGGAGGGCAATGTGCCCAAAGCAGAGATTTTCAAATTCTTCCAGCTCCAAGTCTTTCCTGCACCTCCCTTTGTCTGTTCAATTATCACAAATTTGGAGAGAGAACAGCAGGCATGCCTTCCTCCTCCACTAGTAATTATTGGATTTAGTTACCTGCCAGCAGTAATCCATGCACTGGTGAGATGGGAAGTAAAAATTCCCTGGCTCCTTTCCAGCACCCAAGTATTATTTCTTACTCTAGTAATCATACAGAAGCTAATTAGGTACCTAAATAGCCTGCGATTATTTATTCTATAATTTAATGGCCTGACACTTGTCACGGGACATTTGTTTGATGCTGCTGACTTCAATTCGTGGTCTTTTGACAGCAAACTCTTCTGCTGCTGTTGTCAGGGTTGGCACAGCAGAACAAAGTGGGCATTTGAGGGGCTTTGGGCCCCGCAAAGCCCCCCCAGGTCAGAGGCTGCAGCTCCAAACTCCCGGAGTGCCCCCCGCACCCCAAGGACTGGGACATGGGACATGGGACATCTATGCCAAGGAAAGGAAACTGGAATAAAAACTCCTGAAAGACTTTGACAAAACCCAAATCTAGGGCCCTCCTTTGTATCTGTCTAATAAAACTATCTGGAGGGAAGATTCAAATGCAATTTTTTCTGTATATTTCATAGCAGAAAGAAATCACATCGGAACCAAAGCAGTGTTTGATTTCATTCTTTGTCAGCAATATTAAAAGAATATCAAACTGAACAAAGCAAAACTTCACTGACAAGCTTACAAAGCTCAGAAATGTCTTCTAGAGGTGTCATTTTGTTTAGTAAAATGGAATTTCAAAATACATATGCACAGAAACCTACCACAGGAGAATTCAGTTGGCTGGCCTGCCTTCATAAACAGTCATTCAGGAAGGGAAAAATAGTATAAAGAGTTATTATTAAAAGTATTTACAGGAATTTGGAACATCTGAATATATACAAAACCGTTACTCCAGACAGGAGCTTCATCTTCTCAGAGACCAGAGTCACTTCTCTCCCCTCTGCCTCCCCAACAGCCCTGTCACCACCCTGGAGCAGCCCAGGGAATGGTGGGATCTCAGGGAGACGTCTCTGTGTGCCAGAGCTACATGTTATCATAAAGAAAAGCCCAGCAGAGTAAGGCATTATTTAATACACATCTGATTTATCTGTCTTATATAGAATATAATGCTATGTAAGATACACTGCACGCAGGCTAAATTCCACATTCCCACACTGATAAATCCACCCTGGGGATGATGATGAGCACATGGAAACAGAAACATTTTATCAGATACAAGAAGAGCTCCAGCATTTGAACGTGAGTCAGCAGTGCCCTGGTAGCCAGGAGGGCCAACCCTGTCCTGGGGCATCAGGGAGGGGATTGTCCCGCTCTGCTCTGCCCTGGAGCGGCCTCACCTCAATATTGGGGCAGTTTGGGGGGACACAATGGAAGGAAGAGATTGAGCCATTGGAGAGTGTCCAAAGGAGGGACAGGGAGATGGGGAAGGGCCTTGATTTGAAGGTGTATGAGGACACTGGGGGCACTTGGTGTGTTCAGCTGGAGTAGAGGAGACTGACGGGAGACCTCAGTGCAGTTCCAATTCCTGGGCAGGGGCAGAGGAGGGGCAGGGATTGAGCTCTGCTCTGGGGGGACCAGGGACAGCAGCCAGGGAATGGCTGGAGCTGTGTCAGGGCAGGCTCAGGTTGGATCTCAGCAAAAGGTTCTTCCCCCAGAGGCTGGTTGGGCACTGCCCAGGCTCCCCAGGGCAGTGGGCACAGCCCCAAGGCTGCCAGAGCTCCAGGAGGGTTTGGCTGCTCCTCTGGGGTACAGGGGGTGACTCTTGGGGATGGGCCTGTGCAGGGCCAGGGGTTGGACTGGGTGATCCTTGTGGGTCCCTTCCAACTCAGCATATTCTGGGATTCTGTGATTCAGACACTGTGGGACTCTGCAGCTTCAGAAGCCTGTTAGAGGACACCCCTGCAGCCCATGGTGATCAATTAGGATGTAACAAATGACCGTAGTTCGTTATTTGTGCCATGAAAGGAAAACAGTGGGAGGAGGCCATGACCCCATCCCTAATGGAGAGGTGTGGACTGTCCTGAAAGGTGAAGCATGCACAGAGCCAGGGACTGTATCAGCCAAAGGACTGACACCAGGATGAACAGTGTTTGCTTGGACAAGAGCTCTTTGTTGGGCAGCCCATTGAGGGGGTTCAGTTTCCAGCCTAAATTGGTGTCTGGTTACTCTCTCACTTGGAGATAAGGTACCTGAATGTCTTGTGCAAACACAGAGGGGCCAGAGGGAGAACAAAACTTTGTGGAAAAGGGCTCTTGGTTGAACACTGTCAAAAGGAAGAATGTTCTAAGGAAAAACGAAACAATTCCCCCTGACTTCTGTTAGCACTGATGGAAAGTGGCAACGTATAAAAATGAGCTTTACGGCTTGCCAGAGCGTGGCTGGGACTGGAACAGATGGCCAATTCATCTCCACCGAACTTGGCACTTCTAACAAAAGAAACAATATGTGTTTTGCTACCCTAATTTCTCCCCCAGGTATCCAGGCAGGTGACTGGGATGTCTGATGACAAGAATGACTTGACTTGCGCTCCCCAGGAGCACAAGTTACTTGTTTCTGTGGCCTTGCCATTGTTATGCCCAATCCTCTGCAGCACCCAGAGGGGTTTCTCCAGATCCAGAAGACAACAGCAAACCTGGATGACACTCACCCACTCACAGACACAAAAGCCACCACTCACAGGGACTCTTGTCTTCACATGGGGATTCATTTCAGCAGCCCTACCACTGCTCTGCAAACATCTATTTTCTAGTACTGCAGTTGCACACAACACATCCCAGGGATGCTTTACTGAATGCAACCGGCTGCAAAAATTCCAAGATTAGACCGAGGGATCCAAAACCGAGTTGGCTACCCCAGTATGTTTTCACATTTAACATAATTTCCCAGACATAACCTTGATTTCAAGATTTATATTTTTCTGCACAGGGGATAAACTGCTCCACTTTCCCACAGAGAGAGTTTGAGGGCTGCACCAGGATGGCTTTCACATGGGAATGAGTGCAAGGGAATGGGAAAGATCCTTCTCTCACTGATGCAACATGTATGGGGCTCATCTAAGTACAGCTGAAGGAGAGAGATCTGATTGAGTCAAACACAAAATTGTGTTTCTGAATAAAATGCATCTTTCCCCAGCTCTCACACTACAACTGAATCAAAATCCAGTCTGGTACATACCAAGATCCTTAAAATTTGCAAGTCTTGTGAAACCAAAAGGGAACTGTGGATACCCAATGCCCCTGATACTCTCAAGCATGGCAGTGTGTGTGCATTAGCCACCAGCAGGACTCTCAGGCGTGAAAGTTGCACTTTTAATATCCTCCTGCCGTTGTTTTTCTTTGTAACAACAGTACAGGAAATTATAGCCAAGTCTAAAAGGTTGCCTGCCCCATCAGGAACAGAGAATGGGTGTTCATATGATCTCTGCAAGATTACATCTCTACAACAAGTCCTGCTCTAACTCAAATTTGTCTGACCACACAAACAATACTCTATCACATCTTAATGATGAGGTCAGATCATCAAGTTGAAGTTAAAATCATTAATGATGATTAAAAATCATTTACTGGAAAACTTCTAGAGAAATGTTATTAATAGTAGATCAAGTTTAAGTGACACTTTAAAGAAACTGATTATTGTTTGCATTAGTTATGCATTAGGAGAACCTTTAATGGGTTAACTAAGAATTTTATCCGTAAGTTATTCTATTAGGAAATATACCATTATATTCCCCATAGAGCAAAAAGTTGTTTTGTCTTATTAGTAAATATTGACTAAAAAACACTGATTAAATGAGTGTTTCCATCCTGCTGACTCAACCACATCCGTGTTTGTTCCCTTAAGGGAGCATTACACACACTGAACATACGTCCAGAGGAATCAATCATTACACATATGTTTAGGATATTATCTTTTCCAACAGAAAAGTCCAGGCTTACAGTGAGAAACCAAAAGCCAAGACAAGTTGTTAGACTAGATTGTCTCTCAGAAGCACAGCAGAACAGGACACATCCCAGCCTTACCAAAAAGCATTGCCATATTCACATATTTTAAGGAATTTTAAAAGGAGTCATCTCATCATTTTTTCTGCTCATCTGATTGTTTTATTTTGTGGCTATCCATGGGGAAATGGAATAGTCTTGCAATTAAAAATACAAACTTGAATCTGCATGATTTTAGGCAAACGATCTCCAGGCTGGTTTTAAAGACCCAAAATGAAGATGCAGAGCAGGGACGCTTTAGAACATGTCTCAATGTTTCCCTGCCACCAGTTTCAAGGGAATTTAAACCTGTAACCTGCCTCACTTAAGTCTTGCAGCAGTGAGTGGAACAAGGCCTAAATATCTTTAAAATGCTTGAGTTGGACAGATTTTCAACACAGCTCAGCTCAAATTTCCCCTGCTTCAGCAGGATCTGTGCACATGAAGTCAGCGCGCTGGGCCGGGGCTCGCACAGCTCTCAGAAGGCTGCCCAGTGTTTTTGGGAATCTCTCCCCTTTCTCGTGTTCCCAAGTGAAAGATGAGCTGCTTGAAAAAATCTAGCTTTGCTTTCTGTAAAATAAGGCTCCCAACATGCTTCTGGTTCACACAGGTTTGGGAAAGCAAGAAGTACCCAGAGCTCAGGTCTTCAAATGGCACTAGACGGAAGAAAACAAGGTCAGTTAGCATCTGCACTTCCCATCCCATCAATGCTCCTGATTTCATTAAGGCACAGTCTTTTCTACCTTTTTCACCTTTTCTTAGACTTTCTTAGACTTCTAAGACTAGGCAATTTCATTCCAAATATTTAAAACTACTGAGGAAGAAAAGCTGCTACAGACCTTCAAGTGACAGCCTGGGAGGTCACGTTTAGCAACTTTACAGTAAACTATTTCAGACTACAGTGAAAATAGTGGGATCAAAAAGTCCTCTGATCTACTCCTAGTTTCAAATACTGTGGGCAATCACAGTTAGATGTACACAGACTGAACTCTTCTAGCCTCAAATTTCTCTGTATGATCCAAATCCTGTTAGTTCCCAGCAGGCTTTTGAGAAAGAAAAATTGAGTACTGAAAATAGTTATTGACTAAGAGTTATATTCTTTGTTCTGAAAAAATTTTATGACCCTTATTTTTGAAGCTTGTCATGTGTGACGGACCAAAACCAAATTTAAGAAGGGAGCACAGGTGAATTTTGACAAAAATGGATGGTCTGAAGGGTAAGCCTACCAGTGCAGACACCAGATGTGTGGCAAAAGAAGAAATACAGCAGCTAGAATGTTCAAAAATATAATGCGGCAAAGGATGGGTGCTTCTCCAGGGCTGCAAATCTGTGCAAAGGCTGGAACTGTGTTAAGGGTGTGATACTCTTGCTGTAGGTCAATGCACAGGGAAATCACTCTATCCAGTTCCTGCGTGTCCCTATCACTTGGAGAGAGGGGAAACCTGGTCAGCTCCTGGTCAGCCAAAAACGCTGGGGTGGGCTGCCCTTGGCTGGACTGCAGGTGCCCAACAAGCCATTCTATCACTGCCCTTCCCAGCTGGACAGGGGATGAAGAATAAGATGGAAAACAACTTGTGGGTTGAGATAATGGAGTTCACTAAAGCAAAAGCAAAGAGAAAAAAAAGTTTTATTCTCTACTTCTCATTAACAAGTGATGTCAGGTCACGTCCTGGAAAGCCGGAATTCAACACGTGGAGTGGCTGCTCTGGAAGGCAAACATTGCAAACAACGGATGCCCCCTGCCTTTCTCCTCCTTTTCTTAGCTTTTATATCTGAGCTGATGTCACACGGTCTGGAATATCCCTTTGGTTAATTTGGGTCAACTGGCCTGGTTGTGTTCCTTGCCAGGACTGTGCTCACCCTTGATGGGAATGCTGAGAGACAGTGCTGATGCTGCGCCAGCTCTGCTCAGCAGCAGCCAAAACACTGGGGTGTGATCGACACCTTTCTAGCTCCCAGTGCAAAACACAGCTCTGTGAGACTGTGATGGGGAAGTGAACCCCAGCTCAGTCAGACCCAATAAAGGCTCCACCCTCTTATTCCACACCATTTGTGTCATAGTCAGATCCCACATAATTTATAGATCTTCTCACTATTCCATTGTATTTATTTCTCATTACTGAAATCCCTTCTTAGCAAGACATACAACTTGAACTACATCCTTAAACCATCTTTAGACCCAACATACAGATTTATACATTTTTATTCACTGCCATCCGTTGTCCTTTCACGGATAGGTATTATTTTCCCATTTTCATGGGCTTCCTCTGCCACTCCAGATCCGTGACTTGGGCTCCATTCCATCAGGGTGGGTGCTCAGGACATGAGAAGGAGCATAATCCGTCTTTGGGCACTGACACCGGTCCATCCTGGCTCATCGTCACCCTCTCCTTGCCCCTCCCAAAATTCGTTCTTCATCGGTTCCTGTCACTCCTACTACTTTACTTCCTGCAAGACACAACTTACACCATGGATTACATTTCCCCTGCAGGTTGAATCTCCATAAGGCACACACCAGGTCTAGCCATCCTTCCTTATCACCCACCAAGCACACCCTGGTCCCTGAGCAAAGACAGTCCCTCAGGTGGGTTTGCCTTTTCCCGAGGGAGCTGCTTCAGACCTGGAACTCTGCACCTGTTGCCTGAGCAGACAGTAAGCAATGCTCTGGCAGATGGAATGAAGGGGGGCATGTAGCTTGTCCATCATGGAGAGCACCAGGCTGGGTCAGAACAGTGTCTCCTTCGCTCAACATGTGTCTTGTGAAGCTGCCAGTCCAAGTCTCAAAGGCTATAAAACCTGTGTTTTGTTAGAATGATTATTCTGTCATGGCCCAGGTATTGTGGTTATAGGTGTTACATGGGGTAATAAATAAAATGAAATTAAACAGCGTCATGCAATTAAATGGGCAATCCATGTTGGCAGCTGTCCTGCTCAGACTGTACCCAGACTCGTCAGGTAAAGCACACATTATTTCACTGCTGAAAATACAACCCATGTGCCTGTGTGCTGTTTTCTCTTGATGAGACCTACACAGAGACCTCAGCTCTCACCCCAGCTTCACACTCCTGGTCCAGCCCCAAACCTTCTTTTCAAGTTGGATTCCTCCCTCCCTCACATTAGAACAAGTCAGGACCATGCTGACAGAGCAAGGCTGTTCCAAACTCCTGTCAGTACAAGGAGCATAATCCTTGGTGCCAAGTGTCACAGAACTACTCTGGGAGACATCACAAGAGTTGCAGGAGCCATCTAGCCCTTTACCTGCAGGTCAGTGGAGGGCTGCTCATCCACAACATGGAATTTGACAACTCTAGGCACTTCAGAGTAGGGATGTTAAAAAATTGCAGTTTGTGTGCTCTTAGTTTCACTGCTATCAGTCAATTTTTGTTGGACAAGAGCTGGGTCTGTCTCCTCCCCTTGCAAATGATGGCTCTGCTTTACCATCTGCAGCCATCCCTCCTGCCCGCCCCAGCTCTACCCCAATGAAAAAAGGATGCAAACCCAAGTGTTTATGGCCTCACTTATGATGTGGATGAGCCTTGTGTGAGCCCCTGTTACCACTCTGGCAAAACAGAGACTCCTATAGACCAGTCAGCCTATCAAATTCCTTTTTTTTTCTTACAGGAATTTTGGGGAGGTTTTCTCACCATTTCAAAGTTCAGGAACCTTCAGGTCAACATTTTTTGTCACTACAAATAGATGCATTCTGTTCACAGTGAAATAAGCAATTTTTAGACCTGGAGTCTTTTTGTTTGGTTGGGTTTTTTCGTGTTTTTCCCAATCAAATGAGAAAACATGCAACTAAAAATTCCACCAAATCTGGAAAATTCCTTTTTGAAAAGTGACACTTAAAATATAAGCATTTTCCAATGAAACTTATTAATAACACTCCTTTTCAGAGTGCCTGAGTAATGTTCGGTGGTCTCTCAACCATGTATCACCAGGGTATCTTGCCATTCCCCAGATATGTTGTAGCTGTGGTGGCAGACCCTGTCCAGTTGTTTGTGAACAAGAAAATTGTATATACCACTACACAGGCAGCAGAGCAGCTTTCCAGGTCCCACTGCTGCCAAGACAAGGAGATAGGAGCCACAGCCCTGTCAGACGCGGGACAGCGGTCGCCCCACAGAGCCAGGCTTAGCTCACTGCTGCCTAAAACGTGCTCAGCACTGGCCTAGGGCACGATTACAGGAATCCTGGAACATGACAGAGGTGACTTGTACAATCCCCTTTAAAATATGTCCCAGCTGGAGCATGACATCATGGCCATTGATCAGCCTGGGAGAACCTGTAGTCCTGGTCCCGACTGCCCTTTATACTGACCAGGAAAAGGAAACGAGTTTTGCTCTGAGCTGTGACCAGGGACAGCACCCAAAGAATGGCCTGAAGGTTTAGGTTGGATCTCAACAAAAGGTTCTTCCCCCAGAGGCTGGTTGGGCACTGACCAGGCTCCCCAGGGCAGTGGGCACAGCCCCAAGGCTGCCAGAGCTCCAGGAGGGTTTGGCTGCTCCTCTGGGGCACAGGGGGTGACTCTTGGGGCTGGGCCTGTGCAGGGCCAGGGGTTGGACTGGATGATCCTTGTGGGTCCCTTCCAATTCAGCATATTCTGGTATTCTGTGCCACAGGGAGGCATCTGCCAAGATTTCTTCTTGTTCTAGGACACTGTCAGGCCTCTCTAGAACTTTTCTAAAAAGAAAAACGAATATTGTTGCTTCTTTCCAAGGATACTGGAATACTTTAGCCACAGGTTTGTGAAGTCTCAGGAGGAGATCCTGAGTTAGTTAATAGCTGCTATACTTCTACAGGTAGGCAGACTGAGACACAGAATGGTTGAAGTGTTACACTTGAAATTGTCACCAACTTAGAAACTGCCTTTATCTATATGTATAATCTTGAAATAAATATGCTGAGTGGTGAGGTTTTCTTTTCCCGTTTATCCAACTTATAAGGAGCTTAAACAATGAGAGAAATAAAGTCATATAATCAAATATTAAAGGCAGCAAATACCTATAGGAAAGTAAATTATAAAAGCTTCTCTCCTACACATACACAGCAGGAAAAATGCCCTTTGACTAATTGCAGTTAAGCTTTGTAGTTTGGAATTTTTCAAATTCAGATGGCAAATCATAAAGTAAATGAAATACACACAAAAATGTAGTGTTTAAAAAACCAAATTTTAGATCCTGGAGATTTCCTGAGCTAAAGTAGGATTAGAAAATACTGTAATGTGTTTGGAAGCAAATTTAAAACTTAGACTATCTTGTCATAATTTTTAAGTCTTTTGATACGTAAGAATGTTAAAAAGGGGATCTAGAATGGCAGAGCATTTTGCCCACATCAGAATCCCCCCTGCTACACAGATGACCCCCAGGGTCTCAAGTAGCTTCTCCTCTCTTTCTCCTGTGCAACTCCTCAGCCCCTGGCAGGAGTTTGGATGTGCCTACAAGGGCAGTTGTGCCTGCACGAGGTGGGAAGATGCTGCAATGACCCTCCCTAAAGGGATCATCACAGACACCCCCCCCATCCCATCGGCCCCAGGACACCAACCTGCATTGGGGGTTACTCTGTTACAGCTGTTTGGAGTGTGACAGGAAACAGTGTTTGCTCTACAAACCCCCCACTCAGCTCCATGTTCTAACCTCAGTGGGGATGGTGGGGGTCACACAACAGACCTGAGATTCCCAAATCCTCTGGAGCAAGACAAAGTCCTCCCCCTTTCCTCTGTTTTGGGCTCTGGCACTTGCTCACTTACAACTCACTTCAGTCATGCAGGAGCTGAGCTTCTCAGCCTTCCAATAACAATAAAAAGTGCAATCCAGCTTTTCTGCAAGGTCCTCACCTCCTGATCTACCTTAGTTGGACTGCAGTTGGAATGGGATTTAGGAGCAAGAGCATAGATTCTGCACTAAGCAAGTTTGTTGTTACAGGTAAAGCAGTATAACGTTTCTTAGAACTCAAAGGAAAGGTTGGATGTAGTAAGAAATTTATATAAAGTAAAATTTTGAAACATTTAAGTCCAAGTAGGAATGAACACCAATAGAGAGCATCCAAAGGAGGGACACAGAGATGGGGAAGGGCCTTGATTTGAATGTGTGGGAGGACACTGAGGGCACTTGGTGTGTTCAGCTGGAAGAGACTGAGGAGAGACCTCAGTGCAGTTCCAACTGCCTGAGCAGGGGCAGAGGAGGGGCAGGGACTGAGCTCTGCTCTGGGGGGACCAGGGACAGCAGCCAGGGAATGGCTGGAGCTGTGTCAGGGCAGGCTCAGGTTGGATCTCAGCAAAAGGTTCTTCCCCCAGAGGCTGGTTGGGCACTGCCCAGGCTCCCCAGGGCAGTGGGCACAGCCCCAAGGCTGCCAGAGCTCCAGGAGGGTTTGGCTGCTCCTCTGGGGCACAGGGGGTGACTCTTGAGGATGGGCCTGTGCAGGTCTAGGAGCTGGACTTGATGATCCTTGCAGGTCCTTTCCAACCCAGCATATTCTGTGACTCTGCGAAAGCTGTGTTGTACAAACCTGTCCCAGCTCCCAGGCTGAGCTAAAGGCCTTTTCCAAACTTGTCCCCCCAGCATAGCACACACAGTCTCACGCTGCATTCCAGTCAATCAGCAGAAAATCCCATACTGCCTCCTAGATGTTTTCCCTCACGTACTGGATTAGTCCCAAGCTCCGTGCTCTCCAGTAGGCACTGACAGACGGCAGGAGATGATGTAGAGGTGCAATCGTATCAGAGTAGTGAGAGAACAAATCTGTACAGCATAATGAGTCTTCTATTGCATATATCAGAGCCTTGAAACTTTTTCTAGTTAAATATATAGTCTAAAAATTTCCAGCATATATCATATCATCGAAACAACAGGCTCCCATTGTTCACATGGCATAAATCTATCACAATCTCATAACTGCACACGATTTCCACCAGCTCCAGCCTTATATATTGTCGCATGAGTGGCGAAGGGTTTGGACATGGAAATCGACTTACAGTGTAAGAACAAATTTGGCATTGTTCTGTACCTGAAAGTCACACATTTCCATGATGACCAGTGAACTCTTACACAGATTGCTGGCAAGGGTAAATAATGCTGAATAATCAAATACATTCTGCCTGGGGCTCTGCTCGAGTGAACTGCAGCTCAGGGCTATTGTGGCACCACAGCCCCAACAGAGCCCCATCTGCTCCTTCAGCACAACCCAACAGCAGCAGCAGAGCAGCATGATGGCCCAAAGTCACAGAATCACAGAATGTGCTGAGTTGGGAGGGACCCACAAGGATCATCCAGTCCAACCCCTGGCCCTGCACAGGCCCAGCCCCAAGAGTCACCCCCTGTGCCCCAGAGGATCAACCAAACCCTCCTGCAGCTCTGGCAGCCTTAGGGCTGTGCCCACTGCCCTGGGGAGCCTGGGCAGTGCCCAACCAGCCTCTGCAGGAAGAACCTTTTGCTGAGATTCAACCTGAGCCTCCCCTGACACAGCTCCAGCCATTCCCTGGCTGCTGTCCCTGGTCCCCCCAGAGCAGAGCTCAGTCCCTGCCCCTCCTCAGGCAGTTGGAACTGCATTGAGGTCTCCTCTCAGTCTCCTCTGCTCCAGCTGAACACACCAAGTGCCCTCAGTGTCCTCCCACACCTTCAAATCAAGGCCCCTCACCATCTTCATCCCCTGTGAAGCAGGATAATCTTGGGGGTGCTCCAGCCCCACTGACCTCACCACAGCACTGTGCCAGTCCATGGTACACCAGACCCCTGTCTGTCCCACACAGAGCCTGATGGTACACCAGACCCCTGTCTGTCCCACACAGAGCCTGATGCCCTCAAACCCCAAAATGTATTTATTGTTTTCTCTCTCAGCTCTGCTGGTGAGAGCAGGGCACTCCCTCAGGAGAATCAAGGATCATTTACAACTTATGGTTCTGTGTCAGGATGAGCAGCAAGCACAGGTGGGCACTCAGTGGCTGTCAGGTGGGAGATATTTGTTTGTCAGGAAAATGCTCACATTCCGTCTTTGCTTGCTGAAGCTCCACAGCTGGCAGAGCACAGCTGTTGATCTGGGACCAAGTAGAGTTTGGTATTAGGGCCTCCAAAGGCAGTGTCCCACTGCTGGGCAGTGGTCCCAGTTAGGCATCCTCCTGCTCTGCCTTGTGTTCTCTTGGGGCTGAAGATCTCTGTGTTTACCACCAAACAGATGAAGAGATGCACAGCCCTGCTCTGCAAAGCGGACACACTTGTGCATCACAACAGGCTGGAGGTGGTTGATGCTAGATGGAAGTGTTTCTATCCTAAAACAAGACTCAGCCTTCTTCCCTGTCACACAGATTTGTTTCCATTCCCATACCTTTCCCCGGTCACTCTTCTCTGCAGCTGTCTTCTCATTCCTTCTTTTTAGGAAGAAATTACTCCCTGTGAGAGTGGGGAGGCCCTGGCATAGGTTGCCCAGAGAAGCTGTGGCTGCCCCTGGATCCCTGGAAGTGTCCAAGGCCAGGTTGGACGGGACTTGGAGCAACCTGGGCTAGTGGAAGGTGTCCCTGCCCACGGCAGGGGGGGTTAGAACTGTATGATCTTTATGTTCCCTTCCAACCCAGAGCATTCTGTGATTCTATGAGAATGATGACAGCATGACTATCCATTACCTCCTCCAGAAGAAGACATGTATAATTTTCTCAGGGGTCCTTGTGGCAGGTCTCAGAAGTACGTGAGAGAGATTGCAGCAGATGTAAATCTGCTGGGAACATTTTAAGAAGCCATCCCTTCATGAGAGGTGCTGCTGCAGAGGCACCCGCCCAGCTCAGGTGCTGCTGGGTGGCCTCTTGGGTCAGGTACTGATCCCCTTGCCTGGAGTGCCCCCACGAGCAGGGCTGGCACATCACACACAGAGGTGGCCAGAGGTCACGTTAAGGGCAGGATGCTCTCATATTCCCCCTGAGGATGTAACAGATGGAGTGCTATGGAGATGTTCTCTAGGGCACTCCTGCAGCAAACAATTGACAAATTTGGCCTCAAAGGCATGTCCATGGGCGAGGTGAGTGCAGCCACAAAGCCTGATTCATAAAAGGGAGAGAAAATACACTGTCAAAATATCACCTTTCAGTTCTATCTGGAGGGGGATTAAAGCCTTTCTGCTCTTACCACTGAACCATGTCCTTGCATCTGAGTGCCCATGTGCAAGGAGATGCCCACAATGCACAGAGTCTAATTCGAAAGGACGGTAGGAAATGACTCACTCACTCACTCGCTGCTAGAGGGCTGCATAAAATACTGGCTGTGGTCTCACATCGTACCACACAGGCAGGAGAATTCTATCAGCACACAGAGGCTATAGAATTACATTTTCTCATCAAACCCCAGACATACACCACAGATTACAGGTACTCTACTGGCAACATGCAGCCTTGCAGCACTAGTCCAGGGGAGATTGGCTTGCAGCACACACTACTTGTGTTCTGCTGTCACTCTGCTGTACTTTATGAAATTTGGGAACAAGAGGTCATAAACTACAGCCTAACCAGAGTAGGAGCCAGAGTATAACCATTGTCTTCCTGGCCCACGGTTTGTGATAAGGAGCAAACTGTGATAAGGAGCAAACTCCTCCCCAATGGGAGGAGTGCCTGTGTTGGTGCTCATCACAGGCAGGGCAGCACCACTGAGTCACTGGCTTCCACACCTTGTTATTCTTAGCACTAGGATTTCTGTCTGGAAGCTGAAACTCTATTAGTGTGGGAAAAGTATTATTTAGACCCAAACAGACAGTGTGTTACGGGTCTCACTGTGGGGACAGTCTGCTGGAGATCTGGGTTATAATGGTGCCGTCTTCAGAGCTTGGGGTCTTCCATGCAAGAAATTGCATTACAATGCCAAGGGAGCAGCTGGTGCCTTACTTACAGGTGACTGTGAATTTTCTTTTTAAACCAGGAAATCCCAGAACTCTAAAACTAAAACTGACCAGGACAAACTCTTTTACCTTTAGAAACCTTTACATGGTTAAATCACTTTGTCCTCTTTCAACTATTTCAAGCTTAAAAGCCTATTAACAAATTTTTTTTTTACTTAGTGTAATCAGTAAATATTTTGCACAGTTTATAATTGCCAATGGTGTAGTTTAACTCATCTGAATAGAGTTTGCTTAATGAATGACTTTTAGATCTCACTTTCTGTAGATTTAGATCTCAGTGAGGGCACTCTGTGAGTGAAAAAAATGAAATTTTTAATGGGAAAGGAAGCAAATTCCTTGGATAGCACAAACAGAAGAAGTTTCCACATCAGTCCTAAAGAAACGTACAACCACAGATAGCCACTGACCAAGAAGATTCTGGTCTACATGAGCGAGATAAACAGGGCAGAGGAAGAAGCACTCAAAACTGGAAGACAGAAATAATCTAGAAATCCAGTCTAGTTCATTCCCTGCATTAAAACACCTCAAGCTTGGCACAGTAAACCTACACTGCTACATATTTTCTGTTGTATTTGAATTTTTCAAATGGGACATCTTCTTTGCCCTGGCAGGAGTCATCACTTCTTTCCTGTCAGGGTGGGGAGGCCCTGGCACAGGTTGACCAGAGAAGTTGTGGCTGCCCCTGGATCCCTGGAAGTGTCCAAGGCCAGGCTGGTCAGGGCTTGGAGCAACCTGGGCTAGTGGAAGGTGTCCCTGCCCATGGCAGGGAGTAGGAACTGGATGATATTTCAGGTCCCTTCCAACCCAAACCATTCTGTGATTTTATGCTCCAGCAGTAATCTGGCACCACACTAGAAATTCTGTCACAGTGATATTAAAATCTGCATTTTTAAAATGGTTTGCAACAAATTTTGTGGGTTATGGGAATGCTACCTATTTTACAGTTCTTTGATGTGTGTAACAAGGGTGGTAACACAATTTTAACACACAAAAGGGCATCGAGATTAAATTGACTGTATTTGAAAGTACATCCAGATCCTCAGGAGAATGTACCAGAGATAAGTGGGGCTAAATGTTAGTGTCCAGCAACTGTCATATGATAAGGTCATTATATCATTAGCTAATGAAATACAGGCCTAATATATCTTCTGCTGGATATGGAACAGGCAGGATGTCAATGTATTTTATTAGCTTAATGGCAATTTGAAAATCAACATATAGAGATGATGGCCAGACCAAGAAACGCTTTTTAAATTACCCCAAGAGGGATAATTTGTGAATTTAACTTCCCAGCTCCAGACACCAACATAACCAACCAGTGCTGGGACATTTTCATGGGCTTTGTCACCCTTCCTTTTGTTAGTAACAGCCACACACACATGTTCAAAGGTTTAATACAGCTCAGTATCTCATTATATTAAACATACAGTAGGTATTACATTGCACAAATTTTCCACTCTCCTGGGTCCCTGAAGCACTGATTAGACTATTCCTTCAGAAAGCATCCAGGAAAACCAGGAAAAGGCCTCTAATAGAGGTTTTGATCAGTGTTTCCAGAACAGACCCTAATTGCTGTGTCCTTACTTGAATGAGAGAAGGAACTTTGTAGAAATTCAAATCTTTAATGCTGAAAGGAAATAACACTCTTAGTCATGGTTCGTTAGACAAAAACAAGTCTCATTTATGTTCTTGTTTCCTTTCTATCCTGTTGATGGCTGTTTCTCCCTGCTGTCACCTGTTCCTCTGTGTGTCTGTTCTTCACACTCATACACGGGGACCCCAACGTTACCCAGGAAAATAATGTCACTCATTATTTCCTTCTGCTGTGGGTTAAACCTCTCTAATGCTCTCTCAGGCCTTCCCTGAGGTTTTGAGGTAGTTCCTAGGTATAACTGAACGAAAGAAAAATTGCTAAATATTTCTGTCTTCACATTTCTTTCTTTCTTCTCTTATTTCTGCTTATCTATTTTTTCTAATACGCCTCGACCTCCCTGTGTTCGTTCTGTCCTGGGAACTAGAGACATACATATTTTCCTTCAGAATGTTGAAATCAAAGGTTGTTTTCCATCATGTTCTCCCCCTGGAGCAATGTGGATATCAAAGAGCAGTGTTTGTATGCACGCTGCAAAGCAAACACTGTAGACCTCCAGCAAAATTCTGACATTAATAGATTATATTATTGGCTGCAAGACTTTTTGTTGTGTATGTATTCTGCAGTACCTTAATTCCCACAGAGTCTATGTCCCCTGGGACTTAGAGTGTCTCCTGAGACATGTATTTTCTTCTCCGTTGGTTACTCAGCAGTGCTACACAATCCCAGAAAGTAACTCAGAGACTGAGGTATTTCAGGGAGACGGAAGAAATTCAGGTGTGAGTATCTGACCCAACAATTGCATGTCAACAAAACACTCACTGAATCAACAAATCACTCACCTGAATTGGTGAAGTCATTGTAATTTAGATTAACTGACAGCTAGACCAACACAGACTGACCACAGCTACCAAATCCTGGCGTACAAGCCTAAAACCCCTGTTGAAGCCAGTCTACACTTTTAGCCGTAATTCCTAGAACTCAAGAGATGAAGCCTCTACTGTGAGAAAGGGGAGAAGAACCTGTTTAACCTGCCTAGATCCCTTCATGGACAAATGCCTCACAAATTTCACATTGGCCACAAAAGCTTCAGCCGGAAGCACAGCTTCCAGACAGCAACATCCAACAGCATCACGGACAAATCTGCTGGAAACTGGGATCTCACTGCTCCAGCTCTACCACAGGCTGGAACTGCATCACTCACCACCACACAGGGTCCTCCCTGTGTCTGGACGAGCCCCATCCAGGCTCTCCATCATCTGCAGACACAGGCAGAACTCCATCAGGGTAAGTAATGAGATGCAAATGTATTCCTTCAGAGGTTGATCCAAAGCCCAGTCAAGTCAATTATTATTAACGTAATTAGTACTGTATAAGCAGTTCAAGACATAATGCAAGTCAGGTCTCCATCAAGCCAGGCTGCAGACATATGCAGAGCAGAATTAAAGGGTTTACAAGCTAACTGAGTGTGACAGACAAAAGGGAAGAGAGGCAAGAGATGTGAGGTGATAGAAAAAGAGCAGATAATCTGCCACAGAAACCCAATCTTAATCCTGTGCTTTGTCTGGCAAACCATGCAACCTTCTGTGGGAATTTCCAATAACTGTTACATCAAAAACATGCTCATTAAACAGTATTTTGAACCTTCATTTGTAAAGCGTTTTCTCTCTCCTCGCATTTTTATTCATTCCACCTTGCCTTCAGCAAGCATAAGCACACTGTTTATTTCTATAGGAGTGCCTACATATTGAGGGTCATTCAAGCCAAGTCAATGGCATGACCCTATGGTTGCAAGCATGAATGAAAAGCTGAACAAAACCCACCATGAGCTTAGCTTTATTCTGTATCAGTAGTTAAAAATGCCTGAGTCACACTGTGCAGCCTCCTCCAAGGTAACCGCTTGCTCGAGTGTCACGGCCAGATGCCAACCCATGAGCCCCTCGCTGCGGGCTGGCACCTGCCCAAACTCTTTTTTTTTTTTTTCCTTCTTTTTTTCTTTTCTTTTTTTTCCAGTCCAGAAGGGAGAGTTTCCACGTGCGGAGGGAGGGGCTGAGGAGGGAGCGGTGAGGGAGGGAAGGTGGCTCGCGGTGATGCGGGGGAGCTCCCGCTCCTCCTCGCTTTGCCCAACACCCTCTCCCCAAGCTCCCGGCGCTGCTGGTGCAGTCAGAGCACCCTCTGCTGCTCTCCTCCCTCCTGCCAACAAGCCCCTGGCATCTGTCAAACCCTTCCAAACGTGTGCGATGGGATACTCCTGGTACCCTCCCAGCTTCCACCCTGCAAACCAGGGTCTGCAAGCACATGACCTGAGCTTTTTGCATCGTGAGGGGGCACAGGATGAGAATCATACACACCTCCGTCACTGTTTCTGCAAACCTGGTAGTTACTAAGCCAAGGGATTATAAAAAAAACAGCAGGAAACTCTTCTTGTTCTCTAACTCCAGTGTCTGGGTGCAACTGGGAATAGAAGCTGCCCCAAAGCTCTTGGTGATGGCACGGGCTCTATCTGGAAATTGTTGTAAGTGCCATTGCTATTAGATCATATGAATGCAATTATAATATTCCAATAGAAATCAGTCGAGTATGTGGTAAACCAAGGGAACATACAAGTGAATGTGTGTAAGACAATCTCCCTATCATGCATGTACAAGGGCACCAGGATTTCTTCCAGAATCCAGCCATTCCCCACACCTCCCTGGTGCTCCTGGAGGAGGAGAACAAAGGCTGGCTGAAGCTGCACTGGTGGGGTTGGAGGGCTACCAGGTCACCCCTGAAATGGTGAGCCAGCCAGCCACGCTGGGGCAGACAAGGAAAAACAGCAGTGGGAAGAACTTTTGTAGCTGTAAAAGGCAAGTCAACATGTAAATCCTAGTTAAAATATCTTTATTTGCGGCATTTTAATCACTTGCAAAATCTGGACCAGGATCAAACCAAACATAAGGCAGCAGCTGCTGTAAACAGCCGTTGTTGAAATGGAAAAATGATTAGTGCTGAGGGAAGGATGTCAGGCATAATGAGCCTGACTTGAATGCTGCTGGAGCTGAGCACCGGGCACGGCTGGGCACCTCAGCATCACACATCCTGCTCTACAGAACCTCTCCTGGCACAGAGCTCCCATGTCCTACCCAGGCAACCATTGCTGGCCATAGTTACACCACTAAGGTGTTTTTCAGACTCTACTTGGAGAAGGGAACAATTACACCAAGGCAGGAGCCTCTGTCTTTCCATCACACACTGGGCTGTAACACTGACAATCATTTAAACTTCTGCAGAACTAGGGAAGAGTAATTATCCACCAAAACCTGAACTGAAACCAGATATGTATTAGCTGTATTCTGGCTCTAGTTGGGTTACACCATCTTTCCCTACGCTGTGGGACGGGCCCTGGGAGTCCTGATCAGTGACCAGTTGGCCCTGAGTCAGCAGTGCCCTGGCAGCCAGGAGGGACATCCCTGTCCTGGGGCATCAGGGAGGGGATTGTCCTGCTCTGCTCTGCCCTGGGGCGGCCTCACCTCAACATTGGGGCAGTTTGGGGGGACACAATGGAAGAAAGGTCTAAAGCTGTTGGAGAGTGTCCAAAGGAGGGACACAAGGATGGTGAAGGGCCTGGAGGGGCCACATGAGGAGCAGCTGAGGGCACTTGGTGTGTTCAGCTGGAGAGGAGGAGACTGAGGTCAGACCTCACCGGGGTCTGCAGCTCCTCCCAAGGGGCAGCTCCATCTCTGCTCTGTGTGAGCAGGGACAGCAGCCAGGGAATGGCTGGAGCTGTGTCAGGGCAGGCTCAGGTTGGATCTCAGGAAAAGGTTCTTCCCCCAGAAGAACCTGCCCAGAACATCATTGGGGTGTCCTGTGCAGGGCCAGGAGTTGGACTCCATGGTTCT
Organism: Chiroxiphia lanceolata; assembly: GCF_009829145.1. Taxonomy (NCBI): domain Eukaryota; kingdom Metazoa; phylum Chordata; class Aves; order Passeriformes; family Pipridae; genus Chiroxiphia; species Chiroxiphia lanceolata. The sequence goes on from NC_045651.1 coordinate 1,138,509, forward strand.
GATGGGTCCCTTCCAACGCAGATTCTGTGATTCTACGACATTTCATCTGCTGCAGCTGTAGGAATCCAAGAGGTTTTTTTGTATTAGTGAGAATAAGGTCTACAAAACAAGTTTTATTTGAATTGACCCAAACTAAAGAAATATATTTTAAAATATCAAGAAACAAAATGTAAAAAATGTATTACACTGACAGCAAAAGAAAAATCTCAAAACTGGAAGATGTTTTGTACATCTATTTCAATTAATGCAACTAAATTAATAAATACAGGAAAACTGATCTTCAAAACTGTGCAGGCAAAGTGCTCTGAATACCAGAGGTTTTCCCACCTCCACAGCACAGGAAACAGGTGACAAACATTAAGCAAGTTCATAAATGTTCCATTGTCATAAAAGCATTTAATTCAAAGAAGTAATTCAAAGTGAGATGGATTAGAAGGCACATACAGTGGCTTTGTCTCTTCCAGGTCTCTCCCTGCCTTTGACTACAGATCTGGACCTTTGGAGAACCAGGTTCTACATTGGTCTGTGTATCACCTCCAGGCAGCTCAACCAGCTGCTGCCCTTGGCCTTAGCATTTCTAAAGGGATCAGAAATGTACTTACCTAATTTTGTTACTAGTGCAAGTCAAAAAGGTTTAACTGGCTTCAAATGACCCAGCTGAGCACCATGGACTAGGGCAGTTCTTCCTTCTGTGGACTTCCAGTAGGCTGAGCTTCAACAGTAACTGATGATACTATTTTCATTCCCTCATCCAAAGCACTTTCTATGGTGTACATGGGTTAATTTGGTCAGCAAGCCGTGAGAGGTGATTCTGTCCCTCTACTCCACTCTCATGAGACCTCCCTGCAGAGCTGCCTCCAGCCCTGGGGAACAGCACAAGAGGGACATGGAGCTGTTGGAGAGAGTCCAGAGGAGGCATCAAGATGATCAGAGGGATGGAGCAGCTCTGCTGGGAGGAAAGGTTGGGAGAGCTGGGATTGTTCAGCCTGGAGAAGAGAAGCTTTGGGGTGATCTGATTGTGGCCTTCCAGTACCTGAAAGATAGAGAGAGCCAGGACAAGGGGAATGGCTTCAAACTGCCAGAGGGCAGAGTTAGATGGGATATTTGGAAGAAACTCTTCCCTGTGAGGGTGGTGAGGCCCTGGCACAGGTTGCCCAGAGAAGTTGTGGCTGCCCCTGGATCCCTGGAAGCGTCCAAGGCCAGGTTGGACAGGGCTTGGAGTAACCTGGGCTAGTGGAAGATGTCCCTGCCCATGGTAGGGGTGTGGAACAAGATGATCTTTAAGGTCCCTCCTAACCTAAAACATTCCATGATTCCATGTCACTGTTTAAACAACCCCCATTTAAATAGTTTAAATCAACTGGAAATTGGTTTGACAAGAGCAAGAACATTCCGGTTCAGGTTCTTGCACCAGAACAATTCACATGAGCCAGGAGGGCACCTGGCTGAACCATAATGATTCTGATCAGCATTAGCTCAAACTGTGGCCCTTCAGCACCAGGAAAGGTCTTGATCACAAGAACAGTCCAAGCAAGTCAGTGTAAAGGTAGGCTCCTATTGGGATTCAGAGATGCAAATGGAGAGTGCAAGCACTGAGTGAACAGAGCTGAAATTGCCCTCAGATAGATTCCATCAGGACCACATGACCATGCTGACCACAGAGGAAAGCAAATTACTGGCCCCATGTATGGAACATATGAGCCTCTGGGCTGCGTCTCTCATCCAAACAACTTGAAACTTCTTACTGCCATTCTTACTACCACTCACTGCCATTCACTAAGGGTGAAATTCCATCAGAATCCAACTCAAAGTACACATTGTAGGCTGTCCTCAGAAACAGGTATAAAAACAACTTGAAAATTAAACTATTTGTTCCCCATGACTTGTTTTTGCTCTTCATAAGGCAGAGGAGGTTAGAGCTACAACTCTCACTGTGACACCATAGTCCCTCTTGCTACACGAAGAGCCTCTCTTCCTTCCTCATTGACAGGATCCCACAAGAAATTCCAAATTTGAAAGCAGCTCAAATCATGTTGAGTACCCATCCACATGTCATCGATCATTCCTGTGTGTCATGAGGAGCATAAGCCAGTTCCTTAAATCTCCTGCATTTCAAATGCTGGATGTCAAAACACAACTGTAGCGTGAGAGGTGGCTTCATCTTCACCAACTCTTCATCCTGTCCAGGAGAATTTAAAAAAAGCATTGTTTAGTATTTTTCATTTCCATAAGGGGGAGCTTGTGCACAGAAGATTACTGTTGGTGACTCTCCAACCCCAGAGACTTCACACAACTCCAGCTCATCAAGACCTACTTGTGTGTTATTTGTGCTGCGGGAGCAGGTCCCGCACCCCGTGTGCTCCCAGCGCCTGCCTCGGACACCCAGAGCTGTGCTCCTGGGAGAGTGAGCAGGGAAAACAGCTTGGCACTAACCAGAGGTATTTGACCTGTGCTCAAGTGTGAGTTCTGTTTATATAATCATATTAGTGGAAGGTTAACATTTTTCTTTAGCTAATGTATAATTCATACCACCAACAATGCAAATTACTCTCTGCGGTTTGGAGGTTGACTCTGCCTAGTAAATATTAACATTTGTGGGATGAAAAATAATTGGGAGGGTTATGTGGCAAGATCTGTGTCAGAGTTATGTGGTAACAGGCTATCGACTGTTAATAGTTGGGCTTGGAATTAAAGACCTTGCTGTGATCAGACTTTACAAAACCCCACCCTTGTCTGAAGGGCAAGCAATAGTTCCTACCTGTTCTGGTACCAGTTGAGTAAGTAAATGGCTGGTAAAAAATTCAAACATTTCCCACTGGGGAGGTGGCAAAAAAGTCATATGCAAATTATCAGGTATTATACATAGTGAATCGGGTGTTAAACATACTGAATTTCCTGCTCAACATATAAAAACTTTAGTTGAATAAGAAGTTAGGAATGAAAATCTAACACTGCAAAGACCTCTGAGGTGTAAGTTTTGAGCTCTACTTCCAGCTCTCTTGGAAAAAAACCTGGTCTTCATGGTTAAACCTGCCCCCCATTTGAGAAAAGAGCAACGGTCACCATTCAGCACTGTGTGCAGCAGCTGCTGAAATTCTCCCACCTTCATGATCTCCCAGAATTTCTGAGGTAAACCCAAACTCCCACACTCAGCTTAAGGCCTCCTGTTCAAATACTTTGAGCCAGCTCTGTGATAGCCATGAGCAGTACTCCTTTTTAAAATGTTCACTTCTGATTTTCTTTACACTCAATCTTTAATGTCTGTTGTGTCACTGTTATAAACAAGATAGGTTATTAAGACAAAATTCCCCAGTTCCTGCCTGTGTACCTGTAATTCATGAAGGTGACTTCTGAAAACACCTGCTGCCACTGCAAGTGTTGTAAAAATGCCTGGTTTGGATGTCTCACGAGCATCACTTTGTCACAGGTATCCCTTCTCAGCAAAGATGTGCTCAATGACAGAGCAGGGAGCAGAAAACCTCATCCTCAGTTCCAGCTTCATTCCTGAACAAAAGCGGTTGTGAATCTCTGTTGGAGAAGGACAATATGCCAATGAGTGGCCTGCAAGAGAGCTGGAGAGGGAATTTGGACAAGGGGCATGGAGTGACAGGAATGGATTCAAACTGACAGAGGGCAGGTTCAGATTAGGTATTAGGAGGAAATTCCTCCCTGTGAGGGTGTTCAGTGCCAAGTTGGAGGGGGCTTGGAGCAACCTGGTCTAGTGGGAGGTATCCCTACCCATGGCAGGGGCACGGAACAAGATGATCTTTGAGGCCCCATCCAGCACAGACTGTTCTGGGATTCTATGATGGGTGTCAGCAGTTTACAATGTTGTTTTCAAGAAGAACTGGCTCTGAAGTTTGGTGCTTTCAGTGTAACATAAAAACATATTTAGATTTTATCTGCTCCCATATCTCATTTGTGTAACAAGATTCAAATGCTCAGGCATTAAATGCACACATATCCTATTTTTGTTGGGATAAGAATGAAAGATTTTGTCGTCTCTATACAGTGGAGACTAGAACCCTCTTACAATAAAGCCTAAATGTACACAAAGAATCCACACTGCATGCCCTGGGTTATGGGCTGCCTTTGATAGTGAGGCAACAGTACCACATATCTGGAGACACAAAAACTGTATAAATAATGAACACAGGTCCAAAATGTCACCTGTAGCCATCCTGTCCAGCAGAAGAAAGGACAACTACTTCAGCTGCCTTGCTGCAGGGTAAGTGCCCTGTGGGGCCATCCCTTATCTCCCGATCTGATTTCTTGCATGATGGGGAATGGTCCACAACATTCACTCATGCTCCTCAGAGAAATGATGGGAGATATTTTGCTTTATTGACCAATTTTGAATATTACTCAGCACAGATCAAGAGGTGCTTCACACCTTTCTTCCACAACCTGAAAATGCGCTGAGTGTCGAATGAGCTCCTGCAACTCTGAGGGGAGGAATTCCATGGGAACACATGGCTGAGGGTGGTGGAGGAAAACTGATCCCATCAGGAGCCCAGAAAAGGATGGTTGTACAGAAATCCCAAGCAAAGAGCCCATTTTAAAGAAGCTCAGCACATCAGAAAATCAGGTCACTTATTTAGGTGTACAATTCCAATATAACTTATCAGAATTGTATTTTTATATAAGAATAACAATTGTATCATATATATACATTATATAGTATATAATATATTATATAACAATATAATTAATATTATTGTATATTGTATTAATATATTATATAATATATATTTCTAATCTAAAATCATAATTATATTTGCTTTATAAATTTATAATATAAATTTACATATAAATTTATATTTATAAGTAAATATACTTATTTAGGCACATATTCCTAATAACCAATTCAGGTGTATAATTTACCAGGTCAGTCTTTCTATGAGATCCAGAACAAATTAAGCAAATCTGGGGTCTGACCTCCTCAAACTGCAATAATGGGTTTTTTTCTGTCTCTCATAAACAACCTGGGGCAAGAACACTCTCTATTTGCAGTTTAGGACAGAATTCGACAGGGACCCAACTACAGAGGAGGCCATTACAAAAATAATCACATGAGAGTGCATACACAGTCAACTCCAGTGGCACAAGACAGAAGTCAAAGAGCTCATTATATTAATTATTAAAATAACTATAGAAAAGAGTGAATTTCCATCTACTAAAATCTTTCAGTTGAGTCTTACTAAAGTATGTGTTCCATTCCTGCAAGACTTAGAGGCTTAATACAGGAATCAAAGAGAATCAGTCTGGTACCTCTTGGCTTTAAACATCTCTGGATCTTGAGGGAGGAAATGAGTTGCCAAGAAACAAAGTCTCTTTTTTAATTCAAAGTAAAACACACCTACATCTACAGTCTGGGGAGACAGCAACCGAGGAGATACGATATCACATCCCAGACTTGTTTCCTCTGGTACGAGGCAAGGGCAGATCAGTCCAAAGAAAACTCCTCAGCAGATTGAAGCAGACAAAAAAAAGTACATTTACTTGTTAATGTCTAATAGTCTCAGATGTCTACGGTACAAAGGAAAGTATTTGAACAGCTTAAAAGTTTTATGGCTAGAATAACATTCAATAAAAAATACATTTTTGCAGAACTGGCTGAGGAACCACAAGCAGGCAGGAATTCCGGGAAAGCCCCCATTCCTCCAGGGAGGAGCCAGTGGGGAGCAGGGAGAGGGGTCCCTCTGCTGCCCTGGTACACCAGGAAACAGGGAAGGGATTTGGGCTTTTTTTTTTCCCTAGAATGGTGTATCTTTGATCAGGTATCAGTCTCAGAGATGTAGCTTTCTGTCAGGAAAATCCCAAATCCAAAAGCTGGGTGCTATCTTTGCAATCTCCCCAAAAATCTGACATTTTCCATGTACCACCAAACCTCCCCCCATCCATAAGCTTGTTCACAAAAAAGTCATGAACTTTTGGAGCAACAACTGACTCTTGGACAGAGAGGTTCTGGGCCAAGCTTCCAATACACTTACCCCATGATTTATGGATTTGCATCAAAACCAGAGCAGGAAATTTACTGTTTCTTGTGATTTAGGGAGCTGAAACCAGGTGAGATTCTGTGTTTTTTAATGAGTTTGACCTAGAATTTTAAAATCCCTTTGATTCCCAATTCAAAGTGAAAGTCAGAAAAATGAGCCCACATGAACCAGACCCAAGAATGCATCTCCTCAAAGCCTGGGAAGTGAAAGAAGAGCTTTGCAACAGCTTTTGTTATCTTCCCTTGCTGCAGGCTTCTAAAGCTTCTGACTGCTCAAATGCAAAATGTCCTCACCTCACCATTCAGAAATGGTCTTAAAAAAAATAAAAGGTCTAGTTATACATTACATGAACATTATGAAAATGCATTGTCTGGCACAAGCATATTATAGCATTTCCAGGACTTATGTTCTCTCTCTCTGCTTGCATCAGTTGATGCCAGGGTGAATTAAAGGGGTATTTAAGTGGAGAGAAGTGGGAAATACAAAAAAACTAACAGAACAAGGACATCTGTATAATATTTTCTAGAGGTAGATGGGTTACAGCCACAAAGACAACAGTCCCCAGCAGATTTGCACAGAATAAGAGTCAGTGTCCTCATATTTGGAGGGAAATATGGGAAAATATTCCAGGGAAACTGGTAATCAGCCAGGCAATCCCAGTTACAGCAATTTCTGAAGTGCTGCATACAGACATGTTCCCCTGATCCTCCAGCCCAAAGAATTTAGGAGTTTTATAGAGGTTTTTTTTCAAGTCTTGATTTAAATCAAAGAATCACAGAATGGGTTGTGTTGGAAGGGACCTTAAAGATGATCTTTCCCCAATCCCCTGCCATGGGCAGGGACACCTTCCACTAGCCCAGGTTGCTCCAAGCCCCATCCAACCTTGGACACATCCAGGGATCCAGGGGCAGCCACAGCTTCTCTGGGCAATCTGTGCCAGGACCTCCCCACCCTCACAGGGATGCATTTCTTATTTGTATCCAATCTACCCCTGCCCTCCATCACTGTGAAGCCATTGCCCCTTGTCCTGTCCCTCCAGACCCTTGCCCAAAGTCCCTCTCCAGCTCTCTTGCAGCCCCTTTAGGCCCTGGAAAGGGCTCTAAGTTCTCCTTGGAGCCTTCACTTCTCCAGATCGAACAACCCCAGGTCTCCCAGTCTGTCTCCATAGAAAATAAATACACATAGACTTGGTTTTTCTCTCATCCTGTTGATATAAAGAACTGCTGGTCAGCAAGGCATGCAGCAGCCATCATCCTGGGAATATATTCTCCAGCTCTTTGGACATGAGAACTAGACCAGAATTACAGGTAAAGTATTTTCAACCTGACAGTCCACTAGCATGTTTTGTGAGCACAGTCCTCACAAACACAGATCTTTCATCTTTCTGGTCAGAGTAAAGTCTGCAGTCTTAAGAACCACTATTTCATTTCCAAAACAGATGTTAGTAAACAAATTGTCTTTGATGTGTTAGAACAAGTGTCATGTCTTCGCTCTGTAAGTAAAATTATGTACGACTTCCCACACATGGAGTACTCTGCTACCTGCACAAAACATTATTGTGATCTCTAACCCTGGTGGGGAGACCATGCAGCAAACAATACTGGGGAAAAATAACAGAGGAATGGGCAAACGTACGTGGGAAGATATATTGTTACTCTCAGACGTTGTTTCAGCTGTGTTCCTTTCAATGTGCTCAGCACGGAGCCTGTTTTACTATCCACATCCCTGCTGCACTCTCTTGCCTTTAATTCAGTTTTACCCTGTTGTACCTCCTGCTATCTTTGCTCTCATAGTTTTAAGGTTTCCCCATTAGCAGACATTGCAATAGGCAAAGAAGAAAAGAGACTGTGGTGTAGGGGGAAGACACCCTCTCATGAAAAGAGATTATCTTGAACTCTTCTCTTATTCACAGAATCGTAGAATCTATAAGGTTGAAAAAGACCTCCAAAATCATCAGGTCCAACCTGTGACCACCTCCACCTTGTCCCCAGCCCAGAGCACTCAGTGCCACAGCCAGGCCTTCCTTGGACACCTCCCAGGGTGGGGACTCCAACACCTCCCTGGGCAGCCCCTGCCAGTGCCTGACCACCCTTTCCAGGAAGAAATTCCTCCTGCTGTCCAACCTGGCCCTCCCCTGGCACAGCTGGAGGCCATTCCCTCTCCTCCTGTCCCTTGTTCCCTGGCAGCAGAGCCCGACCCCCCCCCGGCTCCCCCCTCCTGTCAGGGGGTTGCAGAGCCAGAAGGTCCCCCCTGAGCCTCCTTTTCTCCAGGCTGAGCCCCCCCAGCTCCCTCAGCTGCTCCTGCTGCTCCAGCCCCTTCCCCAGCTCCGTTCCCTTCCCTGCACACGCTCCAGCCCCTCCATGTCTCTCTTGCTGTGAGGGCCCAGAACTGGACACAGCACTCGAGGTCTGGCCTCAGCAATGCTGTGGCTGCCCCTGGATCCCTGGAAGTGTCCAAGGCCAGGTTGGACAGGGCTTGGAGCAACCTGGGCTAGTGGAAGGTGTCCCTGCCCATGGCAGGGGTGTGGAATGAGATGAGCTTTAAGGCCTCTTCAACCCAAATGATTCTGTGATTCTCTGAAAGATGTCATTAACTGGAGAAAGGATAAAACCATTGCTGAGCCACTGTTGCACCTTCTAAGCCCAGATAGGTTTATATACTGATGAATAATGAATATGATTTTTGATTCATTTGGGCTTTTGAAAAATGCATTTAACTTTTAGAGGCTACATATAGAGCAGAGCTGTATTTCCTGAGATCTCCTGTTGCACTTTCTGGTTTTTGTGACTGACTTGTTTGCCGTCTGCAATGAGACAAAAATCTCCTTGTGCTTGTGATCAGCATCAATAAACTGGAATGATTCACTCTCAGTGACACAACAGAAAAAAGGCAAGGAAAAGATGTGGACATCAATCCTAAAAAGTGGTGACTACCTTGAGCATTATTTGGTGATATCGAGCTGAGCTCTCCATAACCAAAGCCTACAGCAGTCATTTTAGAAAATCACAGGATATTCTGAGTTGGAAGGGACCCACAAGGATCATCAGTGTGACTCCTAAAGGAATGGCCACTGCAGGGATCAAACCATGACCTTGGTGTAGGGAGCACCATGCTCTAACCAGCTGAGCCAGTGAATGTGGCAGGAAGGTGAGAAGACCACAATGCAAATTACCAAGAAACTTCTGCTATGGACAAAAGAAGCCACCAAACCATGAAAAAATGAAAGCTTAAAAGCCCTACTTCGGCTGAGTAAATCCAGATTTACAGCCCTGTCCAAGAGATGGTACAGCAAGGCTTCTTGGAAGCCTTCTGAGAAACTTCTCTGGAGTGTGGCAGTGCCAGCTTACACAATGGAAAGCATACATGGGATGTTTCAAGAAATCACTTCACTTGGAAAAAAAAGTATGAGCAATGTTTTTTTCTGAGAACTACTTTTCCAAATAGAAAGTTCATTTTATTACTCAGAACAATTCCTCCCTTCAGCTGTATACTCAACAATTTACATTTCAAGTAGTCTTAAAATTCTACTAAGTCAAAATCAAGACAAGTGTTCCGAGGCAATCATTCTTTCTGAGATATTTTTTCTTCAGAAAGTGAGGGACCCAACAGAAATTGGAAGATTTTATTGAAAGCGACAGAACATCGGGCTCAAAGAAGGAAGCCTCTGCCTTGATGTTAAGGAATATAAAACTACTGACTCCCATTAAGTTTTATTGCATTTATTTGGGCATAGAATTGGGTCTTTTGAAAGCCAAGTCAGCGAGCTTCAGGCAGCAGTCATGACAGGGAGACACCATGTGAAAATTGCTTTTATTCATGTTCCCCAGACATCAATTCTAAACTAAAGGCTATAGGTGCTGACAAGCTTCAGCACTACAGATTAAACCAAGACAGGAAAAGTAATTAAGGGTGAAAAATAAACAAAGGAATATTTTAGCTATCTTGGGGATGAAAGGTTCTTTTCCCTGGCATTGTTAGTCTTCTCACACAAACCTTTAGCTTTGCTTGGGAGAATACTAGATTCTCTATGGCATGCCAAGTCACGAATCCATCATAAAAAATCTATTTTTGAAATCTCTCTATCACACTATTAAAGGAAAAAGTTGTGTTGACAAAAGTACCCACTGTGTTCGACGTAGCCTTTCCTTGCTCGTTGTTTTGAGAAACATGAAGGAGGTTGGGACTAAGGAATTTATAAATGTTAAGCAAACTCCATCCCTTTAATCTGAAATCTGCCTCGCTTTGCCCTTAGGTTGACATTTATTGTTTAAAAACATTGAGAAAACGTACTGAGGAACTGCCCATTCCCATCAGTCTAAGTATGAAATGTTTAAAGTGCACATATTTCATCTAGTGCCAGGTCCAGGATAGCAGCCAGGGCTTGTTTGACAACCAGATGACTAACACAAAGGGGTTCCCCTTATGAAAACCTTCAGATATGTGAGTTGGCACAGGCCAGGGGATCACAACATTCCCTGCTGGGAGCCCGTGCACAGGTATGTGTGGGGCACATGGGCAGCCACACGGAGAGCCCAGTGCCCTGCTGAGCCAAGAGCCATTGAGTGGCACAATTTGGGGGTCATTTTCTATCACTCTGTAATTCATACAGCTGCTTAAGGGCTTTAAATGGAAACAATTTTAAGAGAGAAAAGTAAAAAAAGACCACGTTGCCTGGAGGTGAAGTAATGCTGATGTGCAGGTTTGCAGTTGGATATTGGGAAAAGGTTCTTCCCCCAGAGGCTGGTTGGGCACTGCCCAGGCTCCCCAGGGCAGTGGGCACAGCCCCAAGGCTGCCAGAGCTCCAGGAGGGTTTGGCTGATCCTCTGGGGCACAGGGGGTGACTCCTGAGGATGGGCCTGTGCAGGGCCAGGGGTTGGACTGGATGATCCTTGTGGGTCCCTTCCACTTCATTATATTCTGGGATTGACTGTGATTTGTAACACACACACTTCTGTTCTTCAGGTTTTCCCTGTAAACCTCTGGACATGAAGCATTAACAAAGGAGGAGATGGTGGTATTTTTCCAGGGTCTTTCGTTTTTTGAGTATTTCTTCTAATCCTAAATTTCATCTTCAGCTGACAAAATAATTTGTTCTGATTTATTTTAAACAGCAGTATTATTACACTGCCAGGGACCGACAGACAAACCATGATCTAGGGATCCCACTACCATCCTTAAGGTTGAACTCGAACAGTCTCTAGACCAGCCCCTGCGAGTGACATTCCTCCCAGGTGGGTCCTACCACCAGGCCCCAGGCATGATCACCATTCTCTATGCACCCAGCACATATTCCAGTATTTTTTGGGCCTCAAACACGTGCTCGCTGCCCTATCTTGGAAAAGAGCTGGACTTTATAAATTGCACAGCTGAGGCTTTTGTGTTTATGGAGGAATCTTCTGGGTTTACCTGAAGGTACAATATCAAGTATTTTCTTCGGTGCATCAAGCATCTTAAATTTAAAACGTCTAGTGACTATGATGTGCACCTATTTCTACTAACATGAGGCTTATATTTTAAATTTTGAAGTTTAAATAAACCTACAAATTCAGAACAGTTGCTAAAAATGCTGATACTGATCAATATCAGAGTCTACATGAGTGATAGATGATGGTGAATGTTTCAATTTGATGTGCTTAGCAATTTTTCAAAAACTGTTATTTTCAACTGAATTCAGATTTTTGACATTTAAAAATGAAAAATAGGGATGTTTTTATGGGGAGGTTTTTGAGTGTATTGGGGAACAAAAGGTGGAGATGTGAATTGGAGCAGCTCCTCAGCTGCGGGCGACATGTCTTGACCACCTCACTGAGGCAACACAAAAACACACCCGAGGGCTGCCAGGCCTTGTCTTCTCTTGAAGTCATTGTGCAATGACCACATAAATTAATGGTGGTGTTTTGCTCTAATTCAGTAAATATTTTGCATGGAGAGAAGGTAACATGAGCGCAAGGAATTTCTTGGCATGGGCCACTGTCCCAATTAATATTTACCAGTCATCTCCCTGTCATTGCACCACATCACTTCCAAAATCCTCACAGCTATGTACATATGGCTCCCCAAGGTTATATTTAAGAGGAATCTTCTTTTGCAGATCTTATGAGGTCCAGCTGTTCCTAAGGCAGTAATTGTAGCTTTGATTCCCCACTTTCACCACCACTTGCAGATGAGGTGGGGCACTTGTACACAGTGATGTGTGTAATTCAGGGCCTCAGAAATGACATAACCTTAACAAAGCCAAGTATCCATCTTCTTTCTGGGTTCCTGGCACTAGGGTGTTGCTAAGATGTTGTTTACGGTCTGAAAAAATAAACAATACAAAACTGATTCAAAGCCTACCAAAACTTCCTCATCAACGCAATTCAGACTTTGGATCAAAGGGTGTGTCACCAGTTTGGCTACAGCCTGACCCATCAGAAGTTCAATTAGAATTGCTCAAGGAGAATCCCTGGCCATTCCACCTTATTCTTAACGCCAGCAAAGAAGCGGTGCAAGACAATGCTTTTAATTACTATATTCAGGAAGTGAATTAATCATGAACAATTAAGAATGGATCTGAAACCATCTGATTACTGTCCAGGATATGACTGGAAGCAAGAACCTTCCCAATAAGGTACTTCAAAAGACCAAGTCTGGAGTAAGCTGGATGCATTCCTTTGTGCAGAATTCATCCACAACGTGGATGTGTTCCCAGGATGAACACCTGGGTCAGTACAAGGAACTGTGTTGACTCAAAGGTCTGGGGAGCTTCTGATGACCTCCTCTTCTGAGTACTCTCCAACCAAGCCCTCCATTTTCAAGCAGAGCCTACTCAGGTGATCATCACAGGACAATCCAGGTTGAAAGGGATCTCAGGAGGTCTTCTACCCATACCTCCTACCCAAAGCCAGTCAGCTGTGAGACCAGACCAGGTTGCTCAGGGCTTCAACCAGTCTGGTCTTGAAACGTCTCCCAAGAGCGGAGTCTCAACAGCCTCTCTGGGGACCCTTGTTCACTGCCATGTGGTGAACTTGGCATAAAACCAAGGCTGTTTCACTGTGCCTACTCTGTGGCCCTCATAGAACACCTCTGGACATCTGCCAGCTGCCAGTGGGGAAGGCAGATTTCCAAGTGCCTGTCTTACTGTCAGCAGTCTCCATCCGTGCAGAGTCACTGCATCCCATTGTGACGGAGGGTCAGGTTTGGAGCTGACAGGGGAGTGTCCTTCTGCCTACGCACGGAAACCACACTTTTCTTCTTCTGCTTCAGAGTCCCTCCAATACAGCTCACATTTCACTGCACAACTAGTAGGACACACATCAACACTGTGATAATAGCTGACAGCAGCTGGTCATTTCTGCAGCTGAGATTGCAAATGACCTTCAGATAGCTTTGCACTCCTACAACTTCCTGAAGTACCATAGGGACTGGAGTCTGATAAAGCCATTTCCAGTGACAACAGCAAACTCAGAGAACACATAATCAAGATATAAATGATTTGTGTACTTAGTTGAAGAAACTGGCAGGCTGTTTCATATGTCTACAAATCAAAGGAGCAAACTCAGTGTTCAGTATCCTTCCACTGCCCCTCCTTTTATTCAGCATGGGGTAACACATTTCTTCTCTTTCATCATCATTAGAACATGATCCTAAACTGAATGCAACTGGGGCTGCTGCATCTGCTTCAATGATTTCAGCACTGAATCAAATTAACATGCAAAAATAGAATTAATCTATTTTTACTAGCCAAAATGCTGTGGATGAAGTAATCTCTGCTTACAAGAGCAGGGGCTTCACTTCCCCTCCTGAACACAGAATTGTAAAAAGGATATAAATGTGTGTTGATTCCTTGGGCAGAGAACAGAAAATAATTTCATTTCAGAGATGTATTAGAAACTCTGTAAATTAAATGGGCAGTGCTCACCTAGGGCCACACTCATTGCCATCCTTCCGTGGTGTGCAGGATGTACTGTTATTAATCACTGCTGATTGCACAGATATTCCCACCTCAGGTTCCCTTCTGTCAGGAGCCACCCTTGAATAGTGGGACCTGCTCCTGGTTTGTAGAGGATTGGGATACAAATGTGCTGTTACCCCCTTATCTTCTTGTTAACACTGCAGAGTTAGTGGTTACATCAGCATGGTTAAGGTTTGCAGAGCATGGGAAATGCTGAACATGGAAAAAGTTGGGTTATCAGTCCCATGCCAAGACAAAGGTCCCTGAACATTCCTGTCCGAGGCTCAGCATCCAACCCTAGAAGAACAACTGCTAAACTGGGACCTATATTTCTTACAGACATTAATACACTGAACGACCGTCTCGCCTTCACGCTGTGAACCTGCACATGTCCTAAGAAAATAGGCTGGAATAACACCAGTAGCATATTGCCTGATTAACTCATCATGGCAAGAAAATTTTACAATTTGGCATTGCAATTCAGGTTTGACCCTGTCATGTGACACAGTTGGTTAGACAACATAATTAAGAGATGTTGTGCCAAAGGAGTTGACTAAACAGCCCGGGTACATCACTGAAATACTGTGCTGTTATCAGACCTGTGGGCAGGATACCTTTGCCTTATATTGTGTCAATCCTTCATATTGCCAAGCTGGCTGCCAAATAAACGGCTGCCAAGTGAATTGACCTTGTCAATTCTAAGCCATCAATTATCATCATTACATTATTGAAAACAGCAATGTGCCTGGAATTACACCAGTAGGAAGATTTTCTCTGATGATATAATTTTTTCCCATATGGAAATAAGCACATTAGACCATAGCACCTTTACACTGATTTAAAGTCTGTGTTACACAGCTCATGCTGTTGCGATGATAATATTCTCATAGCTGGGAAGGCCTGGAAGGGAGTTAAACACTAAATAAAGTGATTTTCTTTATTTTATAGTATAACAAATATAATGCTGCTTCCAAATTCAAATAATATCCTTACAGCAGCTGAGTCCAAACCTGCTCACTGAGATCAGTATACATTGATCATAGGACCAAAAAATGGCTTGTTTTTATATAACATTCGTCATCCAAAGGATTGGAGAGCACTACTGTGTTCAGATACGAGTGTTTGAACTGAGGGATGGCCAGACACGGTTCTTCATGCCAGGTGAGCAGTCGCTGTCTGTGCTTTAAGAGGTGATAGCCTTTCTACAAATCTGACATAGTATCTGCACCTCACTATTACTTTAGACGTTAATCATTAAGGCAAGAAAATTGCTCAGCTCTGGCTTACATGCCTTTCTCATTTTCCTTGAAAAACTGTCTGTCTTAGGACTGATTTTAGGTCCAAGCACAGACATGAAATAGGGATAACTGCAGTTTTGCTTATATTTCTTTTATTAAGGTCTTAAAACTTACACACTGTGCCTATGATTTTTTGCTCCCAGTATTCTATTTTACAGCACTTAAGGACTAAGTCTTACAGATGTGTCTGCAAGGGAATTGGCATCAAGATGTGAAATGCCTGTGCAGTGCTGCAGAGTGCAGTTCATACTCACAGGAGGTTTCCACTAACTTGTTTGGACAAACTGAGTAAATGTCAGTGGGAATTCTGACCCTGTGCATTACATTAATCTTCATAACTACTCATGCAGATGTGTACATGTTTCTAGGATGGAGATGGATTTTTTTCAACTGTTACCATGGAATCATTGCATGACTGGGGACCAAAGAGAACTTGAAGACCATCTCATCCCACCCCCTGCCATGGGCAGGGACACCTTCCACTAGCCCAGGTTGCTCCAAGCCCTGTCCAACCTGGCCTTGGACACTTCCAGGGTTGGGGCAGCCACAGCTTCCCTGGGCAACCTGTGCCAGGGCCTCACCACCCTCACAGGGAACAATTTCTTCCACATATCCAACATAAATTTCCCCTCTTTCTCTTCGAAAGTCTTTCGGTTTCTCCTCAACCATGGCACACCCCTGGGCACACCTATCAGCAGGTGACAAGGTGATCTCCACCCCCATGGGCCTTGCAGGGAGGGAGAGGTGACCACACACACAAACCTCTGCAGCTCCAAGACGTCCACCTTCTGCAAACGCTGCAGTGAAAACAGAACTTGTGCTCAGATCCCAAGCGAGAGAGACACTGATGTGGCAATAACTCACACTCTCAGGTATATTTGATCTTTCCTGTATTAATAATCAGCAAGAGCTACAGGACGTCTTAATGCATAACCCAGCACAGCCCAGCCCAACCCTAAGGAGGGCAGGACACCCAAACTACATCACCTAGGAGTAATCCCAAAAGGCTCCAAGGCATCTTTTTGGACAGATAATTTCTCATCCTTTCTTTCCAGGTTAGAGATTCACTTCTGACCTTTGGGAGTGGAAAGTCATCTCTCTTCCCTTCTCATCTCACTGACAAAGCTTCTTTGGCCATGCCATCCTTGTCCTACTGCTGCCCACCCACTTGATGGAAGGGTGGTTTCCCTGGGTACTGTTCACACATGGGTCTCCAATTTATTTTATTTCTTTTACTTTATTTCATTTACTCATTTATTCATTTCATTTTATTTTATTTCCATTTATATTTCCACAGTGCTTGCAATCATCTACAGTGAATATAAAACATTAAAAGGATTGGATCACCCTTCCCAGACACACTCAAGAAAATGAAAGAACACACATTAATAACTTAAAATTCTATGCTTGCAACCCAACAATGGACAGATACGAGCTACGTATTTTCATAGAATCACAGAGTATATTGAGTTGGAAGGGACCCACAAGGATCATCCAGTCCGATCCCTGGCCCTGCACAGGACCATCCTGTGTCCCAGAGGATCATCCCAACCCTCCTGGAGCTCTGGCAGCCTTGGGGCTGTGCCCACTGCCCTGGGGAGCCTGGGCAGTGCCCAACCAGCCTCTGCAGGAAGAACCTTTTTGCTGAAATCCAACCTGAGCCTGCCCTGACACAGCTCCAGGCCATTCCCTGGGGTCCTGGCACGACCAAGACTGTATCTCTGCACAGATTCGGGGGTTGAAATGGATCTTACAAGTCCTTAGCATTGAATGATATCACCTGTAACACTGTAGGAGAAGCTTTAAAAGCAGATTTCTACAGAAAACAATAAATCATGTGCTGGAATGGCCAGCAGCCAACGTTACTCAAATACCATCTCCAGTGTGGCTATTGTAGCTGAATGGGGCATTCCCCAGAGGTATGTTTGTGTTTGGGAAGAGATGCTGCTGCAGCGACACCCTAATCACAGCCAGGCCCCCAGCCAGGACCTGGCACTCGGCCCAGGAAGAGCTGAGCCCTCCGGGACCAGCAGGGCTGAGCTGGAGCTTTGCCACGCTGCTCCAGAGGGGAGGGATAAATAGCACTGAACTGGAATTACTCTTTCTCCAAGAGCTCATCGGGTGCGTGAGGTAGGAACTGAACTATGCATAACTTGGAAGCCTTGTGCTTTAGCTCTACTTGTATTTTGCTGAGTGCCTCCAGGTACACGAGCAGAGGTCAACTGTGCCTCCAGCAGCTCCTGCCAAGGAGGCTGGAGGAAGGTGCTCTGTGATTTTGTACAAAGAAAAGCTCTGTGTGTCTTCAAAACAGCCCCTCTTTGGGAATCCCTTACACTGTAAATACATACTTTCATGCACACCAAAATTTAAATTTTGCTTTGAATTTTCTTAAATGCGCCATAGGAAATCAAACTTCTCATGTCTGTGATTTGGGGAGAACAAATAGACACAGTTACTTGGCTAGCAGTAAACCCTTCTTCTTTTCCAAACCCAGTCATCCTCAGAAGACCATCATTCCTATGGCAGCAGCAGCACTCAGCCATTATTACAACATTATTTGGGTTAATTACTTTACTTCCTTTTACAAACTGTCTGCATTCTGTTCTGCTGCTCTTCCAAATAGGCGAGTCCTACCAATACATTTATTTTCTGACTTGGTATTTGTATCTAGAGAAACTTCTGCATATGGAATAACCCTCCCCACTCAGAAATGTTAATCCCATAGATCCTCAAGCATCTTTTAGTGATTTTTCCACTTCTTCCATGGCCTAAGCTGCCCTCCCTGTGCAGTTATAAATTTTCATTGCCAGAACACCACTTAACAAAAAACCCCAAGTCATCTGCAGGGCCCTGTGTTTCCCAGATTTCCCAGGGACAGAGTTGGCTGTGTGAAGGTCAGATGTGTTCCCCAAGGTTTATTCCACAGAGTTCTTCATGTGCTAAAGTCAGGCTTCACCGCACAGACATTTATGCATTAATTGATCCGACTGAGGTCAGACCTCAGTGCAGAAACCCCTTGTGCTGAAGCCTGGCTGAGTTGCTTTGCCTTAGGGAAGCTGCCAGGCTGAACATTACTACAGGAACTTGACATCAGCTTTGAAATCTCCTTTTGAGGTCAAAAGACTCCTGACACTAACGGCAGGTCAGCCTAGAGAAGTATTTCTAATTTGTTCAACAGCTACAGCAAAAAAACCCTCTCTGGTTCCACTGAAAATGATCTTGGTTATTAAAACCCCAAAATGCCTTAAAATGCTCAAATCACTTCACTAAAAATTTTCCCACAATAGAAAAAGCAATTTCCTCTTCAGCTGTATTTTTACCTGTGTATTAGCTTCCTTTGTGCTAGGAAACCAAAAATCTACAGCACTACAGTACCTACTATTTTTCTCACCAAAAAGATCGTTAAAAGTACACCATGAGAACACAGTGCTGAACATGCAACTGAGAATCTCATTGTGACCACAGCTCTCCATTTCTTTTCTATGTCCTTGTTCTCTGCTGTGAGTACAGCCCAGCTACGAGTTTAGCAATAACCTACTCCACTAGCCATGGAAAATGACTCTTTGGAATCATGGAATCATAGAATCAGTGGGGTTGGAAAAGACCTCCAAGATCATCAAGTCCAATCCTTGATCCAACCCTGCCGTGCTTCCCAGCCCATGGCACTGATGCCACATCCAGTCTCACTTTAAACACCTTCAGGGGTGGAGAATCTACCCCCTCCCTGGACAGCCCATTCCAACGTCTGATTACCCTCTCTGTAAAGAATTTCTTCCTAATATCCAACCTAAACCTCCTCTGGCACAGCTGAAGACTCAGCCCTCTTGTCCTACTGCTGGTTCCTGGGAGAAGAGCCCGACCTCCACCTGGCTACAACCTCCTGGTAGGGAGTTGTAGAGGAGGACAAAAAGATATTCTGGCAGCTTTTGGGTAGAAAATTATCTTTTCCACAGGGCAGAAAATGAAAAGAACAACAAAAAAACCCCCAAAAAACAAAAACAACAACAACAAAAAACCAAAACCAAACAAACAAAAAAAAACCAAAAAACAAACAAATAAAAACAAAACCCATGGGCTTTGGGCAGGAGCATTGATCTTCTGGAAAGCAGAAAGGCTCAGGACAGGCTGGATCCATGGGCCAAGGCCATGTTGTGAGGTTCAACAAGGCCAAGTGCCAGCCCCTACATTTGGGTCACAACAACCCTGCAGTTCCAGGCTGGGACAGAGGGACTGGGAAGTGCCCAATGGGAAAGGCCCTGGCGGTGCCGGTGCCAGGGGCTGGACATGAGCCCAGGTGAGCCCAGGGGGCAAGAGGCCAATGGCCCCTGGGCTGTGCCAGCCATGGTGTGGCAGCAGGACCAGGGCAGGGACTGTCCCTGTGCTGGCCCTGCTGAGGCCCCTCCAGGGCTGTGTCCAGTTCTGGGCCCTCACAGCAAGAGAGACATGGAGGGGCTGGAGCGTGTGCAGGGAAGGGAACGGAGCTGGGGAAGGGGCTGGAGCAGCAGGAGCAGCTGAGGGAGCTGGGGGGGCTCAGCCTGGAGAAAAGGAGGCTCAGGGGGGACCTTCTGGCTCTGCAACCCCCTGACAGGAGAGGGGAGCCGGGGGGGTCGGGCTCTGCTGCCAGGGAACAAGGGACAGGAGGAGAGGGAACGGCCTCCAGCTGTGCCAGGGGAGGGTCAGGTTGGACCTCAGGAGGAATTTCTGCCTGGAAAGGGTGGTCAGGCACTGGCAGGGGCTGCCCAGGGAGATGCTGGAGTCCCCACCCTGGGAGGTGTCCAAGGAAGGCCTGGCCATGGCACTGAGTGCTCTGGGCTGGGGGACAAGGTGGGCATTGGGCACCTTGGAGGTCTTGGGGGTCTTTTCCAACCTTAATGATTCTGTGACCCTGTAAGTTGATCACTTCATTTCTGTCTCCCTTTATAGGGGTTGAGCAGCAAGCATGTGGTAGGGTGTACATGAGCACCACCTCTTACCAGCCTCCTCCTGGACCCCCAAAATTCCCCTTTCCACCTCCCCAGCTTCTGGATGAGGCCATCACAGAACACCAACTGACCTGCCAAGTCCGTGGGAGTGGGGTGGGGAATCATCCATACTCACAGAACCTGCACAGAACAGGACAGGAGGGGTGAGTTCAGAGAGGGCACCTGCTGGGCAAAGGGCCACTGCTCTGCAGATATGCAAGAATGCAAAATAACTGTGGAGCTGGTGTACAAATCATAGAATCATGGAATGTTTTGGGTTGGAAGGGACCTTAAAGATCATCTCATTCACCCCCTGCCATGGACAGGGACACCTTCCACCAGCCCAGGTTGCTCTAAACCCCATCCAACCTGGCCTTGGACACTTCCAGGGATCCAGGGGCAGCCACGGCTTTTCTGGGCAACCTGTGCCAGGGCCTCACCACGCTCACAGTCAAGAATTTCTTCCAAATATCCCATCTAACCCTGCCTTCTGGAAGTTTGAAGCCATTCCCACTTGTCCTGTCACTACAGTTCCTAATGAAGAGCCCCTCACTATCTTCCTTGTAGCCCCTTCAATACTGGAAAGGCTCTCCACACAGTCTAATGAAGTCTCTACACAGTCTTCTTTTCTCCAGGCTGAATAGTCCCAACTTTCTCAGCCCGAAATAAAGCTTTCAATAAAGAAAGCATGCAAAAAATAATCTTAAAGGACAACAACATTAAGGTCGTAAAGCAGAGAAATGTTACACTGTCATAGGGAATTTATAACTCTGCAAGAAAACACAGGATTTCCCTTGCCATAGGCTGGTGTGAGTACTGTAGGAATGCCAGTTAGTGATCTAGAAGGACTCGGTATAGAAAATCCCATTACTGAGGACATGCAAATTCATCTACAATGAAACCTGCGAGTTCCAGCTCGGGAAAAGGTCCTCAGGAATCTAAAGAAAAAAAAACAAACCAGAAGAAGCAGGATCCTCTCCACTGCCCAGGCTGCCCTGGAAAGGCTCCAGTGTGGTGATGGTTAAACGTCCTGGCAACAAGGAGAGTTGGGGCAGCCACAACCTCACACAGATCCCCAGGGAAGGGGCTGGGAAAGTGCAGGCATCGGTGTTTTCCTGCTTCTCTGTCAAGCACTGGAAGAAGATGCATCAGCAAAATCATCACCATATGGACTCATTAAGGTTGGAAAAAGCCTTCAAGATCTTCAAATCCACCCTGTGCCCGATCCTCACCCTGTCCCCCAGCCCAGGGCACTGAGTGCCATGTCCAGTCACTCCTTGAACACCTCCAGGGATGGGGACTCCACCATCTCCCTGGGCAGCTCCTTCCAGTGCTTGACAACAATGATTGTTTTCAGAGAAAGCCCTATGCATCCACAACATGCATTGCTGTTATTTGTACCAGTATGGAAAACGTCACAGTTTAAATGAAGAATCTGTTAAACTGCCTTGAACACCAGTGTCTCAACTACAAATATTTTTATGTATATATATATAAAATATTTCGTATATAATATTTATATATATGTTGACATATATATATATTTATATATATAGTCATCCTCTGCCTTTCTGTCTCATTGACTTCTGGGCTTCACTGTTCTTCTCATTTCACACCAGGAGTTTTCAAGAGCTCTTCTAGAACCCTTTCCCAAGGGCTGGCAGGAGTCTGTATCCATCTTTTCCCAAAAATACCACCCACTTAACACAAGATGGCACCGCTGACCATCTAAGGGGCTGAACACAAGGCCAGGTACACTGGACAGGTTTGAAACCTGATATTCTACTCATTTAGTAACTCCTACAAAACCTCCTCTCAGTGCTTCTCCTCCCCATTCCTCACTGTTCTTTGCCACAGACACAATCTGTTTCCTTGCTTCATGTTCCAATGGACACTTGGTCAAAACAAGCTAAGATCTTCCCCAAACCTAATTAATCCTGGCAGTACCCTGGCTAATAAAAGTGAAAAAAAGGAGTCAGGATAGATTAAAGAATTACTCAGCTTAGTACTGCATCTCTACTTATTTTTAAGTACAAGCAGCTTACAAGCTTACAAACTTTGCCTCAGTGGGAGGTGAACAATGCTCCACAAACCATCATGTGAATTGAAATTCAAATGTCTGTGAAGCCTGTGAGTGAGCTGCCAGCTTGGGTTGGACACTCAGCATCCACCACCCTAATGGCAACCAGCCCTTCCTGATCCCTCACATCAAACTCCTCTGATGGGACTGTATTTCAGTCACTACCAATATTGACCCAATTACTAAAGGGGGAACAAAAATAGGTTGACTTGATATTAGCATTTCTCTAGAGTCCCCGGGAAGCAGAAGGACTGGGGGAAGGGTGAATTCCTTCCCTATACAACTGAGAATTACATCCTTTCTCCGGAATGTTTAAGCTAATGTGGAGAATTTAACAGATATTAATGTTCTTGCTGTGGAGTCATACACACCAGTCTACAGCTTGAGATGAATTACTTGTGAATCTTGTTCTATTTCCATAGCTCTCTCTTGAATCAAGGCAAGTTTTATGGCACTTTATGCTTTTTTTTTAAAGTAGATTTCCCAGATTATTGTCCTTCTGTGGAGTCCATGGCATTCCTTCAGCTGTTTTATACCTAGACAGGACCGCTCAAAGTTACATTCACACGGCTCCTCATTTCTTGAGGATACAAAAGCAAACCTTGCCCTGTATGTATTCACCAGGATCACATTTTCCAGTACCTTCTCCTCCCCTTAATGCTTCAAAGTACTCTGGCAAAGAATCCAAACCCACAGGCCAGACTTCTGTGGTTCTCACAAAATACAACTGACCAACCAACCGGCTTTAATGGTTTCAGTCTCACCATCAGCTACAGAATAATTCCTTGGGTTTCAGCAGAGGTAATTCAGACATTGTCCAGCTTTATCACCTCAGTGTTACTGAAAAAAACATCCAGAAATCATCATTCAGGGCTGTTACTGAGTATTTATAGAAAGGTTCCTCCTACAGTCATGGCCAGAGTCAGAGAATCATCACAGAAGCACAGAATGGTTTGGGTTGGAAGGGACCTTAAAGATCATCTCATTCCACCCCCTTCCATGGGCAGGGACACCTTCCACTAGCCCAGGTTGCTCCAAGCCCTGTCCAACCTGGCCTTGGACACTTCCAGGGATCCAGGGGCATCCACAGCTTTTCTGGGCAACCTGTGCCAGGGCCTCATCACCCTCAAATTAGGAAGAATTTCATCCTAACAGCCAATCTAAATCTTACCTCAGGAAAAAGGATTATGTACACAGTAATCTGCTTATATCTCTTGTATTTTTTATGTATTTATCTCTTGTATATTTGATGTATAAGCAGAGCATTGTGTACATAAAACCAACCATGAGAATTCTTGGGTGCTACCATGGAGGCTCAGCAGTTCCTCAAAGCTCACACTGATAATTCAGCTTTAACACAGAACATAATTTCTTTACACAGATGAAAATCCATTCAAAATCATACAAATAGTTGTGCAACACAAAATCAATAGTCCATTTTGCTAATGAACTTTTCCTGGTAGTATCAGTGCTCCCTGTTTTATAGGATGTTTTATACCTCAGTAGCCCTGCCCACTGAGGTATCTTAGGCATCTTTCACACTACTGGCCCTTGGATTCCAGTATATCTGAAGCACCACAGAAATCCTCCTGTCCTGATGCCTGAACTCCAGAGCTGAAGTGTTTCCAGTACAGGCACACAGGGACTGAGCAGAGAGCCCTTGGGCAGTGCGCAGCCTGTCCCTGTCTCTGAACATGTCCTCGGAGTTGTTGTGCACTGTGCTCTTCATGGTAAATCCCAGCCCCAGAAAAGTCACTGGAGGACCATTATGGATTTTTTGGACATGGGCAAAGTTATCTTAAATCAGAGCTACAACCGAGCTTGCCTTGCTCTAGCCAGCCTTTGTCAAAGGGAAAACAAAATCCTGTCTTTGCTTTCCAGCCTTGCCTCCTCTTCCATGGATACAAGATGCCACAGCTCCCTAGGGAATGTACAGCTCTTCTGTCACTGTGACAACACAGAATATGCAGGGGCTCTGAGTATGACCTCCTCAAACCTCAGTGCACAGGACAGAGTATTAATCAGTGTGCTAGTTTTAATTGCTTGACCTTTGTTTCCTTAAGAGAAAAAATCATCCCGTTAGATAAAATTCTCATTTTCACCAATAAAATTCCCCTCACTGAATTTTTCTGCAGTTATTCTTAGCATTTCTTATACTTCCAAATTCTAAGACATTTCACTCATGTCTTATCCCTATTTTTTTGCTAAGCTTTATGTTTGGGAGGTGACAGGAAAGATGGAGAGAGATTATTTACAAGAGCTCGTAGTGACAAGAAAAGGGTGAATGGCTTCCCACTGCCAGAGGGCAGGGATAGATGGGATGTTGGGAAGAAATTCCTCCCTGTGAGGGTGGTGAGGCCCTCACAGAAAAGAATTGCCCAGAGAAGCTGTGGCTGCCCTTTGATCCCTGGAAGTGTCCAAGGCCAGGTTGGACAGGGCTTGGAGCAACCTGGGCTAGTGGAAGGTATCCCTGCCCATGGCAAGGGATTGGGAAAAGATCATCTTTAAGGTCCCTTCCAACCCAAACCATTCTGTGATGATTCTGCAATGATGTTTTTTAACAGATGAATTGCTTTACCAGATGATATATTGCCTTTACCTGTTTTCTGTGTTTCCATATATTTACACACTTCACCTTCCTCACTCTGCCATCTCAGACTTGGTCTTCTTGTATTTTTAGATACAGGCTGAGAGATATTCAGTATCAATTGATTTATTTAATTTTCTATTACATGTATCAGAGTTTTGATATTTTGGCTGTCTCCCAGCAAGGAAGCCTGAAATCCTCATTTTCAGTATCTCTCACATACTAAAGAATATCAAGCATCTACTGTTGTGGGAGAACATGCTCTGAGTATAAAGGTTCATGGTTAAAACACCAGCAAAGCACCTCTGAAGAAGTGCATTTGGCCTCAAAATCAGGCTGAATCTCTTTTGTAATGAGTACTTTTGGGATGCTTTCACCAGGACAGGGACCCAAAGCAAGTCCAAAGAATTTTCCTATTAAAAGAAATTTAGATGTAACTCCAAAGTGCAAATTTATCCAGAATTCATTCTCTTTGATTCCATTTGGTTCGGCTTTTCTACTTGCAGCAATAACTCCTCATTCACAGGCTCCAGTAGGAATGACCTGTTCCTTGGCAGGGGAAGCTGTTATGTTTCCATCACAATACATAAGCTCCACTTCAAGAGGGTGAGCAGGCAATGGGCCAAAAGCAGAATACCTCTGCTTTGCAGTCATTTCTGAGCCAAGATATTATTTTGCTTTTCAAAAGCATGAGTGGTCAGAAAGCACTGCTTGGAAATTGAAACCATCCTCCATGCACCTCTGCTTCTCTCAAATGAAGCTTGCAAAGCATTGTGGATTACATGACTCATGCAGCGTGGGGACTGCCTTTTCCCCATCAATAGTGCTCTCAGTTTATATTTCTCATTTGCACCTCAGTGCTTTTCCTGTCTTTATCACAGAACTGAAGAGCCAAGCCTGTGGATTCCTGCAAAGAGCCCTAATCCATGTGGGTGAGGAGCTCACTGGACGGTGCATCTTCATCACCCCTGGACATCTGGTTGTGATCCATCTTCCCTCCTGAAGGGTCCTGTGCAATCCCGCTGGAAACTTGTGAGCAGCACTTGGAGTTTGTTAAACAGCCCCAGTACATCTTCCCTTGCAGCACCCCGTGCCACACTTTGATTTGCCTGACAGTTATACAGCCACCCAGGGCTTGCTTTAATCTCAGTAGCAGCCTAAAGTATTTTTCAAGCTGGAGCGTTTCTGTTTTATGACTGTTCAAATGCTGCAATGTTCTACTGGTATTAGTGTAAAAATCCAAGGGAAAAAAGCTTAAGCTGAATTAATTCCGTGCAGATTGTGATTCTCCATGGGTCAACTCAATTCTTAGTGCTGACTCAATCAAATTTGGCCCCCTCTGCCTGCAGACAGTGGGTTACAGCCCCAGTTTCAAGTCCTGGGGGCTGATCTCTCAGGTATTATATGAGGAGGTATTTTGCCTGGGGGGCACCACATCTCACTCTGCTTTTGAAGCTCTCCGGTTTTAAAACACTGGAAGTACCTCATGCTCATGCCAGTTGAACCAATCCTGCCATCCATGGTCAGCTGGGACCCCACAGTGACTGGGGCTCGTTGGAAATTAAAGTTTGGTAAATCCCACAGCACTTTGCAGTGTATTTCATATCCACAAACAATAATGCCATGACCTACCTCCCTTAGCATGCCAACCTAGACACTGAAGCTGAATGGAAATGAAGTAAAACCAGTCTGGAGATAAGACCTGTGCAGGAGAGGAACTGGGATCCCTCCCCAGATGCTTTGGGCTCTGGCAGTCTCTCCTCTGCTCTCACTCTCACAGCCACTGACACATCTCTAAGACCATGAACCTTATAATTCAATTCACAATAGAACGTTTCTTTTTATTTCTGCAGAGTGCCTTGTGTAACCCTCATGCCCTGCATCACAGACTCACAGAATACGCTGAGCTGGAAGGACCCACAAGGATCAAGTCCAACTCCTGGCCCTGCACAGGACACTCCAACAACTCACCCTGTCCCTGATAGGATTGTCCAAACACTCCTTGAGCTCTGTCAGGTTTGGGGCCATGACCACTGCCCTGGGGAGCCTGTTCAGTGCCCAGCCACCCTCTGGGGGAAGAACTGGTGTGCTCTCACTGCACAGTTTTATTGCTTCTACTCCCTCTGTCCTCAGCTGTCCCTTACAGGCGCTGCCACCCAGTGTCACCAAGCTGCTCCAGATAGTTGAGGGAAGACACCAGTAAGTGAGAGCCTACAGTTATTTACCTGTCACACAGTGCACAGCACACTACAACAAATGACTCAAGGCTCCACTTGAAACAGATCAGGATTAAGAGCAAAAATATACATTCATAGGCCCATGGATTTTGTTTCAAGCTATGAAGCTAAAAGTCTCAATGTATATAAAACATGTTTTGCATACAAAGGACTTGTAGTTTGGCGAGAGAAAAGAAAAGGTGACTGAAGTCCTAAAGAAGCCTTGATTTTGTACCAGGTAAATGCTGAGGTAGTTCAACGTTTTTCTAACTTCCTGCATAAAATCTCACTGATTTAAATTCCTGGCATACCTCAGTCCCCTGAATTTTAAAAGGTTATCTTCTATTTGGAAGTAGGTTTCAAGCATCTAAGCAGCCCAACTACCTGTAAAAGCATGAATTAAGACACAATGTGTTGTTCCACCCTCAAGAGGAAGGAATGGGGTTTTACACACAGGTACCTGCACTGGAGTATTTATGATATAACAAGAGAAAACAGTTATGACCAAACTGATTGATACAGGTACAAAGAAAGGGGTGAAACACAGTTCCAACTACATGGATATTCCAGCAGCTGCCTCAGAAATGGCAGAGGGCTGAACACTCTTCCCCACTGTATGAACAGCAGACAATGAGAATCCCAGACAGGGTCAGACTGGAAGGGCCCACAGTGGCTCATTTGGTCCCACCTCCCTGCTCCAGCAGGGCCATCCCAGAGCACATGGCACAGGATTGTGTCCACACAGCTCTGCAAGATCTCCAGTCAGGAGACTCCACACCCTCTCTGCTCTCTCTCCAGGGCTGGGTCACTGCCCAGCAAAGAAGTTCTTCCTCCTGTCCAGCTGCAACTTCCTGGGCATCAGTTCCTGCCCGTTCCTCCTGGGCCATTGCTGGGCCCCCCGAGCAGAGCCTGCTCCAGCCTCTGCCCCCTCCCTGCAGCCCCTGACACCCCCTGGGGAGGGCCCCTCTCAGGCTCTGCTCTGGAGGCTGAACAGCCCCAGCTCCCTCAGCCTTTGCTGCTCCCAGAGCTGCTCCATCCCTTGGGCATCTCCGCAGCCTGCGCTGGCCCCGCTGCAGGAGCTCCCTGGCCCTGCTGTGCTGAGGAGCCCGAGCTGGGCCCAGCCCTGCAGATGTGCCTGCCCAGGGCTGGGCAGAGGGGCAGGATCCCCTCCCTGCCCTGCTCCAAGGCTCTTCCTGATGCCCCCAGGATCCCATTGGCCTCCCTGGCCCCCAGGACACACTGGGCAGGGACAGTTGTTGTCCCCCAGGACCCCCAGGGTCATCTCCCAGAGCTGCTCTCCAGCAGGTCCCCCCCCAGCCTGTGCTGGTGCTGGGTTTGTTCCTCCCCAGGTGCAGGACCCTGCATTTGCCTTTGTTGAATTTCAGCCAATTTCTCTCTGCCCATTTCTCCAACATCTTGAGGTCCTTCTGAAGGGGTTCACAGTTCTCTGGGGATTGGCCACTCCTCCCAGCTTTTTTAATCATCAGTGCAGATGACCCAGGACATGAGAAAAAAACAGGAGGAACCATAAAAGGGTAAGAGGAAACAGGTAAGAAAAAACTATATTCTCTCCCGATTATTACACCTTTATTAAAAAGGCACTCTGGTACAGAAGTCCCAGATTGAAATCTATACTCACTACTACTTTCACTTCATGCCAGCTTTCTGTTGTTCCAAGGTGCCATATATAAAACTGGGAATAAACAAGCTTGGGAGTGGAAAAATTCCCATCAATCCATCATTTGCCCTCAGAGATAGTTCTCCAATGACAACACGCTGTACTGTCCTATGCAGCACATGAAGGGAACCAGAAAGCCTGTTAGCATTCAGTCAACATTTGTGTGAGTAGTTTTGTATCTGATAAGGGGCTTTTTGATTGTTCTTTTTGACTGTTTTTCTGATTAAACTTACTTTTTTTAAGTAAACATCTCACTGTGATACAACAGCTATGGTAGGACCTGATAATACATGAAGGCTTTGGCAGGAGGGATGAATATTTCAAAGGGGGAAAGCTGAGAATTCTTACCAGCACTGCCATTCATTTGGTGTCAAACACTAGGCTTTGCTCCATTTAAAACTGATCTGTATTTTTTGCTTTGAAAACCAGTAACAAAGCTTATGGGTGGGCAAAACATTAATAATTGAAATGGCTCCATGTGTGAATAAGAACTTTTTTTCTGAGGGATGCTCAGCAAAGGAGGATAGTCTTTATATGTAGTAAGACTGTAAGTCAGTGATCTCCATAAACGTGCTTTCTCATATTCCCAGTCTCAAAAATTGTTATACAGAATTACAAAGACGCTCTTCTTGGTCAGAGTTCACTAACAGATCTGTTGAAACAGAGATCTGCTTGCAAGACACCAAAACACAATTTGTTTTGCTCTAAATTGCCATCAAATCTGGGAAGATGCAGCCATTGATCATACAAGAGGTAATTCCTCCCGTCTCATGGCCTACTGTTTCTGATGCAGAGCCTTTGGACTAACACTGTAGAGTCCCCTAGCTGCCCAGGAAGTGCCCTTTGGAATAACACTGGGGAGCAGCAGCTCCCATTTGCCATCTCAGATGGGCTGTTGCCATCGCTGCCTCCTCCCCACCCTGACCCTCCACACTACATGCAGCACATGAAATGTATGTTGATATGCATGATGTAAGTTTATTCTTCATGTGGACACGCCTGTGACTATATTTTGTACATTTAAGACTCTTTTAACAGAAACAGAATTGTGTTATATAGCCAGACAGCAAGATCAGCAGAGGACAAGTCCCAGTGACTGCCCTGGGCACTGCTCCCACTGGGTTATGCAGCTATACTCAGTCAGAAATACCCTCCACTAAAATCAAACACCAGCCACTAAAATCACAGCAGTTACCCTGGTGGAAACCCAAAGAGAGGATGAAAGTCAATACCATTTTTCCCTCACCACATCAGCTTTGACATGGCTTCTTTTCAAACAGCATTTTCACCAGCTTTCACAGAAGTACAAACTGCTGGAGCTGATGCAAAAACCTGGCTCACCACGATGGAAGTAACAGTACCTTCCTGTAGTAGGCAGATGCTCTGTTTTGGTGTACAGCAGCTGTGGTCAGAGACATGGTGCCAACAGACAGCTCTCAAAGGCTACATGATCAAGAGACCACTAATACACAGATTATACAGCATGAAAAACACATTGCCTTTGTGTAATGCTGTGTCAGACCTTACAGCTGCAGACACTGCCCCCAAAAAAACAGATACATACTGAATATTGTGGGAGTTTTGATCACTGCAATATATAAGAAGGATATTAAGCCATTAGAAAGCATCCAAAGGAGGGCAAATGAGAGCACAAAAAAAGCCAGCTAAGAAGAAAAAGGAATAGCATAGCTTGGGAGAAAGTATAAAGGTGTCACTGCAGGAGTATTGCAGAGGATGAGGTTACAGAGCAAGGCGGCAATCCAGGCTGGGCAGGGAAAAGCATCTCAGGGGACCTCATGACTAGGGAAGAAACTGGGATGGCAAAGTTGGTTCAGCCTTTGGAAGAGGAGACTGGGGAGAGACCTCAGTGCAGTTCCAACTGCCTGAGCAGGGGCAGAGGAGGGGTAGGAACTGAGCTCTGCTCTGGGGGGACCAGGGACAGCAGCCAGGGAATGGCTGGAGCTGTGTCAGGGCAGGCTCAGGTTGGATCTCAGCAAAAGGTTCTTCCCCCAGAGGCTGGTTGGGCACTGCCCAGGCTCCCCAGGGCAGTGGGCACAGCCCCAAGGCTGCCAGAGCTCCAGGAGGGTTTGGCTGCTCCTCTGGGGCACAGGGGGTGACTCTTGGGGCTGGGCCTGTGCAGGGCCAGGGGTTGGACTGGGTGATCCTTGTGCGTCCCTTCCAGCTCAGCACATTATGTGATTCTGTCCTGCCCATGCAGAGTGAGGAGCTGAGAGGCAGAGGACATCCATTATCACTGTGTGCACACATTTAAGCACCTGCAGGAACAGGCATATAAACTACCAGCATTTACATTTTCATAGTGCTGTTGATCTCCTTGACTATACTGGCTCACAGTGAGATTTCCTCTCAAGCAGGTGGAATCCTTATTCCCTGCCATGGAGATGTGAGAGCAAGGTTTGCATTCACTCCTCCCAAACCGAAAGGCAAGACAGACGTTCTTGACAGCAGCCCATACAACAAACCTTGGATGCTCACAGCAGCTGGCAGCTGCTTTCAGAGACATGTAATGGGCCTCACATGCTGCTGCTAGTGAAATAATCTGAGGTCAAACCAATATTTGTATAGAACAACTGTGTTTATCACTGTACGTCAAGATAACACACACAAATATTTATCTTCCCTGAAACCATTTTAAACAGAGTATTACTACCAATTGGAGTTTTGCCGAAACATTTAACAGTCACTTCCTGAAGTATCCTACAACTTCCAGTACAGTTTGCCTGTGTTTAGCTCTGAATGAACCCTGGGAGCCGCCCTCGCTCCCCCCACAGCCGCACAGCCCCAGTTCCCGTCTGTCTCAGGACAGGCTTTCGGCACATCTTGGATTGTTATTACCAAGGATACCAAGTCCACAGACCTGCTTTGAATTTTGGTTTCTTGCTGTAGCTTACAAAGGTTTCCACTGGAATGTCCCTCGGACTCCCAGGCTTTGATGATGTTTCAACAGCACAATGAAAGGCAGGTCCTCACCACAACACAAGGCAAAGTACTGAGTTTGAATACACAGAATTCTTTGGCCCCACAGAACATGTGTCACTTGGATGGGTTTTTTTCCACAGATTCAGATCTCTCTTGGAGTGGGTTGCTGTTGAAGATCAGTAATGGCAACTGGTCTCATGTATGGGATCACTACGTGAATAGAGCTAAAAATTACTGACTTAGTTACAGAACTGAGGTATAAACTTCACAAATGAAAAGCTGTAAACCCCTGAGTGGGTACTACAACTGTTTGCCACAATTACTCATCCACACCACAGAACACACTCACATTTTCCAAAACCACTTAACTTCTTTTGTCAAGTGGGTGTTCGGTACTCGTAATGAATCTCCCACAAACACCCCTCCAACAGCACTGGCAGTTCCGTGTGTTAACCCTTCAGCCTCAAGAAGTCTTCAGTAATATTTGTCTCTGAGAAGTCTACACATCATCAGTGAGTTTTTCCTGTGCTGAAACTGATTGTTAGTTTGTTGTATATCTGCATTAGTGCACAGCTATATGTGTATGTACAAATGTTGTAGGCACCAAGGGTAATGCACTGAGACCCTGGTGGAGGTAACCTGGCAGCAAGGCAAGCCAAATTAAATACTGAAATGAGTTTACAGCTTTCTAAACTATATCTGTTGCCATCTCCTTCCCAAATCCAGGTGGGTGGTAACGTTACAGCATGAACTCATCTCCTCAACACCATTCTCCTCCCCTCAAATTCAGGAGTTCAATATTTAAAGCTACGATTGGAAAGGCTGTTAAAGGATGGGACAAAGGAAAATATTGACTGCAATTGCCTCTGGAGTATTCCAGCTGTCAGATACCAGCAGTCAACCATCCTTAAGGTAAGAAAAAAAATACCAGGCTCTCCCTGCTGGTGTGCAAAGAGATGTCAGCAAGTACCAGGCTGCTTCATTTCCTTTGCAGCACCACCCAGGTGAGAGGGAATCATCCCCGGTGCACGTCAGTGGAAGACAGACATCTGCACAGAACATAATCCCAATAAATTCAGAGATGAGAAGGCTCCTGGGGACAGCTAAAGCAGTTGGTACCCAGCAGCCAACCTCTGGTCTTTACTCAGTGCAAGGTTGCAGTGACTGTTCTTCTAGATGGTTCTGCTTGTCCTCCTGACTGAAGCAAATATATCCATGATTTAGCTTGTTTTTCTTTTTTGAATTACAAAATCCTTTTAAAAGCCAGTTTAATACTGTCATTCTTGCTTGTGGGAGACTATCAAAGATATGTGGGGAATTCAGGGCTTTAAAACAGATGTAATAGATCACATAATCACAGAAACATAGAATATGCCAAGTTGTTGCCCAAAACTGCCCCAATATTGAGGCGAGGCCACCCCAGGGCAGAGTAGAGCAGGACAATCCCCTCCCTGATGCCCCAGGACAGGGTTGGCCCTCCTGGCTGCCAGGGCACTGCTGACTCAGGGACAACTGGCCACTGACTGGGACCCCCAGGGCCCTTTTCTAGCACTGCTTTCCAGCCTCTCATTCCCAGTCTGTCCGTCCATCCAGGGTTGCCCCATCCCGAGGGCAGAATCCAACATTTCCCCTTGCTGAACTTCCTGTGGTTGGTGATTCCCAGCCCTCTGATTTGCTTTCAAGGCCCTACAATAAAGTGCAGATTTTTTCAGCTATACCAGTCCACCCTAAAAGACCATCCCTTCATAAAACATCAGCAGACACTGAAAAAAGCTAAAAAGTTAAACAGAGTCCCTGGGTACAAGCACCCAGTTACAGCAGTTCCTGCTGGAGGGTCAACAGGAGGCAGCAGGAAGGCAGCAAACAGCCCTGAGGCACAGGATTTCCTTCAGCATTTCCTGGAAGCTGAGCAAGTTCAACAAGCACCAAGTTCTTGGTCTACTTGGGGAGACCCCAAGTGAACAACCAGAGTTCAGTACAAGCCTGGATAAGGCCAAAAATGTCTTGTTACACCCAGTGATGGTTCAGCCCCAAGGCAGGAGTTAGTGGTGGACACTAAACTACAGTGACACAGCAATACACAGAACTGAAACCAGAACGATCAGTGACTGTGAGAGAAGGGGGTTGGACTATTTACCAATGTCAAACCGTATAAATATCTATGTACATTTGATTGCTCAACCTGCTGTGCATGGGCTCATGTATTAAACACCAGCTTACACATTCCACAAAGGGGTTTGGACTTTTTTTCCTTCTTTCTAGGCTGTCAGAAAGGATTTGGATGAGGTCAGTCTCTGAACACAGAACATTAAGTTTTAGCTCAAAGAAAGACACAAAAGCTACATCTTCTACTGTACAGCATGTTGCCATATTGTGCAGATCAGTTTGATGTGTTTTATTACTAAAAATTACCAGCTCCAGCTGGGGTGACCAGCTGAACGAGCTTTCTGACATAGTCATTAGTCACAGTTCAGTGGACTTCATGATGCAGGAGGATTTGGAGTCCTGTAAAGCCACGGACAGTTATCAAGCAGTTGAAAAACCATAGACTAAGCACAAGCGGCACCGTGGCTGCCAAGGGGGGAAGAAACCTCATGAAATCTGGAATATGTTTCTACTTACTGTCCATCCTAGTAAAATAAAATGATCTCTCATTTGAGCATATGGTTCTGCTTAGACAAGAAACTGTATATATTGGTCTAAATCCAGAATAGCCTTTCTGACATATTAGTCAGTATTAGAAAATCACTACAACCTGCGTGCTCTGTAGCAATTCCTAATGCTAAGTGCAACAAACCTACAGTGATCCTCCTCCTCCCTCTCTCCTCCCCACCTTTCTGTCCTGGACCCATTTTTTTCTTCTTTTCTCAGCTTTATACCTTTTCTATAGAGCCAGCTGCAAATGCCTTTTCCCTTTCTTTTCTCCATGCTGCTTCTGTCCTCACACACACCCCTTCACAGAGAGATTACGACTTTTCCACATGAGAAGACTTTCAGCAGTATCCCAGAGTTCCCAGTTTATATGGAAACCTACTGATTGCACAGAGGTTCAGCTTTCAAATGGCAAATACCTCATGGATAATCTGCATAAGTATGTTTTAAGGCCTTTATGTATTTTAACAAATTGCTTAGCTTTCACTTGAACATAGTCAGAGGGACAGAGGAACCTCCAAAACTTTCGGGGTGCTCAGGTAACAACGGAGATGGAGTCCTGGATTCATGGTGCTCCCCTCTCGTTCCCAGGAGAGGGCAACTTTGGCTGGAGAACAGGTCAGGCTTGTGTCCGTGCAGCTCCCCAGATAGGATTAAGAGCATGTGGCACAGTACAGCACCATCCTCATTCTCCTGGAGCTTCCCAGGAAGTGTCAGGCCACTGAAAAAGAAGTAGATTTATCTGGGAAGGAAGAAGGCTTTGCAGATCTTGGACACTGAATGGGACCTCTCTGAAGAGGAGCTGGATGATATTTCTCTGACTTTATTTGCCAGTTGAGAACGTATGTTAGACGTGATCCAATATTTCCACGGGAACATACTGATTTTCAGAAAACGGCATTGCAAAAGAAATATTTAACTGAAACATTTCAGTGAGATCAAAACATTTGAATGGGGAAAGCTCACTTTGTAAGAACGGATAAGGATGGGAAAGAAGACTTTGCCAGAAAACCACGCAGCCAACTGGGCCTGGGTTGGATCCAGATATGTCAAAGATAGATTCATTACTGCTAAGCTCTTCTTGAGCTTACAGAGCTGTGCAGCCACGGGGAAGAAGGAGCAGTTCCAAGGCACCTAAGCTGAATATGAAACAAGACCTCAGTCCCTGGGGTCCCCGAGGTGTGTCTGTGCTGCACAACCACTGGAGTGAGCTTGGAGAGAACTGGAAACCCAGTTGCACAAAACACAGCCCAAAGCTTTATGTCAACAAGCACAGGATGAAAATCTAACCCAATGCAAGGTGAAGCTGTAGGTTACAGCCTCCTTGGACAGAAAATATCAGTGGCAGGCATCTGCAGCAGTATGGCTCATGACACCCTTGTCAGGTTCCTGCCTCTATTGAGACTGAAAAGCTTTCCCATGAAAAGCAGCTTCTTAGCTGAGTAAGAGAACATTTCTACACACTGAGAAACAGGTAAATGCAACTGTGTAAAGAAAACGCAAAAGTAAATGTTTGGACTTTTTTTTAAAACAGAGTTCTTGGAGTGACTGGCAAAATCCCTCCGACTGCTCATAAGGAAATGATTCCTTTGAGACCTTGTTCATCTCTGGACTAAAAAGTTCTTTCCTGAGTTTCATCCTGGCTGTTAGTTCCTATTTAATCTGCCACTAACAATTCAAGCCAGGCTGTCTGAGGAAATGTGCAATACAATCTAAAAGGTCCCACCATTTCAGAACACAGAAGAGGGAAAGGGTGGTCTCTTTTGACAGAGGCAGTACCATCATGCCATGGGGTCTGCACCCTTCCTGCACTCCAGAAAGCTCAGTCTGTGCCAACAGAATGGATTCTTTCTGTACATAAAGGATTTCTGTAGACTTCAGCCAAGATAAGGACTTGTGCCAGGGATGAGGGAGGCTCAGGCTCTTGTGTAGCTAGTACAGCTAGAACAGTTTCAGTTAACAACAAGGCTTACAGTGGACTGAGTTTAGAGGAAGTAGCTTCATAACCTCTTGAATAGGAAAAAAGAGTACTTTATAAAGTATACACCTTCATTGAGCTGGGGCTGAAACCCAAACCTCACAGGGAGCACCATCAGTTGCAGCAAGATACCAACTGGGATTAGTGACTGCATCACCCCCTGGCCAGTGCAGGCTGGGGGTGACACACTGGAACTGCTCTGTAGAGAAGGACCTGGGGGCCCTGGTGGAAAACCAGCCTGGGCTCAACGGCCCACGACATAACAAGGAGCTCCTTCCTCTCTGGAAGAGCAAGACTTCCTTTTTAGTACTCACAAGGGAAGATATTCAGAGTAGTTCAGTACTAACCCTACGTTCCCAGCTCTTCCTCCACACACCAAAACGTATTTCTCAAAAGGAGCTTTGCACATCAGTTGTCTCACCCACATCTGCAAAACGCCCCCACCCTATATATAGACAAATACATATAGAGATGTATACATACATAATCTTTGATATTTTTTTTAAGTCATAAGGAAGAAATCTTATTTCACAACTTAAACTCCCACCTAAACCTTCTTCCCACAAAGCTCTATAAGACAGGAATGACAAAGTATTAAAAGTGAAAGTCACTTTCCTCCGCTACTCACACTTCTGTGTATGCTTTGCAATGCCAAGCACCAGTTCTGCCATACATGTACACTCTGCACTGAGCAAAACCAGGTTAAATGGAAATCTGCATATTATTTCCTTTTTTTTAACTTTTAATTATTGGGGTTTTTCAATCAATCATGCTTCTAAGAAGTAAAAAGTCTCACATATGGTATGGATAAATTCAGTTTCAGGAGAGCCTCACCGGGTCTCTGGGCAGCCCAGTGACAGAGTATTTGGAGGCTATGTCTAATTCAGGAAGCAAATAAGCTCATTTCACCCAAGGGGAGGTGTGGAGGCCTTTCAAATGTCAGACAGTTTCAACACACAAGGTAAGAATTGCATTTGCAAGCTAAAATCATGGTTTGACACAAAATCTTTCTGAGGAAACAAAATAATGCCAGTGGAGGAAGAGAGCTCAGTCCCTGCCCCTCCTCTGCCCCTGCCCAGGCAGTTGGAACTGCACTGAGGTCTCCCCTCAGTCTCCTCCAGCTGAACACACCAAGTGCCCTCAGTGTCCTCCCACGGCTTCAAATCAAGGCCCTTCCCCATCTCCCTGTCCCTCCTTTGGACGCTCTCTAATGGCTCAATCTCTTCCTTCCATTGTGTCCCCCCCCAAACTGCCCCAGTGTAGCAGGTGAGGCTGCCCCAGGGCAGGACAATCCCCTCCCTGGCCCGGCTGACAATGTGGTTCCTTGGCCGGAGATCTTTCCTCTCCCCACTCTCACCGAAGTACCACGGGCTGCCCGTGCCACGGGTAAAACCCTCCCACTGCTCTGAGCCCAAGCACTCACCCCAAAGCCTGTCACCCACACACAAACCCTGTGCAGACACAAATCTCTCACTCAGGCCCCTGGCACTTCAAACCTTTCCCCGACACCTGCTTCGATTGCCGCGGGCTGTGCCCTGGCCGCGGTCCAGGCGTGAGCTCAGCCCGTGCAGCTGGACCCGGCACATCACAAATCCCGGCCACGCCAGCCCGCGGCTCCCTTCGCTCGGCTGCTGGGGATCCTGGGACAACAGCGGGGCCTGGGCTCTGCGCTGGGGATCCCGGGACAACAGCGGGGCCTGGGCTCTGCACTGGGGATCCCGGGACAACAGCGGGGCCTGGGCTCTGCACTGAGGATCCCGGGACAACAGCGGGGCCTGGGCTCTGCGCTGGGGATCCCGGGACAACAGCGGGGCCTGGGCCCTGCACAGCCCTGCCAAAGGGCAGGGGGACAGCGGGGCTCCCACAGCACACAGGTACATCCTGAGCCGGAGCATCCTCCTCCTGCCACAGGAGGGAGGGTCAGAAGAGGGCACGGGCCAAAGCACTACTTCTCTCTGATAGCAGAACTTACCCTTCAGAAACATCTCCTGGAGATATCCCTGCTTGGCAGACTAGCAACTTATCAAGTCTTCCTGTGACAACAGCCAGAGCTTGAACAGGGACACTGAGAGAGATCAGTAAGATGTGGGGAAAAAACCTGTGGAGACGGTTTCTCATTTCATGATAAAAACCAACTAAAATGGAACGTCCACAGCAGACACTGTGGATATGAAAGCTCTTGCACCAACCAGCATGAATATTGTGGCAAAGCGGCCTTGAATTACACATAACTGGCTAAAACAAACACAAAGATAAAATTGGGCTTAATTGCTACCTATTGCTCCATTTTTACAAAGCTATTGAGCTGAATGTGCTCTAATAGAAACAGAAGGTATGAAAAAAACGCAAAACCTGATTTATTTTAAGGCAAAGTCTGATAAATTTGCTGTTGTGCGCTTGCCTCCACCAGCAAGGGACTGGACATGAGAAATTTGTTAGACATCAGCAGAAACATAGCAGAGAAAGTTACACAAAAAGAGAAAATTTACTGCAGTTAGAAAAAAACCTACAGTATCCCAGTCCCCCCCTCAAAAACCCAACACCTAAATAAAAGAAAAATAACCCCAAAAATACCCCAAACCTTGGTCAATGTCCTCAAAGCCTCCCTTTCCCTGGTACATCTATGCACAGACCACAGACAGATCCCTCTATTCCAGCTGTACAATAAATAAATCAGTCTAGAGATTCTGTGATACCAGTTTGCATAAACAGTAAAAAGAGAGTAAGAGAAAAGCAGACCTGCCTGGCAGCAGGTAAACAACAATGCCAGAAAAAAAACCTTGTCTGTAATGCCCCCACCCATGTCTTGCTCCCCACATGAGACCCAGAATTCCATCATACCCCAACGAAAACCTCGAGTGCACCTGCACTGTATGGAGCCTCTGAGCTGCCATTGCTTCTGCAACTTCAGTTTGTCTTTCTGCTTCCTAGGAAAACCCCACCGTAAAGATGAAGACAATATGCAAACTATGGGCAGAGTAAATATGAAGCCAAATTAGTACAGATCCTTTCAGTATGAGACAATAACCACATGTGAGACCATAATGCCTGGGAATTTTATTTATATTCCAAAATGTTAGAAAGTGAATTTTTACCATATTTTAGAATTTCCTGTTACATAACAAGAAACTGAAGCTGTGTGGGAAGCTCTGGGATGCCACCCCAATCAGCAGACACCTCACTCCTTCTCCCTTGGCTTTAGACAAAGAAAGAGGAAGATAAATACCACAGAATAACAGGTTATCTCTTCTTATTTGACTTAAAAGCAAGAAGATCCTGAATGACTGAAAATCACTGGGCCTGATCTTACAAGTCAGGATCACACCCTCATCTCCAGCAACCAGAAGGATTGAACAGCAGCAGAGGGGTTGATTCAAAGACCTGGAAATAAAATAGCGATGTATTAAGAGCATCGAGACAAATCCAGTGTAGTTCCAGTCTAATTCAGACACCACTGAAAGCCCTTACCAATCAAAGTGTCATCAGCCACCTGAATACAATCAAATCCCTGTTTACTGTGTTAATTGTTAATATCAAACAGGGTGCCTGGCATTTCAAAACAAGTCACTAGTTGCTCTTGTTTGAAGTAAAAAGAAAAAAAAAAAACCTAAAAACCACAAGAAAAATCCCTTGGAACGAATAATTACATTCAAAATTTCTAAGTCATTTTTTATTTACCAAAATGCTACTGTCTGCATTCACACGGCTCCCAAAATGGGATCTGCCACCCAGCTGCCTACTTATCAAGAATGTCTCCCTGAAATTACCTGGCAGGAATGAAAGAAGTCAAGATTCTCTCTGCTCTCCCAAGTCATAGAAAAAGAGGTAAAAATGCAATTAAAAAAAAAATCAGCTGAAATTATTCCAATTTCATTTACAAGAATCTGACACTTATATGTCATAAATACACGTTATGTTAAATCATTTTATTTTTATTATAATTATATATATATAACTTTATTTTATTATAATCCTTAATTCCATAGTATTTTCAGCCTCTTTTCCAGCCTCTTTTTCAAATAAGTCTACTGTAGTTGAGTTTCCCTTATCTGTTCTGGTTCCTGATTAAATAGTATTTACATCGTTGCCCATCCTCACAAGCTGCACAAAGGTTGGAACATCTCACCTACACCTTGGTCAATTCTTTACCTTGAGATTCTTTCCTTCTGTGTTTAACAAGGTGTCCTCTGAGTTAAACAGCAGCAGCTGGGCTGAGGCTGCATCTCTAAGTCCCCAGGGCCAGTTTCCCTCAAGCTACACATGATTTACTGCATGTGGGATTTGTTTGCTGTTTTTCCAAGCTCACCTCTTTAGCAGATGAGAAAGTCTGGTTGCACTGGCTATAATATCAGGGTATCAGGAGTCTGGGGTGCTGGTTTTGGTACAGTAACCCTTCCCTGTTTCGATGTAGTGGTTTAATGTATTTTTTATTTTACTGTTTTTGAAGCTGTCCTATGGTTCCTTTGGATAGCAATAATAAAGTGAATTCTGGGCAAACCTCTACCCTCACTACAGGCTTTCAGTGGTAATGGTTAATTTCTGTGGGGTGGAATGTGAGAATTAAATTATTCCTGCAGCAGTTTAAAGCTTAATTATAAAAAATATTGTTATCTTGTACCCTCTGGAGTAACATCACCAAGAGCAACCACCCGTTCTCCTCTCCCCTGTCTGACTGTACCTGCTGATGGCCTGGTTGGTGTTCCATGGATAAATGGTCTCAGTGCTGCCCCACCACCCAAACCAAACCAGCTGTAACCAGGCATGGCAGCACCACAGAACAGCCAAAGGAAAACCAGCCACAAAGCCAAGGAAATCTGGAACCCTCCAGCCAGCAGCACCCTGTGTCTGGGATGCAGCATGTCCCAGGTGGGCAAAGAAGGAACAGAGAGGTCACGTTCAGGCAGCTCAGAGCAAATCACACAATCACACAGTTCTATGATTTTGAAAGAGTCTCTGAAGTAGAAATTCCATGCCAGTGATACTCTTCATGTGTATTTGGACATTCATGGAAAGTACTAATTCCACTAAATTCCCACCAATTTTTATGCCACAAGCTTTTTGATATGATAACCAGGATGCAGCAAAGGGCAACTGTCCCAGAGGTAGCTGGGCTCCAGTTAGATGAGAATGGGAATGAGACGGCACTTAACCAACTTTAATGATAATTCACTCCTTTGTCTCTCTTTTACAGACCTTTAGAGTAGCTCACAGGTTCAATCCCCTGTAGGGGCCATTCACTTCCGAGTTGGACCTTTCTGGGTCCCTTCCAACTCAGAATATTCTGTGATCCAGTAACTCTACAGGTTCTAATGACTTTGTTTACTCTTCCCTTACAACACCCTCCCTCTGCTCCACACACTGACAATGGGTCCTCTCCATGCCCTGAACTGCCCAGTGAAATGGAAACTGGAGCAACTGTTCCTAACTTACTGGTTTGATGCTTTTTTATCTAGAGAAAAATTTGCATACCTCAAATTATTTTTTCCAGCTGTTACTCTGAGTAGATCTATTACCTTCCTTATTTATTTATTTATTTATTATATTTATTATATTTATATATGTTTATCAGCAGTTCTTGAGGCTCCTAATGGAAAGAAACAAAAATTATTCTTCCTTATTTCTGCTAACACCGGGTCACTCTTTTGGACTCCTCTACATCAGTGACACTTTTGTCCTATTCATGATTTTTCCAACTGAAAGTCACTTTAATAGTTTCATACACAAGCCCAGTGCTGGAGCAGTTGGTCTGAAAATGCCATAGGAGACATCTGTGATGTGGCTGTTCACTGTCTTTCCCTGAGATTTTTGACCAGGGCAACACTTCCACCCCCCAGGCTGCAAAACCTGGTTTAGTGGCAAAAATTGAACTGAAAAAATGTTCATATGTAAAAGATGCAACAAATTGGACTTCAGCACTAACATCTGCCCCAAAACTGCTTTACAGGATTTCACACTTGGAGGTCTCTGCATCAGCAATTCCTCTCTTCCCTGAATGTGGGCCAAGAGGGAATCCATGCCATGGAATGTGTATCTGCCTGCTCTTCATCCAGCTTTTTTAATAGGTTTTTCTATGGCAGAAAATCAACTGTTTGCCAAGAGCCAAGAACATAATATCTATTCAATTCCCTTGATGTGCTAAATGAGTCATTAATTATACTGACGACAGCAATTACATTTGTTCAGCACGAGTGACTTGTTAACAAAGAGCTCAATCGCCTCCAGTAGCTTTGCTCCCTGAACTGTCTCGTACATCAGCCACCCCAGCACAGTGTCCCATGTGTTGAGAGGACGGTTTGCTCCCATTTTAGGCTTCTAAAAAATGGTTTAAGGGGGAGAAAGAAAA
This sequence comes from Chiroxiphia lanceolata, assembly GCF_009829145.1. NCBI lineage: Eukaryota > Metazoa > Chordata > Aves > Passeriformes > Pipridae > Chiroxiphia > Chiroxiphia lanceolata. Next base: position 1,181,174 of record NC_045651.1, read on the forward strand.
CTGCCTGTTCCATTTCAACATATCTTTTATTTTTTGTTTAAAGGGTTATTAAAACAGAGGGTGTGTTCTTGGTTCATTTTGCATTTCCATTCTGTGCTCACCAAGTTTTCCATGTCACTGGGATCGGTGCTTGGGGTCCTTGTCTCCCTGCAGTCCCAGCACAGCCAGGCACAGAATTCCTGCTGCATCCTCCTCTTTACATTTATAGCTGACCTGCTCTGTAAGGAAACTCCTGCAAGCTTTTCACAGCAAACACACCAACCAGGCTCTTACAGCTCAATGAACACATCACGTCCTTCTGCTTTGCCCAGGTTGTGTAATCAGCCCTCAGCTTTCTGTGCCCATATCCTAAAAAACTGACCTAGCAGAATTTTCTTTGTGAGAAGACTTATAATTTAAGCACAAAAGATTTTAAACAGTTTTCCAACACTTAAGAAGCCCTCACAGTTCTTGAAACACGGTCAAGCTCGTGGAACAGTGTATCCTCAACAAATAAATTGCAATGAGAGTTGTTCATGGAGTGAAGCAGTTTGTAGTGAAGGGCATCAAATTCTGTGACTGAGGTTCAGGAGCTCTCCCAAAGCTACATGTGCAAGTGGTGGTGGAAAGAACAATGCAAATTTGGGATGCCCACTCCAAGACCACGCCTCCAGCCATAGGAGCACTGTCGGTACTGAGGCGTTTGCTTTTCTTCACATGTTGTTTTCTCTTCTTACAAAGTACAGCGTTTTTCAGAAGTTTCTTCTCCCCACCCCCAGTTGCAGGGTGTCTCCACCTTTCATAAAAAGGTCAGAAAAGGTGCACCAACAAATTGCACGGGACTTATTATGAACAAGCCTGTGTATTCTCACAATTAAATTCATGTATTTGCTTGGTCTGAAGGAGACACTGGTGTTCTCTTTCTTATCCCAGGCAAATTCCTGAAATACCTAGAAGAAAAAGGGACTGAGAACTCAGACAGCTAAAGCTGGGATAAAGATTTTGTCATAAAATCTTGAAGATGTCCCTAAGGAGAGAAGAAAAGACTTTACATGTTCCAAGATGTTCAATATCCTGGTCAGCACAAAGAGCAAGGAGACAGAACACTTGTAGTTCAGTGGTGAAGAATCTGTTTCTCAGCCACAGGAAACCCAGCCAGGACACACACCAGTCCTTATTTAAATCATCTGCCTCCCAATTATTTCTAACCAAAGGATTAAAAAACAAAAAATCAATGGAACCACTCACAAAAATTATGTTTGAATCAACTATGGTCCAAACAAAGGAACTGACTGACACAGAAAGACCTGGCCAAACCCACAGCTTAAAAGCTGTCCTGAGCTTTATTGAGGGTTCACTGCTGTCCTGAGCCACAAGGCCTCTGCCCACCCGTCTTTAAAACAAACACTCCCACAAGGTCCAGCACAGACTCTTTCATCAGAACAGGTTGTGTTTGCTGAGCCAGACCCTGCTTGCAAATACCACATGCCCTGGGGTTTCTCAACAGTGAATTATAAAACCCCACAATGTAGTCTCTGCACAGTAAAATGCAAAGGGAGATTGCAGAGTATTTCACTGTATCTGTCTGGGATTGGTGCATTAACATCTAAAAGACTGTGGTATCATTTCTGTGGGAAACAGGATTAGCCTCTGGGACTGCTCCTGCTCTTCAAACCCAGGATCTGCTGAACGTGTCAGATTCTGCTCTGCTGAACAGAGTAAGGGAGTAAGGAATCAGAGCAAGGGATGGGGAATTTATTCCGGGTTTGCCACCCTGTTCCAAAAGGTGCTAAAGCAGCCAGGATCTGTTTCCATCATCGTTTAGCTGGCTGTAATGAAATGTGCCTGGACATAACTGCTCCTGTGATTCAAAGCAGGTTTGAGCTATCAGAACCATTCTTCTGCTTCCTCCTAGACTAAAAGCCACAGTGACAGTATTTAATGGTGCTGGTTTAAGGCCTGGAAGCCCAAGAATATAATTTGAGTAAAATGAAGGTTGTCAGTTCTCGCTACTGTCTAACTGCAAGAAACAGGACCAAGTGCCAAATGCCAGCATGTGCACCATAACCCAGACAGATGGTGACCGTCACTCCTTATTTTAAACTCAGTTTTAAAGGGTGTTTTCTCTGCCATTTATCGACATCTTTTCCATCTGAGGATACCAACCAGGCACTTCTCTGAGTAGTTAATGTGCTACTGAGAACATGGGCTTGGCCAAAGCTCCAGCTAAAAGACAAAGTTTGTGGATGAATATGAATAAATATTGGCAGGTCTGTTTTATCCTTTCTGTTTCACAAAAGAATGAGATTTCTCAAGACGTCCTCTGTTTTTAGAGTACAAAAGTTCTATCATTGAAACTCTGCACTGCTGAGCATCTCCCACTGTTTATTTGTACGGTATTTACCGTAAACAAGTCACATTCTTGGTTCTGAAATAATTATAAAATACATAGCAGAAGTAGCAGAGACTATCAAAGTATCATTTAGTGGTAGGGAAAAGTGCAATGAACTAATATGATGATATTCTAGTTAACTTCTATCTACGTTTATTGAAAAAAATGCTATTAAAGACATATTTTCTACCAGTTGATTTAACAACTTCCTCCTCCTGGAACCTCACCTAAGATGTCTGTTCTATTTTCTTCGTCTTTATAATGCCACAGAAACTTAGCCAAAGCACCTTTTAATCCCAGCCAGATCTGTGTTTTGTAGATCTGTGTAGCTGCAGAGTTAAGACAGAATCATAGAATCACGGAATCACAGAACATGCTGAGTTGGAAGGGACCCACAAGGATCGTCGAGTCCAGCTCTTAGCCCTTCACAGGACCATCCCCAAGAATCACACCATGGGCCTGAGATGAAGTGTAGCATCCCACGACAACTGCTTAAAGTTATTAACTGCTCTGCTAAGTTAAGAAGAAGGAAGCTGTGAGTTGAGATGTGAAGATGGTTCATTTTATCACCTCTGTCCTTCAAGTGTTCCATAAAATTACCACACCACTAAATGCATCTTATAAACCTACTTTTCTTGACTGTACCTCCAGTTACACCTGACCTACAGCATTGCCCTGTGATGGGAGCTTCGTTACAGCACCTCCCATGTGCCAGCGCTGGCAGACATATTCAGCCCCACCAAACCCACTGACACAGCTCAAAACCCAAAGGTCAAAAATTGGCAATCCAGTTCCAAATTTTATGAGGAAAATTAGAACAAATTATTGTCAAAATGAAATGGTCTTTTCTTGGATTGTAAAGCTGAGTGATGCTGTTGCCACACCTGAAGGATGGCACCATCCAGAGGGATTTGAATGGGAGGGCCCAGGGGAATCTCATGAGGTTTAACAAGACCAAGGGCTGGTGCTGCACCTGGATCAGGGCAACCTCGAGGATCAATCCAGGCTGGGGATGAGCAGATGGAGCAGCCTTGGGAGAAGGACTTGGGGGGCTGGTGGGGGACAAGCTGGACATGACCCAGCCCAGAACCCCCCGTGCTCTGGGCTGATCCCCCAGCGTGGGCAGCAGGGCAGGGGGGATTCTGCCTCTCAGGTGAGACCCCCCTGCAGAGCTGCCTCCAGCCCTGGGGAACAGCACAGGGACCACATGGAGCTGCTGGAGAGAGTCCAGAGGAGGCACCAAAATGATCAGAGGGATGGAGCAGCTCTGCTGTAGGGAAAGGCTGGGAGAGTTGGGATTGTTCAGCCTGGAGAAGGGAAGGCTCCGGGGTGACCTAATTGTGGCCTTCCAGTGCCTGAGGGAGCCGACAGGAAAGATGGAGAGAGATACAGGTGGAGCACCAGAACTTGTCCTTCTTAAACCTCATGAGATTCCCATGGGTCCCTTCTCGAACTCGTCTGGGTCCCACGGGGTGGTGTATGTGTGTGTGCTGGATTACACTGCACAGAGATCCTGTCATAACAGTGTGTTATATAATGTACACAATTACAGCTGTACCAACCTCCTACAGGATGTATTTTATACATAGGACTTTTTATAACCTATATTCATATCGTATAGATATAAAACTATATGCACTATACCCTATAGCACAACATATTGCTATAAAGTTATAGCACAAAATATATAATCATACACTTACACTTGTAGAAGTTACATAAATATTATGTAACAATAATTGCTATTAATTACTAGTACTAGCAATAGGTATCATAGGTAATGGAATACAGGAGCTTTACAATTCCTTGTAGGAGCTGCATCATGTGGTGGTACACCATTAAATGGAACTGAATCCCTAGGGAGCATTGGAGGGTTTTTTTCTTGAACAAAGTATCACAGGAGCAGTCCCTCTGCTTCACTTCATGTCCATATTTACAAGAATATTTTTTAGCTTAATGGCCTGAACTACCTACTCTCTATTTTGCTCTTCAGATCCTTCATTGTGTAGCAGCTTTGTCCTTAGAAACCCTTCCAACAACCCCAGACTCTACTGCTCCCTGCACGCTTTAGAGCTCTATTTTCACTCACAATTAATTTTAACAACTTATCACTCATCCACACTGGGCTTAAAGTTTTATGTTTGGTTTTATGTAAAGTTGTATTCACTGCCCCCGAGCCAACTCCAGCACCTCTTTAAAGTTTAGCCAATTTTCCTTCATAGGCCGTTTTCTAATAAATGGTGAAGTCTACTTCACTTAATATGTTCCTCATTTTATCTGATTGGAAGCTTTTGAAGTTTAATTCACCTGTTTTTGCATCAAACCTCCTACAATAGCTGAAAGGTGAAACAGCAACCTCCCTCTACCTTGAATAGGTTACACAGCATCTTTCCAACGCAGGAACTTTAAACATTGTCTTCCATATCTTTACCCATTGTTTGCAAGATCACAGACCTGCCACACTAAATAAAGGAAATAAGCATAAAATACTGAGAAGTTCTATGTAAATGCAGTGCAAACCAAGTAAAGATAGCAACCTCATTAAGTCACCATTCTGTATTCTTACAATCTAGCTCTAGGCAAATCATGTCCCATTAAAAAAAAACAGCATTGCAACGTAATATTTGAATGCCCCAGAAATCTCCATTTAAACAATGAATTACCCAGACAGGAATGCAGCACCCAGTATTTAATTCTACTGTTTTATTTCCATCAGTATATTTTCTACAAGGTTTAGGCAAAATTTGCTGAGCAGCGGTCCTGTCCTGGACCACAGCTCCTGGAATGCCCTCTGCTCCCTCCTCTGCTACAGGCAGAAGTCACAGGCTCACAGAACCACTGAGGCTGGAAAAGCCCTCCCAGCCCATGGATCCACCCTGTGCCCCATCCCCACCTTGTCCCCAGCCCAGAGCACTCAGTACCATAGCCAGGCCTTCCTTGGACACCTCCAGGGATGGGGACTCCAACATCTCCCTGGGCAGCCCCTGCCAGTGCCTGACCACCCTTTCCAGGAAGAAATTCCTCCTGCTGTCCAACCTGACCCTCCCCTGGCACAGCTGGAGGCCGTTCCCTCTCCTCCTGTCCCTTGTTCCCTGGCAGCAGAGCCCGACCCCCCCCCGGCTCCCCCCTCCTGTCAGGGGGTTGCAGAGCCAGAAGGTCCTCCCTGAGCCTCCTTTTCTCCAGGCTGAGCCCCCCCAGCTCCCTCAGCTGCTCCTGCTGCTCCAGCCCCTTCCCCAGCTCCATTCCCTTCCCTGCACACACTCCAGCCCCTCCATGTCTCTCTTGCTGTGAGGGCCCAGAACTGGACACAGCCCTGGAGGGGCCTCAGCAGGGCCAGCACAGGGACAGTCCCTGCCCTGGTCCTGCTGCCACACCATGGCTGGCACAGCCCAGGGGCCATTGGCCTCTTGCCCCCCTGGGCTCACCTGGGCTCATGTCCAGCCCCTGGCACTGGCACCCCCAGGGCCTTTCCCACTGGGCACTTCCCAGTCACTTTGCCCACATAACATGCCCTGCTCACTGTGGAAGCAGTGGACAGGGGACAGTGGAGTAGAGCTCCCTCCAGGGCCAGACCAGCAGAAGGCTGAGGCCACTGCCCCATGAGCTCAGCACATCTCAGCAGAGGATGGCAGATGGTTATTCAAGAGAGTTACTGGGCTGCGCACTAAGCTGGTGGCTGTTTTGGCACACCCAGCCAGGAATACTGAAGTCTGATTCTTTCAGCAGGAAAAAGAGCTTATCTCAATTAGGAATATAAAGAGAATTTGAAAGATGTCTTTACTTTTACTTTCTCTGGACAGGAGTGGGAGATAAAAACTGCTTTGCGTGATGAGCAGAGAGAGTGAGGTGCTCCCTTCATTCTCTGCTACTGATGAAAACAACCATGGTGTTATTTACTGTGCTCTTGCTTCCGTTGTCCTTTGCTGCTTAGAGGTGTACATACTCTAATGTCAGCAGAAGAGATCATTGAGCTTGTGCAAAACACCTTCTTGACATAACAACTTCCATGGGAAATAGGCTGGGAGCAAGGAACGGGGGACTGGTTTAGATGAGACGCCAGTACCAGCCTTGCCTTGGATAATGCATGTAAATACACACAGAGCAAGATCCTCCAGCGTGGGCAAAGTCTGATGCTCCTGTTTGACCTGAGATCCAGCTGATGAACAAAATACCTCATTCTCTTTGCCACTTACCACAACTGCTTCGGTGGGTGAGACCTTCTCTCTCACTGTCACCATGGCTGCAAGCTCTGTCCCTGTGAGGACAGGCTCCCATCTGCTCTGAAAGGGTGACACTGATGCTGCAGGGACTGGTGGTGTGCTCTCCAGTGGCAGTGAGTGCTCTCATGGGCAGACAGACTGGCATTCACAGAATATGCTGGATTGGAAGGGACCCACAAGGATCATCCAGTCCAACCCCTGGCCCTGCACAGGCCCATCCCCAAGAGTCACCCCTTGTGCCCCAGAGGATCAGCCAAACCCTGTAAAAGGCTTTTTCCAAAATATCTTATTTTTCTCACTAAATTAAAAAGAATTTCTCTTAAAAAAAAAAAGTCTTAAATAAAAAATGTAACCCCTCTGGGCAGTTTACAGCTTAATCTGGAATGCAATAGAGGGTTGGAGCACCTCTCCTATGAGAAAAGGCTGAGAGAGTTGTGGTTGCTCAGTCTGGAGAAGAGAAGGCTCCAGGGAGATCTTGGAGGCCTTTCCAGTGCCTAAAGGGGGCTTAGGAGAAAGATGGAGACAAACTTTTTAATAAGCCTGTTGCAATAGGACAAGGCTTAATGGTTTTCAACTAAAAGAGGGTAGATTTAGCCTAGACATCAGGAAAAAGTTCTTCCCTCTGAGAGTGGTGAAATGCTGGAACAGGTTGCCCAGGGAGGTCATGGAGGACCCCCTGGAAACACTGAAGGACCCCCTGGAAATCTCAAAGCAACCTGATGGAGTTGCAGACATTCCTGCTCATTGCAGGGGCCTGGACCCCTTCCAACCCAAACAGTGCTATGATTCTATGAAATTATTTGCCTTTGTTTTCAAACAGTGAACAGATTTTACTTCTACAGAGCTAGCAAGTCAATCTGTGGACAGTAACTGGTGATCCATAACTCACATAGACAAGGAGATGGTACAACTATTGAATTTGTCACTGATGATAAAGATAAAATGGCATTGAGCACCAAGCTCTACCTCTGTAGGTCCATGAAGCCATCACCCTCTTTAAACCTCTAAATGTTAAAATGCTAACGCTTCCCAATTTATCATCATGGTTCCAGCCCACCTGACAGGAACCACAGCACTTGGCAGTGATGTCTTTTTTGATGTTATAGTTCTGTGCACACAGCACTTCACCAGGGTCCTACACTGACACGTTTGCATGATACAAGTGCACTGACCCCAGCTAGGCATTATCCCAGAGATTATATATATTTATATACTCCACTGGAAATGAACACTACCAGTGTGATCATATTTAATTCAAAGCCAAGGTCAAGGGAACACAATGGTCTTTCCAAAATGAACGTGTGGTGAGGAAGAGTGGTTGGTAAACCCCAAATCCAGCAATGGGCCACGGAGACAATGAAAGGACTGGTGCATCTGACCTACCTGGAGAGTCTGAGCAAACTGGGACTGTCTGGCTTGGACCAGAGGAGGCTCAGGAGGTCTTATCAGTTGTGTATCAAAATCTGAGGGGGGAGTAGAGAAGAGCCAGGCTCTCCTCACTGGTGCCCAGTGACAGGATGAGAAGCAATGGGCACAAATTGAAACCCAGGAAATCGTCTCAAAGACAAGAGAAACCTCATTTTTACTCTGAGGTGGTCAAACACTGGAAAGCTTGCTGGAGCCTCTGTGGAGTGTCCATCCTTGGTGCTAATTCAGGCTCTGACTTGACACACTTGAGAGCCACATGCTGCAGGTGACCCAGCCTGGGCACAGGGGCTGAACGAGGGCACCTCAGGGGGACTCCTGTGCCAGCCTCAGCTACGCTGAGAATCTGTGCAGTGATGACATAGCAAAGTTTGGCTTCACAGGAGCTTGAGTCTTCTGACCCCACCACCTTCCATGGATCCCATCTCATACTCCATGGACCATGACCTTCCCTGCTCTTAAAGAAAACATATATCCCATGGGAAGATCAGGTCATTGTGAGTCAGTGTCAATATAATTAACTGATGGACCCAAGCCACAGAAGAGAACAGGGACATGAGCTGTCCCAGATCCAAAGTTGGAGAAAAGCAGCAGAAATGCTGTTAAAAAGCATTGCATTTCAATTTTTCTTCTACCAAAGCTTGAGGAGCAATTGGAACAGGTTTTCCTTTACAAAGCAGTTCATCACTTGCCTTTTTTAGGGGAATTAAATCCCATGATATTGTCAAAAGGAGATCAGTTATTAAATTATTTTTATCAAATCTATCTAGTTATTTAAATAGTTATCTATCTAGTTATTATAAATCATCAATTTGTATAAATTGATGATTGATTTATAAAGAGTTGTAATGATAGCTCCCTTAGAGGGACCACATTCCATGCCAGCCAGACACCCTGGTCAAGGATTACTGTGTCACAGCACCACGGAGAGCCAGAGAGGGAAGCCCAGCTTGTTAAGAGGATTCAGAAATGATCTGGTTTGTGTCAAAATCTCTACTGCTATAATTGTGTACCGACATTGTCATTTCTCCCTTCCAACTACAAATGCAGGCAAAGGGGCCCAGACAAGATGTAGACATTGGAAATTTAGGATAATAAATCACATTTGTAGCATCTCCTTTACAATACTGATAGTATTTAAGATCTATGAGCCCAATTGAGAGACATTTTAAGGGGAACCAGAATTAGGCCCTAAATCAAGATACTTACCTGCACATGCTGAGAACAGTGTTATTTAATGTTCCAGATCAAAGTAGCAAATATCTGTGTGTCCTTTTCTCCTGAAGAATATTTAAAGGCTTCAAGAGGAGATAGTGAAATCTTGTATTTACTCCCCTATCAACCTCTGGAACAGCAGAGACCTATATTAGCACCGGGACGGGAGTCACCTTCTCTTTTGCCTTCAGATTTGCTCTAATTGCCAGTAATACTAACTGGAAAAGGAATTTTCTGGTTTTCCACTGTGGAAAAACTTCCCCTAGACAGTATAAAAGCCCCAAATGGATTTGGAAGGAAAAAAACAGTCTTAGCCCTCAAATTATAGTTTGCTAATGAAGCAAATAAATACTTTATTGAAAATTATGGAGGATAAACCCTACACACACTTAAAATGCACCAAGAGAGACAAGGAGCTCAGCCCACTAATTAGGAATAAGATCTCTCAGAGAAGCCAATAAACATCAGACAGAGCTGTGGAAAGAGTTTGTTGCATTAGAACACAAAAAGGTGAGCTCTGACATTTGGATTTGCTATAAAAGCCAACAGACATCACATGAAGAAGGCCTATCATCATGTTACAACATGCAGTAAAAGCCAATATAAGTTGAGTTATGACTTTAATAGGGCAGTCATTGAGTTGCAACATGTAATTGAAGCCAGTAGGTCTTACATAAGGCCACAAAGTGGGATTTGTTATCTTCCCAACAACACTCACAAGCTGCCAGACTCTGCGGGACGATATGAAATGGGGCTTCTGGATTTTTCACATTTGTGCTGTGTTATACAATAGAAGCCAACAGAAAAATGAATCATGATGCGTGGAAAGAGACACTTCCTGACCATTTGCAATAGCTATGAAATACAACATCCTCCGAAATGGGATGGGATGGAGGCAAAATTAGCAGCACTACAAATCAGGTCCAATAGTTCAATAAGGAGGAAGATTCACTCGAGCTGCTTGTTTGTCTGAAGGCAACGTGCCAGACAAGATAGTTTTCAAGCCAAAATGATGTTTATTTAGAGGAAAAGTTACTATTGGTCTTTCTGAAGATAATTTTTGTGAAAACCAAGCATATTTTCCAGAACAAATGGAAAAGAGACACTACATTACTCAGCACAGAAACTCCTCATGCAGATATAAATGCTGGCAGCCCATTATTTTAGCAATGACACTCCATATGCACCTGCTGAAAAGGCTAATTTAACTGTGATCCCCGTACTTAGAGCTACACCAGCCTCAGGATTCTGGAGCAGGGAGCAGACAGATGCCAGATGTGCCCCTTGACTTGCCCTCATGCATCTGCACTGCCATCTGTAAGAGCCACAAGCAGGATTCCTCAGCTTGACTGTCTGCAACCCCCACAGCCCTTGAAGCACAGGCATTGCTGAAGATTCACAGGGTCCACTTCCCCCTTACACCTTGTTTTATTGACCCTCATGGTAAGGGGTGAGAGCAGCAGGTTCAGTGGAAACTTATAACATTTTGTTGGCAAATACTAATCCTAGTGTTGCAGAGAGCAATGCAGCAATGGAAAACAGGCTGGGATGGTCCTACTACACCCATCCCATCAATATAAACTGGTACAGACTTAGAATGCCCAGTTTTACCCTCTGCTCTTCCCAAAGTTGGCCTCAAGGCTGTCGGCATTACCAGAGCTCATCACATGCACTCACAGCGACAGCTGCACTCAGTTCTGAGTCTCCTCTCCCTGGACATCACCTTCTCTGGCGATACACCTGCAGTTTTCAATGTGGACCAGGTATGACCCCTCATACTGGCACAGGCCAAACCTCCAAGGCAGCACAGGACCTCTAGGAGAGTCCTAGAGGGGAGTGAAAAGAGCCAAGCAAATTCCTGAGTGATGTCGATTACTGACTGGCATGAGGAGTAAACTTGTCACACAGAAAAGTGAAAGACTAGGAACAGATTTTGGAAAGAAGGAGCAGATCTCCCCAGCACGGGGCAGGGCAGAAGCTGCTGTCTTTACTCGTCCTTGTAGAGGTCCTTCATTTGTTCCAGGGCTTGGGAACCTGGGACCAAGCGGGCTCCCCGGGGCTCCACCAGGCACAGGAGGACAGCTCTGGTACCTCCTGCAGCAGTGTGGTAACCCAGCAATTATCTAAATCAATTAGCAAGCTTCGTTTCCATTTCGACATCAAGTAATGTCAGGAGTTTTCCAAGAGTCTGTTTCTTCTCATGGTCTTTTTCCCCCAGCATGTTTTTAATTACAGCCAATGCTAATTTTAACGAATTGTCTGCCTTCAGTTCTGCGTGACTATAATGTTCTCCAGCTGATTTTTAAAAATCGGAATGTTTTAACTTTTCAAGCTCCCTTTTCAACAGAAACAGCCGCCTGTTAAATGGCTTGGCAGCCGGCCCTGCTCTGCAAACTGCACCGTGCTGCATTCCAGGCAGACCTGATCCCTCTGCATCCCGGGATGGATCCACTCACCCGCTGCAGAAAAGCCCTCCCATGTGTGTTAACCCCTCCTCTGCTGGGCTGCACCAACACAAACACATCTGAGCTTCACAGAGCTGAATTTTTCACCTGCTTTTTCGTACCCAGATTCGTTAAGCACTGCATTATTTTTGAGCTACAGGAAGCATTCATAGATTCTAAAGTACAAAAGGAAAACTTATGGTCATCCATGGCAGGGGGCTGGAACTAAATCACAGAATCACAGAATATGCTGAGTTGGAAGGGACCCACAAGGATCACCAAAATCCAACTCCTGGCCCTGCACAGGCCCATCCCCAAGAGTCACCCCCTGTGCCCCAGAGGATCAGCCAAACCCTCCTGGAGCTCTGGCAGCCTTGGGGCTGTGCCCACTGCCCTGGGGAGCCTGGTCAGTGCCCAACCACCCTCTGACTGATCTTTAAGGTCACTTCCAACTCAAACCATTCTGTGACCTACCCATCTGCACAGCACAGCCTACGGAATTTCATGTATGATTCACATTCCAGGCCAAATCTTTTAGTTCAGATAGGACATGTTTTCAGAAAAATGTTCAGTCTTTAACTGATTCATCCAAGTTATTGAGAAATGGCTTAGCAATTTTTCATCAAGTTATCAGTAGTTCCAATAAAACGCAAATAGATTAAGTGGGAAATCCTCATCTCTTCCAAGAACGGGGATAGCACTTACCTTGGGAATTATTTCCTTTAGGAAAGGAGATAGATTTGTGAAGCTCATGGAAATGTGCTCATAGGTGAGGTTGGGGGCTGGCAAGACAGACCACACAGAATCACACAATTCTGAGTTGGATGAGACCTACAAGAATCATCAAGTCCAACTCTTAAGTGAATGACCCATATGGGGATCAAACTCACAACCTTGGAATTATTAGCCCCATGCTCTGACCAGCTGAGCCCATCTCAGGGTTTACCTGCAGCCTCCCACCAGCCCTATGCCACAGAGGTGTTAAACATCAAGAATTTCTGTCCTGAGTATATCCTTGAAGGATTGCCCAAATGCTTGACTTCCAGACCAGAAGCTTCCTCTAAATTCACATTACAATTCAAGACCACTTGGGAATCAAACTGTGCAACCTCGACTCTCAGTTCAACTGGCCAGATTTTCCACCTCTAAAATGAGTACAGCACATGCAATCCTCTGCCAGTTTAATGTGACAGCTCCCCACCAATGCAAATTGTCACTACTTGCTTTGCTTTGTGTTTTTAAAATTGTATCAGTTATTGAAGAAACTTGAAAGGAAAAATTGTGAACATTGACTTAGTTAACACAAAACTCAAGATCTACAAAGTTCATCTTTCAATACAAAAAAATGTCCTCCTGTTCTCTTTGAGACTCTTTACCTACTCTGAAACTGGATTTTGTCTTACTTAAGACTTGTGCTATCCACCTGAACCTTTTCCTTTTTTTTTTTCCGCAAAATAAAGTAAAACCGAATTCTTTGGAAGTAAATTAAATTTTCAGACTTTCCAATCCTGCAGGAATTTTATAGTTCACTTCAACAGTTAAAACCTTCTGATTCTGAATAATACCCATGTGTTTTCACAATGAAGCTGTCGGAAAGTCAACTATGACTGCTCATAAAAATAAATGAAAATGTATATAAGTGTATATACAAACCCACTGACATAACAGAACACACAAAGCTGTGATGAAATGGGGCTGTTGGCTGAATGGAGCACTATTAGTGCTCTTACTAATTACCTAAGATTTTAGAAAATTCTGTCTTAAGTACCTTAAAAGACAGAAGATGTCTTTCCCAAGAGGACATCTTTTTGGTCCCCAAGGTTTAAATTATCTACATTAACCCTGCACTAGTAATAAAGAAAAACAACAAGAAGATTGTTACTATTATAATACAATACATCTTACCTCTTTCTCTGACCCACATCATCATCTCTCATGCACCCATTTTATTTTGCATCTAAATCTTAGACAGTATCTTGTTTCTTTCCAGGAATGGTACAATTTTGTTTCAAAATTGGTGTTTTCATTATTTTTTTGCACACTGAAGGCAAATTCACACAGAAGTGAAATTGTACACCTCAGGTGTGTTCACAAAGCTCGCCGTGTCCCAGAATCACAGAGTGGTTCAGGCTGGAAGGGCCCACAGTGGCTCACCTGGTCCCACCTCCCTGCTCAATCCCAGAGCACATGGCACAGGATTGTGTCCACACAGCTCTGCAAGATCTCCAGTCAGGAGACTCCACACCCTCTCTGCTCTCTCTTCAGGACTGGGTCACTGCCCAGCAAAGAAGTTCTTCCTCCTGTCCAGCTGCAACTTCCTGGGCATCAGTTCCTGCCCGTTCCTCCTGGGCCATTGCTGGGCCCCCCAAGCAGAGCCTGCTCCAGCCTCTGCCCCCTCCCTGCAGCCCCTGACACAGCCTGGGGAGGGCCCCTCTCAGGCTCTGCTCTGGAGGCTGAACAGCCCCAGCTCCCTCAGCCTTTGCTGCTCCCAGAGCTGCTCCATCCCTTCAGATCTCCATTTTCAAACACCTTATAGCTATATGTGAGTGGACCCACATGACAGAGCCATTCTCAAGCCCTTGCTGGGCTGAGGAGCACAAGATACATTCATCCCAAGAGAAGACAGATCCCAAAATTATTTTGAAACAAAATTTCCCCTATTTTCCCGCTGCACTAGCAAACTGCCCAGGTTTATAAAAGAGAAATATGCAACCTGAAAGACTTAATTATTCATAGAATCAGAAAACTAATCATAGAATGGCCTGAGTTGGAAGGGACATGAAAGATTACCCAGTTCCACCCCCCTGCCATGGGCAGGGACACCTTCCACTAGCCCAGGTTGCTCCAAGCCCCATCCAGCCTGGCCTTGAACACCTCCAGGGATGGAGCAGCCACAGCTTCTCTGGGCAACCTGTGCCAGGGCCTCCCCACCCTCATAGGGGAGAATTTTTTTTCTCATCTCTGATCTAAACCTACCCTCTTTCAGTTTGAAGCCATTTCCCCTTGTCTTGTTGCTCCAGGCCCTCATAAATAGCCTCTCCCCATCCTTACAAGGGAGGGAAAAGGAGCTCAGATGGAAATGCCACTGAATATAACTGCTGTTGGAACAGACTTTATATATATAGTCAACTCTTGTGCCTGCAGATAAATGCAGAGCAGCCACCTGACACATCCTCTCTGTGCCATCATTGGCTCAGACATCGCAAGGGGAAGCATCTAACACTACAAATTAATGAATGATTTATTGGCTTGTCATTATTCATGGCTATAAAACATTATCATGCTCTAAATAAGTACAAACATTTTTGCAGCTGCTGCAAATGTTTCATTCCTAGATGTAAGCTTGGCCCAGAGCACAGGGCTCTCTGCCTGAGTGCCAAATTCACAGTGAAGTAATTAGCACATTGCAAAAAAATACATCTAATGCAGAACACCACAGCCAATGTTTGAGCATGACCAGTGCTGATAACTAACCACAAATACAAATGTTTCCCAGCCTGCTCCCTTCCAGACAGGTAACTTTATCCCTTATCCTAAAGGTGTGGAAGAGCAAGGATGAAGTGTTACAGAACTGGAACGACATTGCACATTATAGATGTGTAAAACAGCTGGGCAAATGATGTCATTAAAAATACTTTGCCACCTCTGCTACTTGCTCTTGTTATTAAAAGCAGACATTAACTTTCTTTACCTAATCACACTGTGTAAACCTGTTGTGTCAAGTCCTCAAGTACGTTCTGCTCCTAATTACCAAAGACAACCTGCAGCTGCTTCCTATAAACTTCCCCCACTGGCTTTGAACTCGCCGGGCTGCAACACAGATGTGTTTTGCTTCTGAAATGCACACTTTTATCTGGATAACAGAGTCTTCTTCTGAAGAATCCATACATGCTCCATTCCAAACCCAAGGTCCATGGAACATGCACAGACCACAACAGAAAATGAAATAGAAATAAAACCATAACACTTTCTTTCCATCTTTCCATCACAAAGACAGAGAAAACTCCCAAGTCAACTCTTCAGGCTGCTCCAGTTCTCATACTGAAGTCAACAAAACCACTGCTGGGCCTCTTGCAACTCCAAAGGCAGTTCCTAAAAAACAAGAAGAATATCTCAGTGGCTCCCTAATGGATTGTTTCTAGAGTGAAGTCAAAAGTCGTTCAGCATAAGAGCAGAACACCTTTATTATTCCTGATAGAATCACAACAAAAATGGAAAAAAAGATGAGAAAATACCTTATATTAGGGAAATTTTCATAGCTAGAAAACTCCAAGCTCTCAGCAGAGAACTCAGCTTCCCAGAGAGGAGAAAAGCAGGGATAATTCCTACTTCATCAAATTCACTTGGCTGTAAGACTACTGAACCTTACATTTTCCAAATTCACCTCTACTATTGACAGGAACTGCCCAGAGTTTTGGATGCATCAAAGATAACTTTTTGCAGTCAAACTAAAACTAGAGCTGTAAAAGATATTAATTGTCCTTGAACTTCCTAGAAAGAACTTTTTTAAAAAATTGCAACACAGTCAATATTTTATTCAAATCAAAACTGAGTATTTTTCAAGCTTTTAAGAATGATTTTTCAGACAATAAGCTATGAGTAGCAGGGAAAAGGAAATAGTTAGGGATGTTCTGTAGCGTGGGATGAACTCCAGGTCTCTCTGTTGAGAAAGCTCCACGTATCTTATGACACCAGTGTCAAAAATCAATCAAGCAACTACAAATTGTTCCTCAAATTTGATCCAAGCAAAAAGCTGATGCATAACCAGGTTTGCTGCTTCAACTTGCTGTGTTAAATTTATCTTGGGAATAGTTCCTCTATAGAAGGACAACTTCTGCCATAAACACTCCAGGGAGCAAGTTGTCCTGATGGATGTTTTCTTCTCACATCTGACACAAAATTCTATTGGGTTTTGTTGTGATTGAATAATACCTTTTGCTGAGTAATCAGAATGTGCTAACTGAGGTGGTCCCATTTACATTTACCTATTCAACTTACAAAGTACTCTCAGGCACAGGATGTGACTCTTGGGGATGGGCCTGTGCAGGGTCAGGAGCTGGACTCAATTACCCTTGTGGGTCCCTTCCAACCCAGCATATTCTGGGACTCTGGGATAAATGAAATTCTGTCAAAATAAAACCCTTTTTTACCATTTCTTTCCCTATGATATCCCATAAGCATCGATGTAGTTTAAAATGTCAGGTCATGTGCTTCCAACACAAGTGGAAAAATCCTGTGCCTAAGAAGAGGTCCTGGAGCATATTAATTCCTGACATTGCAGAGTCATCATGAGAAGTGGGGTCCCAACAATTATTTGCTGCTTTGGTTTTACAGCTCTTCTTCCCACTCCTCACCCCAGCTACACCCCATGTCCTGAGTCCTTTAGCCCCTACATTTGTGAAGCATGAGGAGACACAGGAACACCAGTTTGGTAATTTATAAACATACCTCTTCTTCAGCCTGAGAACATGGGATCTGTCCTGAAGACAGCACCCAGGTCCTCTCAGCACACAGCCAGGATTCACACTGCAGGAGCAGCCCAGGGTGGACAGGTGTGTTTAGATTAATCTTGATAATTGCTGGTTATTATGAAAATCTTCAGTCATAAATTAATTTGACAGGAAGAAACCATTAATATTCTTGTCTTTATGACCACCTTGGGTCTGTAAAACTGACACACACAATTTTGGTAAGAGAGTGTCAAAAGAATACTTAAGTCATAATTCAAACAATTCATGCACACTTCAGCACAGTTTACAGTAATATTCTTCTCAAATCAATTAAATTATCAATTCTTCAGTGGTTTTCTTCTCAAAGAACAGGTTGCCCAGAGAAGCTGTGGCTGCCCCATCCCTGCAAGTGTCCAGGGCCAGGTTGGACGAGGATTGGAGCAACCTGGGATAGTGGAAAGTGTCCCTGCCTAGGGGATGGAACTACATCATCTTTAAGGCCTCTTCCAACCCAAACCGTTCTACGATTCTATGAACAATAACTCAGAAATATCAGCAGCCTGTAACAACACGCCTCCTCTTTGGATCCAATGTCATCAGAACACCCAGTCTTTGCAAAGGGACTTGGGTGGGGAAGCGCTGTGAGGGCACAGTGAGTGTCCCACCACCGCAGAGAGCACTCACAGAGCTCAGGACACGCTGTCAAACACAGCTCCAGGGCTCACAGCTGAGCTGTGGAAACCAGAAAGGCATCTTCCTACATGGAAGGAGAGGAAATCAGGAAGAGATGGGTATCCTGGAGAGCAAAGACAGGCCAAAGAGGCGATGGGATTGCCATGAGAGAAGAGAGATTGAATTACTCTTCCATTAGTGGGTGGTGGATGGAGTTAAGGTTGAAGAAGACAGGACAGCAGTTGCTTGCCTTTGAACGACCTCTGGAAAAGATGGTAGATAGAGACGCTTCTAGAACAACTTTGAGAATGGCTTTTGGTGGGTTGTTCTCTTTTTCTCTGTTTTGAAGAAAAGATTTTACCTTGCAGTTTACAGTTGGCTGGACAGCAGGATCCATTGCTTATGGGGAAATCAGTTACTACTGTTGGAGAGTTGGAGCTGCTAATAAGCAACCAAATACAGGAACATCCTCAATGACAGCACAGTTCAGAGGAACTCCTACACTGAATAGTGAGGGAAAGTCTACTGGCCTGGTTTGGATAACCTCTGAAACATTCACACCCTTTTCTAAATCCCCTTGGCTTGGAAACCAGCCTGGCAAACCCTCCCTAGCAGTTTGATATTTTTTTTCCCTTTTTGGCAAGTTTTCCAATGCTTCTTGGCTTTCACTGGGACAGCAATACCACAAGAATGGTCTTCCTGGTGTATTCCAAAAATTTTGCTTCCAGTCCCACCTCAAGGCAGGGTGTGGCAAAGCATGTGGAAAAGGCAAAATATGAAACACTGCTGGATCCCACAGGAGTCTGGATTTTCTCCCTGTGTACACTGGCTGGAGGGCTTGGTCACTACAGAGAACCTACCTCTCACAACGAACCCTCATATGTGACCATCCATCCAAGCAGCTAAGCAGACAGCTCAACATCTTTGATATTCCATCACTGAGGTTTCTGAGAGCATTACAAACAACTGAACTGGGTTGTCTTTAAAAGACAGTCCTGATTGGTTGGGGGTTTTGTACCTAAAGGTCACAGAATCACAGAATGTGCTGAGCTGGAAGGGACCCACAAGGATCACCCAGTCCAACTCCTGGCCCTGCACAGGCCCATCCCCAAGAGTCACCCCCTGTGCCCCAGAGGAGCAGCCAAACCCTCCCTGAGCTCTGGCAGCCTTGGGGCTGTGCCCACTGCCCTGGGGAGCCCGGGCAGTGCCCAACCAGCCTCTGGGGGAAGAACCTTTGCCTGAGATCCAACCTGAGCCTGCCCTGACTCAGCTCCAGCCGTTCCCTGGCTGCTGTCCCTGGTCCCCCCAGAGCAGAGCTCAGTCCCTGTCCCTCCTCTGCCCCTGCCCAGGCAGTTGGAACTGCACTGAGGTCTCCCCTCAGTCTCCTCTGCTCCAGCTGAACACACCAAGTGCCCTCAGTGTCCTCACACGCCTTCAAATCAAGGCCCTTCCCCACCCCTTTGCCCTCCTTTGGACACTCTCTAATGGCTCAATATCTTCCTTATTTTGTGGTGCCCAAAACTGCCCCAATATTGTAGGGGAGGCCCTTATTTTCCCCCTTCTCACCCCTTCAGTGAAAGTCTCACTACAACACTAATGACATGTTCTACATGTTCTGTATTTACACCCAGAACCTGCAGAATTTCACACAGTCATTAATAGACCTGTCCCACACAGGAACTCCCAGCCCATCTGCTCTGCCCAGGATCTGAAGGAAGAGCTGTGAAGTTACAGCTGAAGTTCTGTTTGTGGTGTGAGAACTGCTCTGCCGGGGTGGTATTAGTAACTATGGTCTTAGTAAGGCCATGTATACTACAGTCACTGTATGAATGGTAAGAATTACTCTACAGTTACGAGATGTGTCACTTTTACCCAGAGAAGCTAAATTTTGTACTTTTTCCATCATTTTATTTATGTCAATATGCATCCTCCCACAATGGCTCCACTACAGGAGTACAGCTGAACATTTAATTTTTCAAATAACCACTAATAGCAATAAAGAGCCCAAGTGCCTCACATGGTAATGTCTAAAAAAGCAGAGCAACACAGAGCACTGAGAGGCATCAATGGCACCATTCATTCACCCCCAGCATGGTGAGGGAGGCAATTCTGCCCCTCTGCACCTCAGGTGAGACCCCCCTGCAGAGCTGCCTCCAGCCCTGGGGAACAGCACAGGGAGCACATGGAGCTGCTGGAGAGAGTCCAGAGGAGGCACCAAGATGATCAGAGGGATGGAGCAGCTCTGCTGTGGGGAAAGGCTGGGAGAGCTGGGATTGTTCAGCCTGGAGAAGAGAAGCTTTGGGGTGACCTGATTGTGGCCTTCCAGTGCCTGAAGGAACCGACAGGAAAGATGGAGAGAGACTATTGACAAGGGCCTGGAGTGACAGGATAGGGGGAATGGCTTCAAACTGCCAGAGGGCAGGGTTAGATGGGATATTGGGAAGAAATTCTTGGCTGTGAGAGTGGGGAGGCCCTGGCACAGGTTGCCCAGAGAAGCTGTGGCTGCCCCTGGATCCCTGGAAGTGTCCAAGGCCAGGTTGGACGGGGCTTGGAGCAACCTGGGCTAGTGGAAGGTGTCCCTGGCATGGCAGGGGAGCTCGAAATTACGTGATCTTTATGGGGCCTTCCAACCCAGGCCATTCTATGATTCCTCACACACAGGACCACACCGCCAGTCCTTGAGTCTCCTGCAGTACCAACCCACTGATGCAACAACACATGAAGGCACAGCTACTCCCTGAGTAAAACACTTCACTGAAAAGATGGTATACAAAAATTCCCAGAGTATTTCTTCCTCAAATCTGCCCATGTTCCCCATAGCAGTGTTTTGCCTTTTCAAAATTTTGATTCCAAAGCTTCTCAACATGGCACACAAATGTGTCAAAGGACTTCTGTTTATACAATAAAGTACAGGGTTAGTCCCTTTTTTGAGTGTTCTATTTTTATTCATTCAGGCCGTGGCTGATCATTATCAGCAAGTCACTGATGCTGGCAATCTGTAACATGTTCTCATCATATTCACATTTATTCTTTGAGTGCCAGCGCAAAGGCATTCTTCCCACAAACTAAAAAACACACCATGTGTTTCCTTCTCCTAGTGCCTTCGGTAGTGTATGAGAACTTGTTAAAAATCCCTGCCATCATTAGGGACTGCGATTACAGAAGTGATAAGAAGTTCTTCAAATTCCTTCTCCATATTTTTTAAATGTGGAGAATTTGGCAAGTCTCAGAAACTGTTCTCAACACTTCACAGGTTTCCTAACTGACCCCAACAGTTGTTTTTAATCTTTGTGAATTGGCCTTTAAGTTTCTGCAAAGGCATAATTCATGAAGTGATAATAAAAATGATAGAAACTGAGGAATTACGAAGGCAGCACAAACAAATGAGTAGAGCTTATTTTAGGGGATAGGCCTGTTTATCTCAGAGTAGAGACTGAACATTCGACGTCACATTTACAAACATTTTATTTCTTCTTGCTGTTGAGCTTAGAACATAAAGCTAAGAGGTTAAGCAGTTAGGGATGCACGGGACTGCAATTTAGCAAGCACTTCAACATGTGGCTTTAACTTTGAACATGTGTTTCATACCCACTGATTTCTTTGGGACTGAAGGACATGCTCAAGAGCTTTGTAGAGCAGCAAATAGTTATGGGATTACATATCCATTTGGGGTTGGTGTATGTACTCTAGTGCTTTCCAGCACAGACAGCAGATAAAGAGTCTGATAGCTCAACCAATCAAAGTGCTTAAGTTCTATGTTCAGAAATATTTTCCATAATACCTGGCATTACAGGGAGGATGTAGGTCTTAATCTGTTCTCATTTTTCTCCAGCCATCTGTTACTTCTTGGATTTACAGCTTCTAAAACAGACTGACAAATTAAGGAAATTCCTGTCTAATTAATATTAAGGCTTTCCGCCTTATCTGTGGCTTTTCACTGCTGTTAGCACAGGAAAGACATTCCCACTATCTAAATAAGCTCATTTTCCCAGCCATTGCTGTGCCCTTTGAACATTCATTTTAGACCTGTAAGAGTAGGGGAAAAAAATTTAACAAGACACTTTAAAAGCCAGGCTGAGCTTCTGTGAGAACACTGCCATGGCAGACAGATATGGTTTGTTGGGTTGGGTTTGTTTGGGGGGTTTGTTTCACTAGAAAGGAATGCAGGATAACACACAAGATGTAGGTGGACACTCCGCTTGCTCTAACAGCTCAGCCATTCAGTGAGTAAAAGGTGATCTGTAAGCAAAGATGAATGCAGAGGGCAGAAGTCTCCATCTCCTTCACCCACTGATGCCATGCTCAGGAACAGCCAGCTCTCTTTGTAGGAAAAGTTCAGAGAATTTACTGTCCCTGTTACCTCCCTGGTCTAGGAAGCAAATAGCCCAGGAAAAGGAGAAACCCTCATTCCTTTATGGTCGGTCATTGCTGAGGTGTCCCAGGCACAGGACTTGACTTTATGCTGGAACCATGCCTGGAGATGCATCTCCATGTGCATGGGGACCTAAACTGTGTGAATGCACCAAGCTGAGGGAATAATTTGATAAGGAACTGACCAGAGAGATAGAAACTTTACTCATAGAATCCTGGAATGTCCAAATAAGGAACAATACAATCTTGGAGAAGTCCTAGAGAATTAGATAAGTCATGTAACTCAAACAGAATGTAAGCTAAGCTCTATGTACCCAAACAAGATAAAGAATAAATGTTGCAGTGGTGAAACACTATGGCGCTGTGCCTGCTCAAGAACTGAGGTCCAGACAATGAAGAAGACCCAGAAGGACCAAAAAAGGACTTCCAATAAGGGTGTGACAATGTAAAGCAAACTAATGGATATGTATTAAGTAAGCAAGAATGTCTAATGAACATGTACCCAGTGTGTATAATAAAAGGTCCTGTTCCTCTGTCATTTGGCATGTTGGATTAGAGGAGCTATGAAATAATGCACTTTTTAACACCTACAAATTAGTAGGTTAAGAAGTTTATTTCTGCCTCTTTTCAGTATCAGAACCATGAGATCTCATGGGTTTGAGCATGGAATTGTGTTTTGCAGATGCTGAGGGAGGACACAGGCAGCAGTATGAAGGCTGCACTACTCAAACCTTCTCTGGGACACTGAGGATACTCCAGCTCTCCTGATCCTCAGTGTGGGGAGACAGCACAGATTGGGAACGAGGGGCTGGAGAGTAGCAGCAGGAAGGGCCCTGGGGGTCCCAGTCAGTGGCCAGTTGGCCCTGAGTCAGCAGTGCCCTGGCAGTCAGGAGGGTCAACCCTGTCCTGGGGCATCAGGGAGGGGATTGTCCCACTCTGCTCTGCCCTGGAGCGGCCTCACCTCAACATTGGGGCAGTTTGGGGGGACACAATGGAAGGAAGACCTAAAGCTGTTAAAGAGTGTCCAAGGGAGGGACACGAGGATGGAGGGGCCACATGAGGAGCAGCTGAGGGCACTTGGTGTGTTCAGCTGGAGAGGAGGAGGCTGAGGTCAGACCTTGTTTTGGTCTTCAACATCCTCCTGAGGGGTAGCTCCATCTCTGCTCTGTGTGAGCAGGGACAGGACCCAAGGGAATGGCTGGAGCTGTGTCAGGGGAGGTTTAGGTTGAATATTAAGCAAAGGTTCTTCCCCCAGAGGGTTGTTGGCACTAAACAGGCTCCCCAGGGCAGTGGGCACAGCCCCAAGGCTGCCAGAGTTCCAGGAAGGTTTGGAAAATGCTCTCAGGGACAGGGTGGGATTGTTGGGGTGTCTGTGCAGGGCCAGGAGTTGGACTTGACGATGCTCGTGGGTCCCTTCGAGCTTAGGAAATTCTGTGATTCTGTGAATCCAAAGGGGACATGTTTGCAGACCAAGGAGCCTCCAATTCTAGCATGACTAGCACAGAACTAGGGCAGTTCTATCTTCCTTCAGAAGTTGGACTAGTCTCAAGATCGAAAAATCATAAAAGCAGCCCTAAGTACCACTTATGAACTTGATTCAACCACAGCTTGGCCAGAGTAGAAAACCTGTGTCACAAGCTTCTTTCTAAGCAATGTCTGCCCAAAGTCCAGGGGATGTAAGACCTTTTTGTCTGTCATTTTCTAAGAAATTTGGAATTTCTGACAGTGAGAAAAAATTGGTTATCACAATAAGAAGCACACATACGGTTCAAAGTGAAATCACGGACTTCAGTGCTGTTGGTGAAAGCAGCCAATGGTGGAAAGGGTTGCTGGTACTGTGTTATCTGTGTGGTGACTGTAGAAAGTTCCAGCACAAGCCATCACAGCCCTATCTGCAGAACAGGTTATTGTTCTCATCAAAGGACTCCCAAACCTTTAGTTCCTGGTGGGATGGGCAGGGACACAGCTGTCTCTGCAAGGGCATTTCCCAGTATTCCATAACAGCTCACCTGCAGTCACAGATGTTGAAGTGTATTTTTCTATTGCAAAAAAAACAGCACTAGGACAAGGGCGACCTCACTGTGGCTTTTCAGCACCTAAAGGGGGCTTCTAAAAAGGAGTTAGAAGGACTTTTTATAGAGGCAAATGGGGACAGGGCAAATGGTTTTAAACTGAGAGAGGGCAGAGTTAGATTAGATATTAGGAAGAAATCCTTCTCTGTGAGGGTGGGGAGGCCCTGGCACAGGTTACCCAGGGAAGCTGTGGCTGCCCCTGGATCCCTGGAAGTGTCCAAGGCCAGGTTGGACAGGGCTTGGAGCAACCTGGGCTAGTGGAAGGTGTCCCTGCCCATGGTAGGGTGTGGAACAAGATGGTTTGTAGGGTCCTTTGCAATGCAAACCATTCTATTATTCTATTATGACATCTCCCCTTGACTTGAAAAAGCCTGTTTTACTTCAAATGATAATATAAATATGGAAAACTACATTTCCTGCCCAACCAAGACTTGAAGATCAAGGTATAACGATGAACAACACAGAGTCTTTCTCAACACTTCTTATCTTGCCAACACTACACTTCGTTTTCTTTTTGCTCATGAAAAAATGTCATCTGGCACAGAATAGGGACAGATAGAACAAACACTTAGAGCTGCTTTTGCTGCAGTTACAGAATCACAGAGTCATTTAAGTTGGAAAGGACCTCTAAGTCCACCCTGTGCCCCATCCCCACCTTGTCCCCCAGCCCAGAGCACTCAGTGCCATGGCCAGGCCTTCCTTGGACACCTCCCAGGGATGGGGACTCCAACATCTCCCTGGGCAGCCCCTTCCAGGGCCTGACCACCGTTTCCAGGCAGAAATTCCTCCTGCTGTCCGACCTGACCCTCCCCTGGCACAGCTGGAGGCCGTTCCCTCTCCTCCTGTCCCTTGTTCCCTGGGAGCAGAGCCCGACCCCCCCCCGGCTCCCCCCTCCTGTCAGGGGGTTGCAGAGCCAGAAGGTCCTCCCTGAGCCTCCTTTTCTCCAGGCTGAGCCCCCCCAGCTCCCTCAACTGCTCCTGCTGCTCCAGCCCCTTCCCCAGCTCCGTTCCCTTCCCTGCACACACTCCAGCCCCTCTCAGTGTCTGTCTTGGACTGAGGGTCAAGTTTAGAAGAAACTATTTCCCCAGAGCCTCAGCTGACTCTATCAAACCGTAATTAATAAATCTACCTCTCTGCTTCTTCACAGTATTTTATTGGCAAGAATATTTAAGGGAATTAAAAAACACAAACACTGCTGGGTTTCCATGAAAAAGGGTTTTTACATTTCACCAGTGTTTGTGTCACAAATTTGATTGAGAATTATGTTCTTATTAATAAACAAAAACTTGTTCAATCAATTAGGTATTTTAAATAACAAAAAGTAAGCAATTCTAAAGAACTGTTAGACCAAAAATTATTAATTACCCAAGTCAGTGAGAGAATTTAAATTTATGCATATCTGAAGAAATTAAACTTTCCTGATGGATACAGCAGAGAAAAAAATCTGGTTTTCATGGCAGGAACAAATGTTGCACTGCTCAGCATTTATTGTATTCACAGTCCAAGATCTCAGATTAAGGGATTACCCATGGTTTTAATGAAATCTGGTGAAATAAGGCAAAAAAAAAAATCATATCACAGTTATCCTCAAAAAACAGGAGGAATTCCAGGGGTTTTATCTATAAATAAAGAATAAAAATTACAAATCTCCTCTGGCCACATCCCTGCTCAGATTTCTGCCTGTTTCTGCCAGTTTTGGTCATCCCATGTTAAAATAGAAAGACTAGAAAGAAAAACAGAAAGGGTCAGAGGGTCTGGCATATATTAAAGGTACTTTAGTCAATGAATGGAGCAATAGAATATGACAGGTTTGCATAAGTAACAAAGGGAATATGTAATTTAAAGAAGGGAAGCCAAAGCTGTACTATTTAAAAGTGCCATAATGTTCGGAAGGTGGATTTAATGCAACAGGTACTGGGAGAGGACTCCTTTCAGAGACACAAATTATGAATTAGAGTGTTAACAAGCAAGGTCATCAAAGGGTAAATGTAGTTCAGGAAACTGCCTAAGGCTCAAAAACAAACTCCCCACTGTGGTTTGCTCCTGGTAGTGCTGTGACAATAACAATTTTTCAGGAATATTGAAAAAGGAAGTTTACAAATGAGTACTGAAAGTGTAAAGTGTACTCAGGAAGGGTTATTTTTGTTATTTTGTTTGCTCTGGGTGGTTTTGGTTCTCTATGTAAGGAAACAGAACACTATATGAGAGCTGTCCCTCAAAGTAGTGACAAACAGTTGATACCACTGCGCACACACACTTGGAGTCATTCCCATGCTGAAGTTCCCTGGCAAAAAAAATCAGTACAGCCTCTCTAGGAACAGGTAATTTTTAGATAATTTTGGTAATATTTGTTACAAAGGGAAGAAAGTGTTAGTTTTCCCACAAACAGTTGTTTTTTTTTTTCAAAGTGGCCACATGACCAGCAATGTGATCAAGCAGTTATTATTTAAATTATGGTAAATCTAAATATCCCAAGTTGAGACCTCACTATACACTAAAGTCTAGCTTATGATACAGATGGATAAGGATCATATAGGGTGGTCTGAGGGGAAATTTTGAAGTAGGAAGAGAGATAAGCATGGCTACCTGGTTCTATTAATTCAACCCTACACTAGCAATAGAAAAATTCAAGAGCAGGACATCAGTGCCAAAAAGGGATAAAGCACAGCCCCGGGTATCCACTGAGCATCCCCTTCCCTGCTGGAATCCCACCTGTCATCAGCACATCTCCCAGCACATCACACACACATGCTCCTGCTATGAACACTTCTGCCAATTATCAAAAATTAACTCATTAAACAGTGAGGTACAACATCTGCCACCTGTGTGCACTGAAACAGTGAGGAACAGCAGGGAACAGCACAGGCTGCACGGGGCCCAAAGCAGGGACCAGAAGCCACAGGAACTTTGTCAGTCAGAGGGAGGCACAAAGGGATTTCAAACTGATGCCTGACAATGCCCAAGTCATCCTGCAGTAGCTCTGTTGTTGTTTGTTACACGGACACACAAGGATGAGATGGAGATGCTCCCGGGGCTGAGGAATTCTCAGCACCCAAGAGGTACTGAGGTCCTCCAGAGGTCCTCTATCTGTTGGAGGATCCAGCTGAAACTTAAACAACTGAGGGCTGGAAGGAGGAGTCAACTACCGCCCCATTCAGTGACTGGGGCAGGAGCTTGTCCCTGGATACACTCAGTGTGTTCAGCTGGAGCAGAGGAGACTGAGGGGAGACCTCAGTGCAGTTCCAACTGCCTGGGCAGGGGCAGAGGAGGGACAGGGACTGAGCTCTGCTCTGGGGGGACCAGGGACAGCAGCCAGGGAATGGCTGGAGCTGTGTCAGGGCAGGCTCAGGTTGGATCTCAGCAAAAGGTTCTTCCCCCAGAGGCTGGTTGGGCACTGACCAGGCTCCCCAGGGCAGTGGGCACAGCCCCAAGGCTGCCAGAGCTCCAGGAGGGTTTGGATGATCCTCTGGGACACCTGAGGATCAAGGCCCTTCCTCATCTTCGTTGCCTCTTTAAGGGCTGAAAATCTATAAAGTTAAACTGGTGGGTGCACCTGGTGTGATGGTCTGGCACATGGTGTCTCACCTTCCTGAAGCTCTTTGTTGCTCTGAAGTGCTTGAGCTGTTGCTGATCTTTTGCTCTTCATCAGAGAATCCTATTAACCTACTCCTTTGGCTCACAGTTGTCCCCATCCAGCCCCCTGCTCTACCAATCACGTTGTGAAAATGGGAAGACTGGCGAAAGTACATCGCTGCTTATGCAATTTAATTAGATGGCAACTTTTCCCAAATGATTTGTGCAGACTAATTTACAGCAGGCAAACTAACAAGTGCATTTAGGGATTTTAAAAAAAAACACTCAGCCTCTTGAGCCAGCAGCCCTACAGGCTCAGGCTCTCTCCCTGCTCGCAGGGTGGCCTGTCCCCATCCTGCAATTCCCACCAGCAGAAATCATGGAGAGCCCTGGAATACAGGCCCCAAGTGTGCATTTCAGTGAGACTGTCAAACAGCCTCCTGAGGAGGAAGAAGGCATCTCAGCTTGTTTCTGAGCTCCTGCATCTATGATTTCCAGCAAAGGGATGTTTTCTGACACCACTGAACTGCAGAGTCATGAGCAGTCACCTCACAACTGATTTACTGTAGGAAAAGAACCACTGAACACAAAACCAATAACCTTCTAACTGCAAATTAGGTATCTGGAGAGTCACTGGTAAGAACATGATGTAGTTACTACTCCGTTTCAAGATTATGTGTTCAAGAACTCTGGCAAGAGCTGCTTTTGTACTGAAACAATGTGTTTCTGCTTTTTCCCTTGTATATTTTTTTTTTAAGCTCCCAATGTCCTTCTAGTTATACGAACTTTCACTAAGTAGAGAGAAATGGTATGAAATATTAATTCCAGAAGATGTATTAATAATGGCTGTAACTTCTTCATATTAAGCAAATGTTATTTTTAAAGTTTCCCTCCCTTTTGTCTTCTGTAGCTTCCACCACACACTCAGGTGGCTTTGACCAATCACCAAACAAGTTCATTTTGCCATTTGCAAAATACACATGAAGTATATTCTACACTCTGAGCAATTAGGAGCAGACACACGGCTCTGAGCTATTACCTCTGTTACCATCATGTTGATGCTTTTCGCTTTCATCAGCAGTCACTGCATTTGTCAGGGTTTCTCAGCAGTAACACACTATTCCATAAACCTCTGGCAGGTTCCTTAAAGGAGCTGGGGCTTTTACATGAGATAATGTAAGCTTTCTACTTGCTTGGAGCAGGTCGCTTTGGGAAGCATCCAAACTCACTTCAAAATATTTCTTCCCTGGGCCAGAAAGTGCTTTTGAAGTGCTCTGCCCAAGCCACAGGCCCTGTGTGCCAGGATGCTCCAGAGCAGGACCCAGCAGCCCATAACAGGAAGCGTGTCAGCACTATCTGCCCAAAAACAGGGTGGGGGAGAGACGAGGGAGTGGTGCAGACACTCAGTGAGTGGAAAATCATCTGACATGTCCTAGGTCTAGGATCAGATCGTGGATGGGTCAGATGACATCCATTCAACTCTCGAGATCAAACAAGGCTTTATTCTTTCATATTTTTGGCACCTCATGTGAGACCATGCTGCAATATTGTGCTTTTTAAAGTGTAATGCACAGGAAATCACATTTGAAGGGCCTGGTATGTTGGGTATTTTTAAGAAGTTGACTTTCCCCTTTTGCTTTTCATCTGTTTTTCTACATTTTTTTCAGCATGCTTTTCCTTCTGATTTATTGTTTCATTATTCTATTTTTAAAATAAGAAATATTTCCACTTCAGGGTTTCTAATGTAATGCACATGAAAATTAGCAACGGACAAACCTCAAGCTCTTTAGAGGTCTGATCTGGGAAGGAGAAGTATCCAGAAGTTCAGAGGCTTATCCAAAGCTAATCTGAATTTTCCAAACCTCTTCGGTCTAGACAGAGCTGTAAGAACCCACTGGCTCAGAGCTCTCACCATGGACTGGGCCTGTCTCTCACAGGGCTGCTCCCCCACTGAGCATCCAGCACCAGTCTTTAACAATTCCTGGTTGAAGAGCACACAAGGTGTACAAGCACACCCTTCTCTAGGTGAAACATGGGCTCTTGAGACACTGTTCCACAAAACAACAAACAGATGTTTGGTTCCATTGGAAAAGGCTCAAAATATATGCCTGAGGAATTTGCTTGACAGAAATGCTTTAGCAGATTTAAGCTCCACAGAATGATTAAAATTTATCATCACCCCTCATCTGAATCACAGGATCACAGAATGGCCTGGATTGGAAGAGGCCTTAAAGCTCATCTCGTTCCACCCCCTGCCATGGGCAGGGACACCTTCCACTAGCCCAGGTTGCTCCAAGCCCCGTCCAACCTGGCCTTGGACGCTTCCAGGGATCCAGGGGCAGCCACAGCTTCTCTGGGCAACCTGTGCCAGGGCCTCCCCACCCTCACAGCCAAGAATTTCTTCCCAATATCCCATCTAACCCTGCCCTCTGGCAGTTTGAAGCCATTCCCCCTGTCCTGGCACTCCAGGCCCTTGTCAATAGTCTCTCTCCATCTTTCCTGTCGGTTCCCTCAGGCACCGGAAGGCCACAATCAGGTCACCCCAAAGCTTCTCCAGGCTGAACAATCCCAGCTCTCCCAGCCTTTCCTCCCAGCAGAGCTGCTCCATCCCTCTGATCATCTTGATGCCTCCTCTGGACTCTCTCCAGCAGCTCCATGTGCTCCCTGTGCTGTTCCCCAGGGCTGGAGGCAGCTCTGCAGGGGGGTCTCACCTGAGGGGCAGAGGGGAGGAATCCCCCCTGCCCTACCTGCTACCCTGGGATCAGCCCAGGGCATGGGGGGTTCTGGGCTGGGTCATGTCCAGCCTGTCCCCCACAAGCCCCTTCAGCCCTTTCAGCAAAGAAAATTTCCCTAATATCCCATATAAACCTCCTCTGGTACAACTTGAGGCTGTTTCCTTTCATCCTATTACTTATTACAGTTGGGAGGTTCCACAGAGAAACCAAGAAGTAACAGAACCAATGCTCAGCTTGAAGGTGCTGTCCACAGAAGAAATTTTCTATTGAGACCTTCACCTGGTGAGGATCCAGCCAGGAGGATCAGGGTGAAGAAGGACTTTATCTGGAACAGGTACATACTCACAAGATGACACAGCTCATAGCTTGAATTCCAGAATGATTATGAGGTTTTACTTAAATATTTTGTCCTAGGAAACACAACTACTTCAAATCCCACTGAGCTCATACCGATGAATGTATTAAAACACCTCAATGAGCTCAACAGCTGATGAATTTTTAAAATAAGGACCTGTTGTATCTCCAATAGCATACAATTAATCACCAGAATTTAATCCAGCAGGCAGTCCATGGCTGAGCTCTGAAATGGGAGCAGAGTTCTATGAGCATTAGCAGCATTTGTTGTTATACACATTAAAGCACTATGACCTTTTACCACCTGGATTCAGAAGATTGTCTCCAAGGCTTTAGCTAGAATTTTTAGTTAGAGTGGGAAAGAATAGGAGCTGAAATGAACATGTGTTTTTCTTGAGGCTTTCACTCTTCTAAATATTCCTTTATTAACAATGCCCACCAGTCAGCTGCCAGGCCTGTGAGACCAGCAACACAAAAAGGTGGGAGTCTTGCTCCAATAACTCAGTGAAATGCCATATATTTGAT
The DNA here is from genome assembly GCF_009829145.1 of Chiroxiphia lanceolata. NCBI lineage: Eukaryota > Metazoa > Chordata > Aves > Passeriformes > Pipridae > Chiroxiphia > Chiroxiphia lanceolata. The sequence continues at coordinate 1,212,601 of NC_045651.1, forward strand.
TATACAATACCCAAACATCTCAAATCCACTTAAACAGATGATAAATAAGACTATTACTGAATTCATTTACATCTGCTCAATTTCAGAGCAAAGAGACTGGTACAACAGACACATGAAAGTTTTTTGTTGTTTTGTTTTGGTTTTGTTTTTTTTTTTTCAGAAAAAAAACACAGAACTTAGAAGAGCAGAAGGATGGAATCCCAACTGTTATGCTCATGCTGTCACCTGGAAAGGACATTTCCTCCCTGCTCATGGCCAAATTCTCTTTATCAAAGGGATTTACTCAAGCTTTCCTTGGAAAAGAACTCAAACTCTGAAAGGCTTTTGGTTGTATTGAGGCAGTTTTACCCAAGGAATTTGATATTCAATGTTAATAAAGGAGATCCCTAGGCAGATTCTGATGTTTTGTCCACAGGAAGATAATGAGATGTTGGAAATGACAAAATTAATTTTAATGTCATATTTGCTGTTAGTTTGCTCTGATTATTAAAAAACAAAAACAAAATCAAAACCAAAAATGACAGAGTTACCTTTTTTTCTCTCTTACAAGTCTTTATTTCTGGCCATGACCTCTTCCAAAACCTACTCAGTGTATTAGTTTTCCAAGACAGCTTCAGCTGTGCTGTGTGTGAATTCCACGACACTGCTGCTTTATTCCCTCTCCTGGGAACTATGAACTGTCCATACAGGTCTAATTGTACTCTGTGCTATAATGAGGTGAGGTTTAGAAACTGCAAAGTTTTCCAGTCTTTCCATCTGCAGATGGTGCCTGATACCATGCACAGAGTAACAAGTGTGGCTGCAGAGTTCCCAGGATCATGTTGCGATTTGTTCATACTCAGACATTCTGGAAGAGAAGCATCCAAGACTGGCCAGAGGCCAAGTGGAATGACTATTCATTGAGGGTTTGAGGGTTTTTTCCTCAAAAAATGTTTTAAACATTTTTCATTTTTCCAAATATTAATTCAGCTTCCTCCCTCCTTTTTCTAAGGCTTTTCCTCTGAAGTGGATAACGACATTTTGTCTGATCCTGAAATTCCAAACAAACTGAATTATACACCCAGTGGCATGAGCTTCCCAGAACAGCAACTGGAAGAGCATTTGGCCTTCTTAAAAAGAGGCAATTTGGATGTCTAGGTATGTCTCAGAGCTCGTTGAGCAGCAGAACTGCCCAGAACTTCCTGCCATGCAGCAACACTCCTGCTTAATCACATCCTATCACAGAATTACAACTGGCTGCTGGGTTGGAAGGGACCCACAAGGATTATCCAGTCCAACTCCTAGACCTGCACAGGCCCATCCCCAAGAGTCACCCCCTGTGCCCCAGAGGAGCAGCCAAACCCTCCTGGAGCTCTGGCAGCCTTGGGGCTGTGCCCACTGCCCTGGGGAGCCTGGGCAGTGCCCAACCAGCCTCTGGGGGAAGAACCTTTTGCTGAGATCCAACCTGAGCCTGCCCTGACACAGCTCCAGCCATTCCCTGGCTGCTGTCCCTGGTCCCCCCAGAGCAGAGCTCAGTCCCTGCCCCTCCTCTGCCCCTGCCCAGGCAGTTGGAACTGCACTGAGGTCTCCCCTCAGTCTCGTCCTCTCCAGCTGAACACACCAAGTGCCCTCAGTGTCCTCCCACACCTTCAAATCAAGCCCCTTCCCCATCTCTTTGCCCTCCTTTGAACGCTCTCTAATGGCTCAATATCTTTCCAATATTGCAGTGACCAATCCTTCCTCCAGCTCACTGTGCAGAAATAACAGTGAGAGGGTTCCTGCCATGAACAGACACAACCTTCAGCACCTCCCTCACGGGCAGACCTCGCGGGCTCAGGGTGGTTGGACCCGACCCTGTGCGAGCAGGAGCCACAGCCCCTGTCACCAGCACCAGGACAGAGCCTTGCTGCACTGACCAGGCAGACTGGGCTCAAACAGGGAATCTGCCTGGAGCCAGCTCTGCCGGCACATCTCCCCACCCACGGAGGAAGGCAGGAATCACCCGGTTCCCAAATCTTCAGGCTGAAAGACACACAGTCTCTGCCTAGTCCCTTCTGCTGGCCTTGGAAAACTCCTCTTCTAGTTCGAGCTGTGAAGGCATGAGTCCAAATGCTATGAAAAACAGGGGAAAAACATACTTTTTTTGATTTTTGTTTTTTCTCTGTGGTGTGTGACCTCTAACTAGCACTACCTTGCAAGGTGCTTCCAGATGCCTCCTGCTCTCAGCACACGCGGTTCTGCTGAGGGCACTGGGATCGTGTGTGCAAGTAAAATGAGTACTCAAGTACTACTTAAACTAGACCATGTGTTTAAGTTAAGCTTAGAGGGTCTCTCTGACCTTCTCCCTGGCACTACTTCTCTATCACACCTTTTCCTCACCACTTACACCCAGAAGCTCAATAACTTCAAGAATCATTTCAAGAAAACATGCAGCCACATTTACCCTCAGAAGCTGCACTACTGATGAGATTGGTAGTTGGTTTAATGGTGAACTCAGCAGGATTTGACACCTCTAATTATTTATCTTTCTCAAACTGGAGATTTACCTTGGAAACTGAATTTTAAAATTGCCAGAACAAAGGGACCATCACCCACAAAAGGAATAAAAACTCCATTTCCACAATTTGGTGACTCAGTCCACTGCTCTGAGAGCCCTGAGTGATGATTACTGCAGGTTCCCAAGCACAGCTCAGCTATACATCCTCCCAAAACCAGCACAGAATTGACTTATTTTGAAAACTTCCACATAATCTACAAACCATGTTGCTACTCAGTCTACTCTACTACATCCATTTGCTGTTGACCTTGAATTTGGGTTGACAACAAAAATAATTCAGTATGTTTAACATCAGTTGAGCTGTCACTATTTTGAAGGCCATGCCAGCACTAATTTTTGCAGTGGAAATCCTCTGATGTATAACAGGAGTGTCTCATCCTCAGGTCCTGCTCTGATACAAACACTGGAGGGATGTGGGTACCACATCTAGTTCTTCCCTCATCCCACTTGTGAAATAACTGGTTTGGGATCTACAGCTCCCAGTCACAGATGAAATCACAAATCTAGGCCCAGAACAACACTGGCACTTTGATTCCCAGCTCACAGTTCCTTAAAGGCTATGGCAAGCAAACCAAAGACTGCTCATTTTATACCAGGGTTGGTAGGAATTTACAGGAGTTTGGCAGTGGGGCCAAAGATTTCACAAAGAATTCAGATTCATCCAAATATGTGGCACATCTTAAAGCTCATTCCTATCCAAGAAAGCTCACCCAACCCTGGGAAGATGGAGATGAAAAACAGGAGAACAAACATAGCTAAAAGTATGGAATCTTCTCAACTTCAGAATTCAACTGCAAAATTAAAGTTTGGTGATGTATCAAGCATCTATTAACATATTATTTTTCACTTAATAGTCCATGAAAAATAAACCCACTTCCCAACAAGCTCCAACAGCCCATCATTTACCCCCACATGGATGTGCAGTATGTTGTTATTCCACCAGTGCCTCTGTGTGTTCCATGGAATTGCTGATAGGAGGCTATTCTTGACACTTAGAGGTCTTTTCCAACTTTAATGATTCTGTGATTCTGTAATCTAATACTGTTCCTGGAAAACTGGACCAGAGTCCTTCAATGGTGAACCTGCTGCACAGTTTGACTTTTAACAGCAGTTACACCAAAACTGTGGAAATGTCACCCATACAAACAGCCTGAGAATTTAAAAAAAAAACAGAGAAGAGCTCAACATCAAGCTATGAGGTTTTGTGAAGAATTGAGAGCCCCAATTAAGTACTGCAGACTTAGAGGCAAGGGACAGGTAGTCAGGTAATTTCCAGGCTCTGGATGCTGAATACACTGACAAATACATCACAGTGAGACTTGTAGGCTCCAAGAGAGTTCTGAATACAGACCAAAGGGCTTTGTTTTGGCTTTGCAGATCTCTAGGGCTGTTCCTTTCGGATCAAAATTGCAATTTCCACGCACGGTTTTAGGGCTTGTGCCTTTTCCTTGCCCTATGAAGCATTAAATGTTAGTCCTTCCACATCACTGTAAAAATATTAAAACTGACAGAGAAGTAGTTTGCCTAGAGAAAACCAGAGAGATGAGATGAATTAGCAGCACAGGGCATATATACACAACCTTCACAGGTATAAAATACCCTCATACAATCTCTCCATTGTCTTAAAAAGCTAAACCAGTATCTGCATTGATATTTCCCAGATGGAAAAAAAAGCCCTCACTAATCTACATCTGGTACAAGTATGTTCAACCAAATACTGATGAGGAAGAGCTTTTCCTCTGACTAGTGTGCACAATGAAAGTGTGATTAAAAGCAAGAAAATACGGCTCGTCCAAGAGAACATATATTTGACTCGTGATGAATTGTCTGTGACACTAATCCCCGAGTACAGCAATCAGACCATTGACTAGTCATTGTAATATAAGAGAAAAGGAAACAAGGAGAACCTCTCTGGTAAAGTGAAATCATAGGCTTTTCACATAATCTTGCAATTTGCTACCTTCTCATATTCCCCCCACTTACTTGCCAAGACAAATCAGTTCACATCGACGGCATCGGAGTCGTGCAGCAGAGAGAGACCTGGGGTGTTCTTCCTAAATGTGAAATTCGTGAAGTCTTTGGGGTTTTTTATATATATTGACTCTTGACAACTGTGGAGTAGATTCTTTCCAAATTGGAACTCATTACTGCATGTCTGAAGTCTAATCCAGCTTCCCAGAAAGGTGTGACTTGGGTGACAGTTCTCAGTAAAGTCAAGTCAGAAGTGTAGCACAATGTCATGTGTAAAAATATCTGCCTCAAACAGACACAAAATACAAGGTTTTAATCCAACCTTTGCTGCTAGACCCTGGTATTTAAAATTAAAATCCTCTGGCTCTCAAGTACTTCACAGCAGATCCTCAGCCCTCTGCCATTTCTGCCCACGCTGTTTGAACACACGGTGTTTTTCTGATCCACAACCACAGATTTATCATCTTCATCCCCAGCCTTACACCACAGTTCCCTGTTTCGCTATTTATCTCCTCAAATTATCCCAGAAAACTTTAAAATACGCAAATATATTTGAAGGAGTCCTTAAGGTACTTCCCTGACCAGGTGAAACATCTGTAATTGTCATCAAAAGTCATTTGGATATTCATGGTAATACAGGGAGAAAACAAGTTTCCTGCCTGTAAAACCAACTTTCCCAATTTGTTATATCTTCTTCTCTTTCAGTTTTTCAAACTGATAAAGAGTAGGTTTAGGTGGGATATTGGGAAGGAATTGTTCCCTGTGAGGGTGGGGAGGCCCTGGCACAGGTTGCCCAGAGAAGCTGTGGCTGCCCCTGGATCCCTGGAAGTGTCCAAGGCCAGGTTGGACAGGGCTTGGAGCAACCTGGGCTAGTGGAAGGTGTTGGGCTTTAAGGGGGTGGAATGAGTTGGGCTTTAAGGTTGCTTCCAACCCAAAGCATTCTGTGATTCATTCCAAGATTCCTGCACTGCTGCAGAGCCTGGACAGCTGATGCTGAATTTGGTATCTGCACTTTCACTACCCGTGGGCTCATTTAGTGTTTCTTAGCAATAATTCCTCTGGCCTAGAGACTTCAGCAATCCAAAAGACTCTTGCAACCAGTGACTTCCATGCATTTTATTTCCTGGATGAACCCATTTGGCTTCTAAGAAAAACAGAGACAGACTATTTCTGTAACTATGTTGCTTCAGTTGACAGTTTCTAATTCCCTCAGCTATAGTAACTATTTCACAGCATTTCAAATATTTCACTGAAGGTAAATGATCCATGCCATGCCTCAAACATGGCAAATGTGTCCTCTGAACAGGTCAGGTTATGTGTGAAAGAAAATGTCCTGGCTGTGGTTCCACCTGATCTGCAGAATAGTTTTGGGTGCAGTTACAGAGCTCTGAGACGGACCTTTGAAATCAGGGACAGTTTCTGATGTTCATCCAGTCTGAAAACTGGGCCATTCAGTGAGCTACATGTGAAACATGACTTAATAGCTGCCTGCAGAAAAATTAATACCTCAAAATTAATAGGGAATACAAGCTTTCTATAAATAATGGCCTACATTTATGAGTGGCCTTCTGGTAGCTTTCCATCTGAAGCAGCAAATAACAAGGTCTCTGTTGCAAGCAAAGAGGATAATTGTAGAAAAATTTTGTGTGATTTTTTTCTTTCAGTTGAAGGAAAGCAGACAGTTAAAGCCTGAGAGGTGCTCCCAGCAAACCTCCAAACAAATGCAACAGTTTTCCAGTGAAAACTGGGAAACTCCCATCATCCATGGGCAAAGAAACTTGGGTTTGTTAGAATCCTCTTCTGAAATGGGATACAAAGATGACAAAAAGGTGGGAGTGACACAAAATATCAACACTATGCCAGACCACAGCGAGACATTCAATAATCACACCGGCTGGACAGAAGGGAGGCTGAGCCCCAGCACTGCCCTCCATCGGTGCACTCACAGCCCTGATGTTGCAGCAAAGCAGACATTTTGCATTGATTTCCAATTTTATTTTTAAAACTCCAAAGCATACCAGAGCACTGGTGAAGCACATCCATTTATATTTGGACTAAAGCATCCTGGCTCTCTCCCATATTTTTTGGGTGGAAAGGGAAACTCAGTGGGTCATAGCAGGGTAATCTCTTTTTAATGTAGTCTTCTGTGCAAAATCCACACTAAACCAGCCAAAGGAAGACAGATATTAATGATATTATCTTACCCACATAAAAAAATAAAACATCTACAGTGTTATTAATCTGCCTTCATGGCTTTCTCAGCACTGAAATATTGCGAGTTACCAGGTCTGTTAAAAGAGACAGAAAATGTATTGCTAGAGATAAAATGCGTTTTCAAATCCTGGTGTAAGTATGTTTAACCTTAGATATTTATATGGTCCCCACTACCTTGGTATCTGGACTTTGTACATTTTTAACATGATTTTTCTGTGCGGTAGGAAAATATTTATCCCCTTTTTGCAGATGGGGAACTAAAAGAAAGATCAACTCACCCAGCAATGGCAACCAGAAGTACTTAATTAACATCAGGTTTCAAAACATCAAAAAACTGCCTTTTTAGTCACGAGTTTCAGAAAAACAATGACTGTACTTTCTGTACTTGTCCTTTGTTTGCTGAACTCAAAGATACTTCTTGGCCTTTCTTCTCAATCATCTTTGAGGGATAACAATTTATTTGAAGCAAAACAAGGGCACACAGGCATGTGATTTCTCCATGCAGGGCCTTCAAAGAAGGGGAGAAAGTTGAGAAACTCATGAATGTCAATACCACTTGCTCTGAGTTGACCTGGGCCTGGAAAACCAGGCTGAGTCCTGCTCAGCAGTGAAACAGGAGACACTTTTAGCTTAGCAACTGCTACTGATGATGGAGAACAAAGAGGGTCAGACCTCACCACCAGCAACAGCCACAGCCCTGCCATGCTGAGGGTGGGCACAGCAGGCCTGACTCCCCCCTTTCTTCAATGAAATTCCCAGTAAAACACCAGCCCCTCATTCCCACGTCAGAAAAACTCCTTTCCACCCACAGCTGAGCCTCAGGTCAGCCCTGAGGCAAGTCATGCTGGGCAGGAAAACTACTCAAGCTTTACATTTATTTCAGTTTCAGAAAACAGCTCCACAACCCCCCTGCCTGCACACAGAATCCTTTTCGGAGCAAACAGACTGGAAAAAGGAAAACTGCTTTGAAAACAGGGTTCTGTCCCGATGGAGCTCCAGTGTTCCACCTGACCACGGGTTCCACCTGGCCAGAGGCCACGCAGTCACCAGTGGGCACAACCCAGCCATGTTTGACCATTGTGCACAAGCTTTTTTAAGTGTGGATCTGTCTGTCACACACATGGACAGCTCTAAATTGGGCAGATGGTGAACACACACTCAGTGTGTGTGTGAGATCTCAACCTGAGCAGATAGAGTAGCATCCTGGATGAACCCACCAGGAAGCCAGAGATGCCCAGGAAGGCAGAGCTCTGAGAGCAAAAGAAGCAGAAAGATGCCTCCAATGAAATCCTACAAAATTATCTGAAATACTTGAACAAACAAATCTGCAACCTCATGCCAACAGCAACAAGTCCCCTGGAGTCACTAGAAACCATCTCACTGCTCAGAAAATGGTATTTTTCTCATCAGAATGAAGAATTATTCAATATGGCAAGTTGCTGTCAAAGCACAAAACAGTGAAAAGTCAATAAAAATAAAAGTCTTAGAGTAATTTGGCAGGAATAATTTTGAGCCCAAGTTGCTCCAAAAAGCAATTTGCCCAGAAATACCTGGAAGACACAAACCCATTGGGCTTTTGGTCATCACCCAGAAAAAAAAAAAAGGCTCAAAATTTTGATTTATTTTTTCTTTGTAGGCATAAATTCTATTTTGCCCCTTTGCTTGTATGGAAATTTTCAGTGAAAATGTCATTACCCAGAAAACTCCCCAGCACTCTATACTACAGGCATGGACTATAAGTATCTCAGGAATTCATTCCTCCTGAACTTGAAGAGCCACCAAGCTAGACGTGGGGAGGAGATCCTCCCTCTGGGTGGAACAAGCAAGCCCTGGAGCTGTGTATTCCCTCCTGTCAGCTGGTGGGACTGCAGTAAGGACTTTTCCTTGCCTCTTGGCTGACAAAACATGTATTTACACATGTAAATAGATGTTTGCATTTGCTTGTGTGGATTATTGTTCCTTCATCCAGTGTTGTTTTCCACTGTCATTGAGCTGTTACACAAAAAACATTTGAGCTTCCCTGCACTCACCCAACAGGCCTGGGAACCACAGTAAATTATGCAACCCATGCAGCAGCCACACCACTGCCAATCCCAAGCATCCAGGGTATATTTAGGATTTTCTTCCTTGTTTTTTTCTTTCTAGACACTACCACCACACTCATGTCACATTTTCCCCAGCAAATGAAGGAATGAAATACCTCCTGTCTAATGGAAGTTAATACATCGACCACATGAACAGGGACAGCACCCAGGGAATGGCTGGAGCTGTGTCAGGGCAGGCTCAGGTTGGATCTCAGCAAAAGGTTCTTCCCCCAGAGGCTGGTTGGGCACTGCCCAGGCTCCCCAGGGCAGTGGGCACAGCCCCAAGGCTGCCAGAGCTCCAGGAGGGTTTGGCTGCTCCTCTGGGACACAGGGGGTGACTCTTGGGGATGGGCCTGTGCAGGGCCAAGAGTTGGATTTTGGTGATCCCAGTGGGTCCCTTCCAACCCAGCACATTCTGTGATTCTGTGATTTCTTGCTTTATTAGGGAGTGGAAGGTTTGCAGGTGAGAGACAACTCCCTTAAGGCAATGAGTTGCAATAAGCAGATCCACCCATACCTAAGGAGAGAAAAAACATATCCAGAGAAGGCACCTGAATTGGCCAGTCCTTCCCACACAGGCACAGGAACAGACCAGTACCCTGGGTCAGAACTATCCTTGCACTCATTCTGAGGAGTGTTGCCCCCTCACTGCCTCTCAGTCCCCAGCCCAAGGGACTGGGCTGAGCCTGGAGCCTTTGAGCCAAGACACCCCTGGGAGTGGGAGACTGGTCACCACAGGTGACTAAAGGTGCCTTTTGCTATACAACAGCACCTCAAAAAGACTGGGGAGTTTGGAGTACAAAACTTTTTAAGGGGTGCAATGTGGGCACAGAGAAGGGAGGGAAGAATTAGAATTACACTACAGAGTTGTGTAGATCTCTCCACCCCCTAAATCCAGCACATCAGTATTAACTGCCATGGAAACGCTTCCTGCTCTGAGCATTAGGGCAGGAATCTCCTTGTTCCACCCCACACCTCCTCAGGGCTCAGTTTTACAGGTTTACTCATCCACAGGGATAAAAAACACCCAAATCCTACACTACAGTCCTAATGAGGCCAATTTTACATCTACAATCTGGTTCTTTCATGCTATAAAATTTGTTATATCATTTTCATGCCTTTCAAAACAGTAGAATATTTGGGGGGGCGGGGGGGGGCCTGGCAGGAGCTCTTAAATTATCTATATACAGACTTTGCAAAGAGACAAATGTCCAGCAGATCATGCTCCCCACATTTGTATGGTCCCAGCAACCATACTTTGACTTTTGCTCTGGGATATCACAGTCCCTAATCAAGCTGAATCTAAACAGAATACTTGCTGTAGTTCTGTTTTACAAATGAAACTATTAGATTCAATTAATAAATGACATGCAGTTACCAAGCACTTATGAGCCCAAATTCACATCACTTGACCATACAGGGATATTTTTGCTGACTTCAAGGTGGTTTTTATTGACCACATGGAAAGGCAATACTTCAGCTATGAACCTCAATTTCAAGACCTATGGGACAACTTCGTTTCAGACCAGATCACAGACAGCAACTCAAGCTTTTCATCTATTGCTCATCATTCCTCAAAGTGTGTTCCAGAGACAAACCATTCACTAAGAAGGTCCACAGCACTTACTAGGAGGAAGAACTTGACTTTTCCTGAGCCATAGCCAGCATTTTCTAAGCATATGGTATCCAAATGCCCGTTTGGAAACGGCATTCCCTCTCCTGGGGCAGGCACACACATACACCTCATAAAAACAGATTTACAAGTCAAGAAAAGCTACGGTTTGGAATGCAGGTCCTTTTCTGCGGATGCTGCAGAGCATGAGGTGCTTCCCAGATGTGCCTATTGTAATAAAATGCACACTTGCAGGAACAAACACCAGCTAATTCTTTAGAGCTTCCCACTGATGTGTTCAGATTATAGAGCACAACATCGTTAGGGATTCAAAGGGAAGGGGATGGGGGCACTGCTTGCTGTCAACTCTTTATTCCACCTAATTAGACCGACCATGGCAATCCTGGGTGTGCACACACAGCACACACACAGGGACAGTGGTCAGAGGAAAATAGTTATTACACACTACACAATGTCACTGAAATACAAAGAAAGTGTGGACTTTCATTTGTAAGCTCCCCATTAAAGAAACTAATGGGACAGAAATCTGGGTACACTCAGAGCTGGCAAATCTATTCTTCAGGAAATAGTAGCTGTTCTTCCTTCCCTGTGCATCATGTTGGAAAATAATTGTATTTTTTGTTCACACAATGAAGGTAACTTTTTTTACAAATGCATTTCTTCCACTGCCATGGTGCAATTTATATTTTGGTCAGAACTGTTTCAGTCTGTGGGTCAGTCCTCAGGGTTTAACTTCAGCTAGAAAATGTTCACAAGTTGTGACTGCTCCAGTCAGTGGTTTGACCTCTGACTAACACCCCGCTCCTTTCAGTGGAAAATAATGAATTGCAAGAAACCTTTTTATAAACACAGATACTCACATGGAGAGCAGCCATCCCTGAAATACCAGTACTAACAAAACACACTGGTGTAAATTACCTCAGTAGGCAAGTGAGGAAGAGACAAGAGTTGTCAAAACAGAAAATGAGTTGTAGTAGATTTACTAATTTTTTCTGCTGTTTAGCTAACTCTGCCCTTAGCTTAGAGGGGGATATTTTTGGAAAGTCTTATAAAATCCATTCAGCTGTTTGAGGTAGATGAATGTGGAAAAAAACCCTCACAGCTGTCAACTTTATTTTTCAGATCCTCTTTTTTTTTCTTTTCTCTTTTTTTTTTTTTTTTTTTTTTTTTTGGTGCTCAGATAATTCAAAAATGGCTTTGATTTAAAACTCCAGACTTGGCAAGGGTAAATAATAGTCTTGACTGAGAAACAAGAACTGTGCTTGAAGTTCTGAATTAACCATCTTATGGATGTTTAAAACTGACTACTGAGCCTGACATGATACCAAAGAGAAGTCTGTGCCCCGAGGCAGGTGCAAAGGCACACATTTGAAAGATTGAATTAGTATTTGTATATTTGAACTCAGAGTGGTTCAAAGCAACATGAGTGATGAAATACAGCAAAGGACCATTTAAACAAAAAAATCTACTGAAATCTACTGAAACTGGCTGTCCCTGGTAAAGCCCACAACTAAATATCATATTTCCTTGAAACACCACACTTTATTGTGGTAATCTTTTTATTTCCACTGAAACATAGCTTAAAATATGCCCATAAAGGTAACTAATGCACTAACCAAGCTGGGAATGCGCTTTCACTGGCAGGATGAAACAGTACCTGAAAACCAAGGGCTGAACTGGCTCTTCATTATGAGGTTTTTTTCCAGCTTAAATGTGTTTGTGCGTCATTACTACAATGGTATTGTATGTTGAACATCATCTTCAAGTTACCAACACAGGGGTTTTTCTATTTTTCTAAATTACAATTTGCTCAAAATGTACAACCTTTGGTCAGGTACAACTGATTAACTCCATTGTTAAAAATTGTCCCTCTCAGTGAGGCCCCTCCAGGGCTGTGTCCAGTTCTGGGCCCTCATGGAAGAGAGACATGGAGGGGCTGGAGCGTGTGCAGGGAAGGGAACGGAGCTGGGAAGGGGCTGGAGCAGCAGGAGCAGTTGAGGGAGCTGGGGGGGCTCAGCCTGGAGAAAAGGAGGCTCAGGGGGGACCTTCTGGCTCTGCAACCCCCTGACAGGAGGGGGGAGCCGGGGGAAGTCGGGCTCTGCTGCCAGGGAACAAGGAACAGGAGGAGAGGGAACGGCCTCCAGCTGTGCCAGGGGAGGGTCAGGTTGGACAGCAGGAGGAATTTCTGCCTGGAAACGGTGGTCAGGCCTTGGCAGGGGCTGCCCAGGGAGATGTTGGAGTCCCCATCCCTGGAGGTGTCCAAGGAAGGCCTGGCCATGGCACTGAGTGCTCTGGGCTGGGGACAAGGTGGGGATGGGGCACAGGGTGGACTTGGTGACCTTGGAGGTCTTTTCCAACCATAAAGAGTCAATGAACTCCATAGTCCAGATGATGAACTCTGACATCTCAGGATCTTTTTCCTGAAGCAACTCAGTTTAATTCATAAACTTACGTGATGGGGATGGGGGTGGAGAGAGGAGTAAACTGAAGAAAAAAATAAATTAAATTAAACACAGGGCTTTCAGTAACCTCCATTCAGTAGCCAAAAATTAGCAAGGAAAACACCATTTCCCATTTTTTTAGTTGATGCTTATGCCAAAATGCCTCAGGTATGTACAATCCCAAACAAAAGTCTTGCGGGAATTTCAGCCTTAGGAAATATACTCTCCTGGGCAAGATGTGGTTTCCTGGAGTCGGTAGTTCTGTTGCAGAATACTGGATGTTAACTTTGTTAATAAGAAAACATTTTTCAAATGAAAAACGACTTGTTAAACCACTTTTATGTCACTTTTTCAGTAACACATTAAAGTAAACAAACCTAAGATATTAAATAAAATAAAAAAAGCACTACACCTGCAGAGTTTTACCAGCTCACATTACAAAGTCCTCTCTGAAGTGGTTGGGGAGCTATTTCCATTACAAACAGCAAGTGTTCTTGAAAGTAATTCAAAGAGTCAAATTAGGCAGATTACATCAGAGTATATTTCCCTCCAGCATAAGGACTTTTGAAACACCTGCCTGACATATTTCAACCACTGCAGAGAAACAGGGCACGGATGGGTTTCAGGAACAGCCACAGCCCTGAAGGAAAGGCTATTTGGTATTTAATTCCACAAGACAATCTTTAATTAACAAGCCCGGTTTTTGCTATTTGTACTTTTGTTTTTAAACACAAACCAACAATAATAAGCAGTGACAAGAGGCCAAAAGCTCAACTAAAACTGCAGGAAGATTTGTACACTTTGTGTTAAACATGGAATGACTCCTGTCAAAGTCCCAGCGCTTTGCCTGGAACACATTTTAGTTACTTATGTATCTTACCCACAAACTCAAGTGAGGAGGGTGAGAAAGCAGCAGTGGCAGAGTGGAACAACCCAGCAGAGGAAAGGAAGAGGTGCAGTTGGGCACTGGGAGAGAAGAGCTGGAGGGACATAAATAGATCCACTGTTCGGGCTGAACCACCCCAGATGCATCACGTCACAGGGTACTTGGCACCTGAAAGTTCCAGAGACTGCTGCAATTGCCTTTTCATTTTACTTCAGTTCTTGGAAAAATGCTGGAACAAATCATTACACAAACATTTGAAGCAAGAGGCAGAGATGACTGATAGCCAACATGAGTTTCTCAAGAGCAAGTCATGTCAGAGCAGGTCATTTCCTTCAAGAGCAGACAGGCAGGGTATGGAGATGGGGAAATGAAGTTCACACATGGAGTTCATGCCCTAAAGTATCAAAAGCAGCAGATAGGACAACAAGGACAGGAGTGAAAATATCTTAGAGAATATATATATCTTATATATACACATATATGTGATATATAGATATATGCCTTATATGTAGTATCTTACAGAGTATATACATATACATTTTATCCCAGTTGAAAAACTTTACAGATATTTTTACATTACACTTTTAGCCTACTTACAAATAAAAATATTTTTATTGGGTTTAGCCTGTGTAGAACTTTGTCCAAAAATTTGAAAAGCAAAATAATTGGATAGAATATAGCTTTTTATCTCTAAGATATGCAAAGAATACCAAAAGGTAGTCAGCTAATGGCAGTATAATCCTAATTAGTTTTAAAATGTTGTCGGTAAGTATTTGCATTGGCAAACACAACTAAAGATACCATCAAATATATTGTGTCTGCGTGTGTGTGTGTATAAAATAAACTTTTGGGTTTAAAATCTTAACATTTTAATATTCGAGAAATTAAAATTCTATATCACAAGAATGAAGGCATTTTTGTCCCACAGCAAATTAGGAGATTATAGTAGAATATTCTGTAAGTATAGTATAGTATAAAGGAATATTCTATCAGAATAGTATCTAATAATCTAATAATTGAATAAGCTGAACATCAAGCAGCAGAATCACAGAATCATTAGGGTTAGTAAAGCCCTCCCAGCCCATGGATCCACCCTGTGCCCAATCCCCACCTTGTCCCCCAGCCCAGAGCACTCAGTGTCATGGCCAGGCCTTCCTTGGACACCTCCAGGGATGGGGACTCCAAACCTCCCTGGGCAGCCCCTGCCAGTGCCTGACCACCGTTTCCAGGCAGAAATTCCTCCTGAGGTCCAACCTGACCCTCCCCTGGCACAGCTGGAGGCCGTTCCCTCTCCTCCTGTCCCTTGTTCCCTGGCAGCAGAGCCCGACCCCCCCGGCTCCCCCCTCCTGTCAGGGGGTTGCAGAGCCAGAAGGTCCCCCCTGAGCCTCCTTTTCTCCAGGTTGAGCCCCCCCAGCTCCCTCAACTGCTCCTGCTGCTCCAGCCCCTTCCCCAGCTCCGTTCCCTTCCCTGCACACACTCCAGCCCCTCCATGTCTCTCTTCCATGAGGGCCCAGAACTGGACACAGCCCTAGAAGGGCCTCAGCACAAACCACAGAACAATACCATATTGCAGAAAAAAATGTACATATTAAAATGTAGTGTGAAAGACGTACTGAATTCTGCATCAGGCAGACCTCAGCTCAAATACTACAGCCTGCTCTGGAAATTCCTCCTCAAAAATATGAATCTGCAAGACTACATAAGAAAACAAATAGAATAGATTGTCCAAAGAAACACCAGAAAAATTGAAATTGTTTAGAGGAATAAACACCCGAGAGATATGGTATTAGTCTTCAAGTACTTACAGGTTAAAACAAACTATGTATTTAATTTTCACCTCAATATACCAGCGGTAGCAGAACGTGGAAATACAGCAGCATCACATCAGTAAAAGCAGATATTTGTCTGATATATGTTCAAGTTGTTTTCATAAAGACAAATTGCTGCCTCCTGAAAGAGGCTTCCACTTGCATTACAGTTTTTCTCAAAATGACAGGATAAAGACACTGAGAAACATAAAGAAGTGAACACTAGAGAAAGCTTTCTAACTGCAAAGACTGAACTGAACTGCACTGGACTGAACTGCAGTGTAATGCAGGGGAATTCCATCAGGAGGGAGCCAAACCTTTAAACAGATGGGAAACACTCATTTGGTCTGGAAGTCTGTCCTGCTTCATCCAGCCTCTCTGGAGTGAGGGAACTCCTCCTCTGTTTGAGAAGGGCAAGATGAATCTCTGGGGTTGAAAACAGTCGGTGATATGAGCAAGCTGCTGCATGGATCACAGAATCCCAGAATGTGCCGAGTTGAAAGGGACACACAAGGATCATCCAGTCCAACCCCTGGCCCTGCACAGACCCATCCCCAAGAGTCACCCCCTGTGCCCCAGAGGAGCAGCCAAACCCTCCTGGAGCTCTGGCAGCCTTGGGGCTGTGCCCACTGCCCTGGGGAGCCTGGGCAGTGCCCAACCAGCCTCTGGGGGAAGAACCTTTTGCTGAGATCCAACCTGAGCCTGCCCTGACACAGCTCCAGCCATTCCCTGGCTGCTGTCCCTGGTCCCCCCAGAGCAGAGCTCAGTCCCTGTCCCTCCTCTGCCCCTGCCCAGGAAGTTGGAACAGCACTGAGGTCTCCCCTCAGTCTCCTCCTCTCCAGCTGAACACACCAAGTGCCCTCAGTGTCCTCCCACATCTTCAAATCAAGGCCCTTCCCCATCTCCCTGTCCCTGCTTTGGACACTCTCCAATGGCTCAATCTCTTCCTTCCATTGTGCCCCCCCAAACTGCCCCAATGTTGAGGTGAGGCCGCCCCAGGACAGAGCAGAGCAGGACAATCCCCTCCCTGATGCCCCAGGACAGGGTTGGCCCTCCTGGCTGCCAGGGCATTGCTGACTCATGTTCAGTGGGAGCAACAGGTTCAACAAGGAGCACCTATAGACAAACATGAAAGCAAGGATCTGTCACATCATTTCATGTTAGAGGTCTGCCTTAAGTTAAGGATTCCTTTTTTTCACTCCTTGCATTTTTATAGTGCTCTCTATTATCCCACATTATTTTTAATTTTAAAATTTTCTTTAAAATAATTTTCTAAATCTAAACTAAAGTTCAACATCAGTTCTGCAGTTTTAGCTTTCTTTATAATGGACAGAATCTCTTTATGTCAACAATGTAAGCCAGTGTAATATATTTCTAGGATTCCTTTTAAAAATCTGCCAATAAACAGAGTTAAGCCCATTCCTCATGTTAACAGCCCCAGAAGTCTGTCAGGAAAACTGTGCCTTCAATCTATCAATTCCAGATACAGCTTCTGCTGTTTCAGAATCTGTCTCAGCACAGCTCTGGGAATGCATCTGACACAATGAAAGCAATGATGCAGCCTATTGGCAATGCTACTGAATCTTTCTGGGGAACAGTGGAAGCACAATTTGTAGGGAGAGGTAAGGATTTTTTATTAAACTACTTTGTATGTATTACTGATTCAGGAACACACTCCCAGATTTCTACTGCAATCGTTGAGCTAGAAATAAGTTTAATACTTTCCAAAGTGAGTTTTTCACCTCTTATTTCTGCCAAGACAGATCCAAAGCATTGCAGATTCTGTATATAACCATCTTTGATGACCAGCTTTTACCTAAAGATCAGAGGCTGTCTGACCAGCTCACAGTCACAGCCTTTGACTTGTTCTTCCTTGCTCATGGGAATCTCATAAGGTTTAACAAGACCTGGTGCTTCAAGGGCTGACAAGTGCTGGTGCTGCACCTGGGTCAGGAAACCCCTGGGACCAACCCAGGCTGGGGGTGAACAGATGGAGCAGCCCTGGGGAGAAGGACCTGAGGGGCTGGGGAGGGAGAGGCTGGACATGACCCAGCCCAGAACCCTCCGTGCCCTGGGCTGATCTCCCAGTATGGGCAGCAGGGCAGTGATCACAATCCCAAGGCTGCCAGAGCTCCAGGAGGGTTTGGCTGATCCTCTGGGGCACAGGGGGTGACTCTTGGGGATGGGCCTGTGCAGGGCCAGGAGTTGAACTTGATGATCCTTGTGAGTCCCTTCCAACTCAGCACATTCTGTGATTCTGTGATACACTCTGCAGATTCTCCCAGAAAACTTCAGAACAAGTTTCCATTGTCAGACATATGTGTACAATTCAGAAAAGGGGTCACAAGGGTCTCAAATTGTTGTAAAAGCTCTGTAAGGCACAGAGATTATTTGCACATAACTAACAGTGCAGTGTTTCTCTGCACCACCCAGATGAATAGTCCAGAGGCTTTGGTAGGAAGCTGGAGACTGAGGACTTGAAGTAAGGAAAACCTCCAGAGAATGTAATTGCAGCGAGGATTCCACCACACTTGGCACTGTACAAACATGCACCGATAGAAACTGTGTTCTGGAGGGCTGAGGAGTCTCTAATACATATGGAAAAGAAGTGAGGCACAAAGAGCTGGAGCAATTTATTCAGGGTTGTAGAAAACACACAGGTAATTTTACAGGTCCCAAGGTCGAATTCAATATTTGAATTCAAAGGGCAGTGAATTCTTTCAAAACTGAAGTGACGTGGCAATTCAGGGATTAATTAACAGCTGTGCAGCTTCACCAAAAGGAGAAAACCCTACTTTCTGAGAACCTCCCTGCAGACACCCCAGTTTTTACAGACATTTTGTACCAAACCCATCACTGGTATAATCCCATGTGAGTAATCTCAGCGTTTAGGGTAACATCAGAAATAAAACCATGTCCCTCAAAGAGCTCTGTACCACAGGGTGGGCACCACAAACGTGGCCAACCAGCTGGTACGTACTCAGACCTCCTCAGGTCCTTGGGGACACGTCATTAATAGCCCCAAAACATTTAGCAGGTGTTATTAAACAGGGGGAATCACTTGACAAATAATATAAATATCTTCATGTGTTTGGTCTGCATCCCAACATCAGCCAACACCTGGCAAATATTGTCAGTCCCACAGGAACTCTGGAGATGTCTGTGAGCAGAAAAACAGGTTTTGGAGACCAACAGGGACAAGTTTTTGAGAAACTGAGAGGAAAAACTGAAGGCATCAGGAAAGAAGGATCCTGACCTGGGAAAATTAGCAGGACTTCACCAAAGCAGCCCAGATCTCACTGCTGCAGATGCTCAAAAACCACTGTTAGTATCTTCATACCAGAAGGAGCCCTGAAGTTCACAACAGCACTGGCTCACAGCAGCAGGGAAGGGTTTCTTCAAAACCTTTAGAACATCACGTTTTCCCAGAGAGAGTTGGGCTGCATTTAATATTAAATAAGCAGAATAATCTCAGTTTTTGATTCATTTTTATTTTGTTTTAGTAGTCAATATTTTTTTCTTCACATACTTCAATTCAGATTTTTCTCCCTTCTGGGAGCATAACCCAAAACAATTTAGCAAATTATAAACTGAATAAAGTGACCAAAGTACTGAGTAATTATGTCACAGTGAAAACAGATGAATGTTGAAACTGCTTCTCCACACACTGAAGGAGAGTTCCTTGGGAAAATGAGCATACTATGCCCAGCTTTGACTCATCTTCAGCTTCTGCAGTGCCCTCTTTCTTGGATTATTTCTTGTGTGGTGTCCATAAGAAAGATCTCAGCAGCACTTAAGCACAGTCTAAAACTCAAAAAAACCCAGTCTCAAAACATAACAGTACTTAAAATTTTAATAAAGGAACACTTTTTATTTAGTGTTAAATCATTGCCTAAATAGAATATTGTGAACTCCTCTATAAATAAATTCTTAGTTTTCTAAACTTTTCTAAAAGGATGTTGTGTGATGAACAGAGATACTCCTAGGAAGGAGCAGGACATTAATTGGAAGCCCATCAAGATTACAGATATCATTTTCATTATAGCATTATTCCAGACTTAGAAGGCTACAGAAATAACAGTGAAAGATAGTCCCTGTGCTGAACCAAAAAATGTATAAAAAGCCCACTGAACAGCTGGGAGAGGAAAGCAAGGACTGCAGTGTATGCAGACCACTGGTACACACAATTAGGATGAAGCTTACTTTCCTGTCATATTCCAAGAAATATTCTTGAAGAAAACCTAATTGATTAAGGCTCTTATTCCATGCAACAGGTTTTGGTTAAATGTTTGAGGTTCAGTAAGTGAAGGTACAGAATCACTTCAGTATTTTGTTGAATTGAGAACAGAAGCTGTATGATGGGTTCCAACGGTGGCAGCAGAGACATGTGGGACGTGCAATCCCAGGTACCCAACACAGCCTTTCCAGATCAGCCACAGACACCCTGCTCCTGCACTGGCAATCCCTGAGCAATCCCATGAGTTCCAGGTAGGGCTCCAGCCTGGGCCCTGTGCTCTTCCCCACCTTCCTAAGCGGCTTGGACACAGGACTGGAGGGGACACTGAGCAAGTCTGCAGGTGACACAAAGCTGACAGGACTCCTTCAAAGGCAGGGAGGGCCTGCAGAGAGACCCCAACAGATCCGAGGGCTGGGAGTCACCAAACATGGGAAATTCAACAAGGAGAAGTGCTGGATTCTGCCCTGGGATGGGGCTACCCTGGATGGACGGACAGACTGGGAATGAGAGGCTGGAAAGCAGTGCTGGGAAAGGGCCCTGGGGGTCCCAGTCAGTGGCCAGTTGTCCCTGAGTCAGCAATGCCCTGGCAGCCAGGAGGGCCAACCCTGTCCTGGGGCATCAGGGAGGGGATTGTCCCGCTCTGCTCTGCCCTGGGGCGGCCTCACCTGCAACATTGGGGCAGTTTGGGGGGACACAATGGAAGGAAGGGATTGAGCCATTGGAGAGTGTCCAAAGGAGGGACAGGGAGATGGGGAAGGGCCTTGATTTGAAGGTGTGGGAGGACACTGAGGGCACTTGGTGTGTTCAGCTGGAGAGGAGGAGACTGAGGGGAGACCTCAGTGCTGTTCCAACTTCCTGGGCAGGGGCAGAGGAGGGACAGGGACTGAGCTCTGCTCTGGGGGGACCAGGGACAGCAGCCAGGGAATGGCTGGAGCTGTGTCAGGGCAGGCTCAGGTTGGATCTCAGCAAAAGGTTCTTCCCCCAGAGGCTGGTTGGGCACTGACCAGGCTCCCCAGGGCAGTGGGCACAGCCCCAAGGCTGCCAGAGCTCAAGAAGGCTGGAAGGGGAAGGGGCACCCATCTCTGGAGCAGAACAAAGCAGCTGTTTAATAACACATCAACATCCCTTGAGGAAATGAAGGGAAGGGAAATGCCACATCCATGAAATGCAGTTTGAAGGAATGCACACGTGGTTTAGGAAGGGAGCAAGATGGAAACAACATTTCGGGGGAAATGCTACACAAACAACTTACCCTTGGGTGCATCCCACCACTCCCAGCTTAGAGGGACCGAGTTCAGAGACATAACAGGGCCAAGCTCGTTAGCTGCTGGAGAGAGCTCTTCCACAGGAGAGCGTTCCAGCCAGGAGTCTAATCCAAGTGAGCTCAAAAGCCTTTGAAGTGGGAATGCAGTTTATAGTCCTCTGGTAGTTCCTGCCTTGATAGGCTGGAGTGAAGTCTTTTATTTTTCTTCTTTTAATGGACAATGCCCCCCATTAGAAGAGGGGGAACAGCACCAATTTTGAGAGCAGCCACTACCAGCATCAGGGGAAAGTTAAGGCAGATTATAGAGCTGCGTGTTCTTTTTCTCAAACTACACTGATTCAGAGTTAATTTTACTTAGTGGTAAGTACACAAGAAGCTGTGAAAGGAAGAAATTTTTGCCTTGGATCTGCAACACAGAGACAGAAAATGATTTCACTTTTGTCACAGCTCTTGCCAATAATACAGAAAAATGGATCAAATTGGCACCATTCGTTTTTTTCAAAAGGATTTCCTGGGCAGTTCGACTAAAAACCCCTGAAAATAACGATGTTAACCCAACAAGTGATATAATTTCCACACCTGATTCCCCAACAGATCTGCTCTTCAAAAAAAAAACCAATCCATCTTAATTACTTCTCAAATACTTCAACAAGAAAGTGGGGTTTTTTGGCCATAAAAAATTCTATCCAGTAAGTAAAGCCAAACATGCAAGAAAAATAGAGATTACCTTGAGGGTACCACTAAATTAAATGTGTTCTTCACTGAATCACCTGGGTTGTTGTTGGCCCAAAGATGCAGGTTTCACTGCCAGGTTCTGAACCCTTTCCCAAGCAGCAGCAGGAGCCCAGCATGGCTCTGCTCAGCAGGATGGACCATGCACACCGGCACCACTGTCCACCCAAAACGTTCTCAACACACCCCGGGGACCAGCTGAGTCTCTTCAGTCCCCACCACAAACAGGCCAGTGGGGACAGTCCTGTCCCTGCAATGACCAGCTAGTAAAGCCTGGCTCATCCATAGCACTGAGCCAGGCTTTCCGCTTCTATCTCCCTGTCTTTGCATCCTCCCCAAAACCATAGGAACTTCAAAGGCTCCCCTTCCCATGGAAATGGTCCCATCAGTCTGCTGTGCTTCCCAGGAGCCACAATACAAAATACTCCTGGGATTTTTGCCATTTCCCAAATGTAAGCCAGTGAAACTCTGGATCTAAAACATGAAGGAATCCAACAAGCCTCAACTACAAACTTTGTTTTGGTGAAAAACACAATTCTCTGACATATTTTTGACAAATGAAAAATGACAAACAAAAAATAAATAAGCATCTCTGACAAAAGCCAGGAAATGTGAAAATGTCCCAAAGTTTTCATCACCAGTAACTGTGTATCCAAACAACCTGAGCATGGGACAGCAGGTTTTGAGGACTGTATCTAGAGAAGAGTTTTGGTTGCAGGACTGCACCAGATCCCGGTTACAGTCAGGAGCAACCAACAGGGATGGAGGTGAAATGGGAGAACACAAAGCCAACATGGAAAAGGAAAAATTACAAGCACATAACAAGGCCTTGGGGGCTCTGCCAGGGTGTGCAGCTGCACAGGGTGTCCCCACAGCACAAGGACACTGCTCACTCAGCCCACAGGTGATGGGACCAGTACAGGATCAAAGCAGCAGTGACTTGTCCACCATCCACCTGCAAACCTGCTGGCTCGTGGAGACCGTCCTGTGCTCCCACCTCACCTGTCCCTCATCGTGTTCCCGCTCAGGGCAGCTCCCAGACAAACACTGACACACTTGTAGTCTCCCAAGGACTTTCCCTACTGACTCACGTCCTCTTCTGTCATTCAACAGCCATTCATGGAACTACATGTGAGCCAGTCATGCTAAGCTGATATGGACTCCTAGGCTTACTCAGACCCTGACAGACAATTTAAAGTCATGCGAAGATAAAGTGATGCCTCCACTGATAAGAGATGGCCTCTAACATGCAGCTGTACATTCCCACGTCTACTCCACCCTTGGCTGGAGGCTCACAGACTAATCCAGGGTCTGTCACAGCAGTTCTCCATCCGTTCCCACCCAGTAAGTCTTGTATTTTGGACTTTAGGCAGTGACTATGTTTGTGTAGTGCCTGCTCTGGTAGGGAACTTATGGATAGCTAAAGCATCCAGTTCAGTCAGAGCTGGACCACAAGGCATTGACCATACTGCTAAAAACCCTAAATCCCAAACTCTTGCCAAAGTTTATTCCCAACAGATACATTTCCTGAGCAGGGGCTAGGACTGAAACATAGCTACAGGGAACAGCCTGAGGCAAGGGCAGCACAAGAAGAAGTAATTCTCACCAGCGTGATGAGCAGAAACACCAGCTAAGCCGTTTTCCAAAAGCAATAGAGTTCATCCCTGCTTGTTTAAGGAGTTTGCAGCCAGCAGCACAAACCTGCAGTGCTGCACATAATGGTGACTGATATCTCACCTCTCATCTCCATTTTATATGAATGTAGAAAAGACAATCTTTTTCCAAAGTATTTTGAGTGCCTGTTACAGTTTCTCTTACCTTCTCATTATATTAAGTCCAAGCTTTGAGATATTCCTGTAACTTCTTTGTCTTAGGGAGTAGTAAGTCAAATTTTGGCTGGTAGAAATCATCAGAGATCTATCTAAAATTGGGTATCTGGGTGGTCTCATATCTGGAGAGACACAGGGCAATGCAGAAGACAACCTCCCCTCAAACAGCTAAAGCCCAAGCCTGCTACTGAACCAGACTTGGGTGATAGCAGGGTGCATTCCAACAAATCAAATCAAAATGTTCTGTGAACTTTAATTCAGGCTGACAGCAAAAAGTGGAAGAGGAGAGCATTGGCCATACTTTGTATCTAAGAACTGAAATAAAAGTTAGATTAAGAGACCAATCTTAAAATTAACCCATAGTCCACTCCCCTAGGAAAGATGAGCCTGTTGAAGTCAGGCCTCAAGCAATTTTCCCAAGGATAAATAGTAAATCAATGTAATTAGATTGTTTCCAACCTAATTAAATTATTTGCAGTGTTCATGTCAAGATAAAAGTTGTCTAGCTATCCAAATATATCCATGTAGGCATTATTCTATAAACTTTCCTTTTCTGGGGGAAATGTAAACATACATATACAAAACCATCAAGGTTACAAACCGAAGCACTCAAAACTTAGGAAATGCCAGAATTAAGTTTGCATGAGCAAAAGAAAATATTTTTCTCTTAATTTCATTCCCAGAAATGGTGAAACCATTTTTTGTTGAAGTTTTCCAAACAATTCATCTGAGGCAGACATTCGGCATGGAAAGTTTCAGCCCAAATAGTTAAAATTTGGCAAAGTTCTATGCCACTGAAAACAGGGGCTTATAATGGGAAATGTGAGGCAAGCTTAATTACAGGCAGCACTACCAGTAACATTTATAATGTATTTAAGACCAAAATTTCATCCTTGCTTTTCTAGATCTGTTTTTCTAGGAATACTGTACATTAGTATTTGAATCTTCTTATATACATTTAAATTTCAGGCTGTGTTTGTAAGTCCGGGGTCTTTGACAAACTTGGCAAAGCAGCTTTTTGCATCAGACATCAGAAATGGAAAGCATTGCTTGCAAAAAAAGCAATTACTTGTATGATATGAAGTAGGAGAAGCCACAGGTTTTCAAAGGATCCCAATAGTCACAAAAGTTTCAAATTTCCATAAGTGTTACCATGGGCATTTTGAGTTTTCATTTTTCAATCAAGTCTAGAGCTGGTCCAAAGGGGCTGGGTTGTGGTTTTTTTGAGAAGTTGGTTTCCAGATAACAGCAAATTATCAACACAGAATTCTGAGCAGATCTGCTCAATAATTAGTACCTGGAATTTCAAAATGAAAGGAAATAAGGTCAAAACAGAGAGTTAATTATTCGGGTGTCTCAGGAGCTGGCATCAGTTGGAGAGAGACTTTTTACAAAGATGGGTAGTGACAGGACAAGGGGAATGGCTTCAAACTGCCAGAGGGCAGGATTAGATGGGATATTGGGAAGAAATCCTTCCCTGTGGTGGGGGGGAGTCCCTGGCCCAGGTTGCCCAGAGAAGCTGTGGCTGCCCCTGGATCCCTGGAAGTGTCCAAGGCCAGGGTGGACAGGGCTTGGAGCAACCTGGGCTAGTGGAAAGTGTCCCTGCCCATGGCAGGGGTGTGGATTTGGGTGAGTTTTAACATCCTTTCCAACTGGAACCTCTCTGTAATTCCCTGGTTCTCTGGCCATTGCAGTGCTCTGAATTCTCACTGTCCCAGGTTTCTCCATGGGATCCTGTAGCACATATTCTGCATTTTCTCCAGTGCTTGATGGAATCCACAAATTTCAACATTATCTTGCAGCACTCCATTAAGTCTCTACCAGGTAATAAATCAAAATCTTTGAGATATGTGTGGTTATAAATTAGCATGTAACTACAGTAAAGAATTCTTAAGGTCCAAACACAGCCAGGACTACACAGAAACATGAAGGACAGCAACAGACCTTACAATAATTTCTGTTTGCTTTGGGGTTGGTTTGGCAGGAGGGGAAAGCAGCATTATTATATAGATCCAGCTTCCTGTCTGATGCTGAACTCCTCACCACAGCTGGGGATTTAGAGTTTCACGGTTTTCTTTATGTATGTAAAACAATCCTGAAGTAGAAACACAGTAGAGGTGGCTCCTTCAGCACCTGAAGAAGGTGGTGGTATGTTTGTCATCCCATTTCTACTGATTACCCATTCAAAGAATGATTTACAGGAACTCAAAAATTGAATTTGGGAGAGGATTGAAGGAAAATTTTGCAAAAGCCTGGGATTCATTTCTATGTTCAATATTAAATTCATAGAATCATAGAATCATGGGATGGTTTGGGTTGGAAGGGACCTCAAAGACCATCCAGTCCCACCCCCTGCCATAGGCAGGGACACCTTCCACTAGCCCAGGTTGCTCCAAACCCCATCCAACCTTACCTTGGACACTTCCAGGGGCAGCCACAGCTTCTCTGGGTAACCTGTGCCAGGACCTCACCACCCTCACAGGGAAAAAGTCTGGTTTATTAAATTCCTGAAGTGTATGAAAATATATCTTATATAAATGACAACTTATGTTTTGTTCTACTAGCAATCAAAATGCAAAAGCTTATTGAAGTAGTCTAGGATGCAGGAGGGCTGCGTCCAGTTCTCTTGCTTATTACAGATTTTGTTTTCAACTTGGACTAATTCATTTACCTCTTCCAGACCTCAGTTCCCTAGTTTCCTGGAGTAAATACCATCACCCTGTTCTCCTGCTCTTTTCAGTCAGGCAGGAGGCTCTTCCAGGCAAGCACTGTTCCATTCTGCACATTGTATAGCACCACCTGTACAATGGTAGCACATCCGGGGGGGATGTCAAGGCGCTACTGCAATAGAAATAAATTCCAGCTCTCTGCTGTCAGTTGATTAAATGCATTCTTTTCAGCAAAATTTACATCCCCTTTTGTTTTAATTAAGCATTCCTACTTTATTTGGTGCTTCTTTGCCTCTTTTGAAGCACAGTCCCCCCCCCCCCAAATTCTACCAAATATTCTCCTCAGCTAAATGTACAGTGACTTCTTTATTCCTTCAATACTGCACAGTGACATACAGAAACCCTGTGAGGCCAGGCATCTATGGTAGGAAAAATAAAGGTGCTGGTAAAGCACTTCTCCAACTTTCCTAAAGACTTCATATTTGTAACTTATAAAGCAGGGAGGTTTGTTCCATGGTGACCTTGCCAATTAGGTTCCATTGCAATGAACATCCTGAAGAAGTCCCGGTGACGCAGCGTCTTCTCGATCGAGTCTGTTTGCACAGAATTTCCTCCATCAATCTTGCAGCACCAATGAGGGTGATGGCACAAAGCTGGGAACAACTATGAATTGGAGAAAAGCTGAGGGTGCCCTTGGCAGATGAACACCACAGTTATTCTATGCAAAACTGATGCTGAGGTTGAGCCTTGTGTGCAACGTCATCCTTATTTTCATTAATGTGGAAGAACTTTACTTAGAGCAGCAAGTCTCACGTTGTGTCTGCCTGAACCAGGGAGACACTGGGATTAGGAGCATCTCCTGCAGTTTGCAACGCAGCCATAAAAACTGCTGCAGAGTTGTACCTGACAGAGAGGGAGGGGCTCAGCTTCTGCAGCTGAAGACGTGCAGTGCTTCACAGGGAAGAAAATTGTCCGTTTGTATGAAAAATTACAGAATATGTCTGTATTTGGGCTATTTGCATCACCTTGGGCCGACATTACAGAAATGTGAGCAATTCCTCACAGGAAAGCTGGGTTTCCAGAGCCAGGTTGATACAAGAGCTACAGGCAATGTGTCTCTAAACTCAGAGAAATGAAACTCATTTAATTTCTTACACCAATATCATAGGCAGATTCTTACTACTCTTCCAACTTGCATATTTATAAGATAGACACACAGGGATCTTTCCTCTGTTATTGGATATATCCATTACCCTTCCTCCTTAAAATCTGTGTTATTCATCCAACTAATCTTGTTTTTACTGCAGAACTTCAGCTCTTTTTTTCTCAAAGTATTGCTCTGAAAATTCAAACAGTGGTCACTTCTCTCTGCCTATAGCCCAGGGAAGGCTTCTAAAGGAATGAGACTCAACCCAGCTTTGACATAGCTAAGTTTGAGGAAGCTGCGAAGTCAGGGGGAGAGCTTCCAGAGCTTGGTCAGAGAACACCATTTCACCTGTGAAACCATCCTGCTTGAGAGTACTTTCACCAACTAGCTTAGAAATGAACTAGTAATTATATACTCAGTTCACACCAACCCAGCCTGATGAAAATGCCTTCGCTCTCAAACTAGATTTGTGATGTAGTTTTGCCTCCATGCTGCCTGTGCTCCCTTCAAGCTCAGGTTCAAACTGGGGTCATGAGTATTAAAGAATTGGAGGGGTTTTTTGCCCAGGGATAGAGGCTACTCCGTGCACTGTGGGCAGTTCACAAAATGGTTAAACTTTGTGACCCCCATAGACCTAGTCCTCCTTTTCAGTGTTAGTACTCTGGTACCCCCCAATTCAGCTCACATAACAACTGAAAGGCTCAGAGGGAATGAAGGATGGGAAAAGATATGTGAACAGTTTGGGGCTCACAAGAGCAATAGCAAGCAAATTTGTCAAAAGTTCAGAGGGCTCTGATAATATTCAACTGGAAAGAGGGATTTTTACAGTACTTATTCTAGATATCTGGTGTATAAAAATACACAGATTTCTTCAGGCTTCTCTTGTACATGGGGGGGGACAATGTCTTAAATCTGATCTCTTTCTGTGCAGTTGTTCACCGAAAACAACAGGATTTTCTTACACGTAAGATACAAAATCATAGAACAGGAAAGTGTTTGTGGAACAACAGAATGACAGGCTGAAAATTTTACTGTAATCCTGAACTACCAAAATACACCAGCATGGCATCGAGAGTACCTGACATATCTGGATGATTAAGTCATAGAAAATGTGTCAAAGCTGCATTTTCCATAGGGAACCCGGGCTGCTGGCCAGAGTCGTGTTTTCTAAGGTTTTTATAAGAAGAACAATAATAATATAACAAGCAGAAAGGGCCCTGGGGGTCCTGATCAGTGACCAGTTGGCCCTGAGTCAGCAGTGCCCTGGCAGCCAGGAGGGCCAACCCTGTCCTGGGGCATCAGGGAGGGGATTGTCCTGCTCTGCTCTGCCCTGGGGCGGCCTCACCTCAACATTGGGGCAGTTTGGGGGGACACAATGCAAGAAGGGTCTAAAGCTGTTGGAGAGTGTCCAAAGGAGGGATATGAGGATGGTGAAGGGCCTGGAGAGGCCACATGAGGAGTAGCTGAGGGCACTTGGTGTGTTCAGCTGGAGAGGAGGAGGCTGAGGTCAGACCTCACCGGGGTCTGCAGCTCCTCCCAAGGGGCAGCTCCATCTCTGCTCTGTGTGAGCAGGGACAGCAGCCAGGGAATGGCTGGAGCTGTGTCAGGGCAGGCTCAGGTTGGATCTCAGGCAAAGGTTCTTCCCCCAGAGGGTGGTTGGGCACTGCCCAGGCTCCCCAGGGCAGTGGGCACAGCCCCAAGGCTGCCAGAGCTCCAGGAGGGTTTGGACAATGCTCTCAGGGACAGGGTGGGATTGTCGGGGTGTCCTGAGCAGGGCCAGGAGTTGGACTCAATGATCCTTGTGGTTTCCTTCTAGCTCAGGATATTCATTCCAGGAAGTCCTGCCTCCACTGCCTGTTTGTATTGCAGGTCCAACCCTCACCCCTCCCGCCGCCGAACCAGAGGCTCGTGCTGCAGCCTGGTTTGGGAGAACTCTGAAAATGGTGAGCAATCTGGGAACGTTAACCTAAAACTCACATCTGTCAGCAATTACACTCAGTGAAGCACAAAAGAATTCTGCTTGTTTGTATTAAGCTGTAAATGCAACATGGCATTGACATTCAAATCCAGAGATAAACCTGTCACTGCCTGAGTTGAACGCTGTACATGACCAAAAGAGACAGACATGCCAACGATTATGTTCTTCTTTTCAAACTTTAGTCGGGATGAGCATTATTTGCTATCTCTTAGGATTTAGTACGGCAGTAAAAAGATCCACTCTTAGAACATAATATTCCATCTCATAGCCATATTCTTACACTCTTAACATCTGAAAATTCTCCCAAGCTTAACCGGCAGAGTCCCCAGGTTAAAAGAAATCAACTGGTGAAGGACAAAGAGAGAGAGAGTGTTAATTATGTAGGAAAATAAATACCTCCAACACTGCCATCAGCTTTAATTGGATAGCATTTCACAGAATACTCTGAACACCTTTTTTGTGAGCTACAGAAATGTGTGCTATTAACGTGCAATATGTATTATTAATGTGCTATTACCCACAAAGGACACCCTGACCAGCTCTATTGTATCTACCCAGTGTGTTTTGTGGCCTTCATGGGCAGGTCCTGTACTCTCTGAATTATTTTTCTCAACTTTTAGTTCATGGAGAGTGGATAATCCAAAGGAAGCTGTTCCTCAGGACAGCAGCAGTCACACTGGCTGAATTGTGATGTGCATTTGGCTTCTGCTCTCCAGGGGTATTGCCTAAAGCTGGTGTGCACCCACCACCCAGGTCCTCTGGAGAGCATCAGGAAGAGCCTTGGAGCAGGGCAGGGAGGGGATCCTGCCCCTCTGCCCAGCCCTGGGCAGGCACATCTGCAGGGCTGGGCCCAGCTCGGGCTCCTCAGCACAGCAGGGCCAGGGAGCTCCTGCAGCGGGGCCAGCGCAGGCTGCGGAGATGCCCAAGGGATGGAGCAGCTCTGGGAGCAGCAAAGGCTGAGGGAGCTGGGGCTGTTCAGCCTCCAGAGCAGAGCCTGAGAGGGGCCCTCCCCAGGCTGTGTCAGGGGCTGCAGGGAGGGGGCAGAGGCTGGAGCAGGCTCTGCTCGGGGGGCCCAGCAATGGCCCAGGAGGAACGGGCAGGAACTGATGCCCAGGAAGTTGCAGCTGGACAGGAGGAAGAACTTCTTTGCTGGGCAGTGACCCAGCCCTGAAGAGAGAGCAGAGAGGGTGTGGAGTCTCCTGACTGGAGATCTTGCAGAGCTGTGTGGACACAACCCTGTGCCATGTGCTCTGGGATGGCCCTGCTGGAGCAGGGAGGTGGGACCGGATGAGCCACTTCCAGTCTTCTCCATTCTGTGATTCTGTAAAGCCCAGAAGTCAAGAGGCTTACAGAGTCAGGCTCATTCTTGAGGCTGTCAGGGATGGGTAACACTGCTGTGTGAATGAAACCCGACCCCCTCGTCAGCCAGAGCAGCAGTGCTGGCCAGAAATCCCAGCCAGTGTGCCACAGCCACAGAGCTGGTGGTTAGGAAGGAGTTTTTAAATGGTTTTGAGAGACATGGAAAATGCCACAATTAGGGAACTGGAGATTCCTTATGTAAATATTTTTCATATGTCCTCCCACACTTGGAGGCATTTGATTTTAGGCTTGTTTTCTTAGGGAAACAAGGTTTAAGAAACCACAAAGTCTGCTTGCTCCACCCAACAACCTGTGTCATTCATTACTACATCTCTGTCAAGTTTATTTGCAACTGGTTGTCCTGCAAAAGTCATGAAAACACATGGCCAGATAGAAAAGAGAGATCATTTTCATGACAGAGAGATGAACTCGCACTGCAGCCTTTATTAGATCCCACTCACAATTCACTTGTACAACACAGAGGTTTCAGCTCTTGGAAACAAATCCTTACGAACCTGGCTCTGCTGCACGTGAGGCAGCTTGCATTGAGAGCAAGGGAAGAGAGGCAGACTCATTGTTTGCCCTCTCCTTCCCCTTTTCCAACAACAGCTCAGAGCAGCAGCCACCCAGCACGGTCAGTGGGTTTCTGGCAGCCAAGTGATGCAAACAAGTGAACAGAACATCATAAGCAGTGGCAGAACTCACACTGAAGGAATACAGCCTGCAACTCAGGGTGACATTTCTGCACCCAGACAGGCAGCAGGTGTGATCGCATTCATACACTTGAAGGGTGGTGTGACATCCAGAGGGACTTGGACAGGCTCAAGAAGGGGTCCAGGGGAACCTCATGAGATTTAACAAAACCAAGGACTGGTGTTGCACCTGGATCAGGGCAAACCCTGGGATAAATTCAGGCTGGAGATGAGCAGATGGAGCAGCCCTGGGAGAAGGACTTGGGGGGCTGGTGGGCGAGAGGTGGACATGGCCCAGCCCAGAAACCCTCTGTGCCCTGGGCTGATCCCCCAGCGTGGGCAGCAGGGCAGGGGGGATTCTGCCCCTCTGCCCCCTCAGGTGAGACCCCCCTGCAGAGCTGCCTCCAGCCCTGGGGAACAGCACAGGGAGCACATGGAGCTGCTGGAGAGAGTCCAGAGGAGGCACCAAGATGATCAGAGGGATGGAGCAGCTCTGCTGTGGGGAAAGGCTGGGAGAGTTGGGATTGCTCAGCCTGGAGAAGGGAAAGCTCCAGTGTGACCCAATTGTGGCCTTCCAGTGCCTGGAACTGACAGGAAAGATGGAGAGAGACTATTGACAAGGGCCTGGAGTGCCAGGACAAGGGGGAATGGCTTCAAACTGCCAGAGGGCAGGGTTAGATGGGATATTGGGAAGAAATTCTTGGCTGTGAGGGTGGTGAGGCCCTGCTGGCACAGGTTGCCCAGAGAAGCTGTGGCTACTCTTTCCTTGGAAGTGTCCAAGGCCAGGTTGGACAATCTGGAAGGTGTCCTTGTCCATGGTAGGAAGCTGGACCAGATGGTCTTTAATGTCTCTTCCCACCCAAACCATTCTATCATTCTCTGCTTCTGTGATTCCATGATTATTACAGACTATTCCATGATATTACAGACTATTACAGATTATTACAGCTGGAAGGCTGTTTTCCTCAAGGTCATTAGCAAAATTTTATTTATCACACAACCCCCTTCAGTTCAGCAGGAATCCTCCCACCCTGGTAACAGAGGGAAGGTGAAGTAACTATGCCTTACTGCTTCTCCCTGATGGCAGCAGACAAGGAAGGATTGAACCATAAACATGATCCATAGCAACTCTTGGAGCTGGTGTGTGACAATACAGTGAATTAGAAGCACATGTGCTAAGGGAGAAGTGTAATGTAATTGGCATGTACAAGACGTGAGGAAAGCAAGACATTGACTGGGAGGTTAAATTACAGAGGGGTCAAATTCATAGAAGGGATGAAGGCAACAAAGCAGAAATTGTGGTAAGATTGGGGAAAAGAAACATCACATAAGAAAATGTTTTTAAAATAGCAGGTAAGAAAGATTTCTTAAAACGGCAGGTTTTGAGGTGGGAATTGAAAGGGGCTGAAACACCTGAAGTCCAGACAGGGCATTGCATTATGTGTAAAACATGTCAGCAAAGGCAAAGAGCAGAACAAAAACTAAGGTAGGTTTTATATCTGCTGATTTCCTAAGTAGAAGATCCGAGAGCCTCATGAGCTTCCTTTCTGAAGACAAGCCAAGCACAGACTGCAATGAAGACTTTTGGGAACAGACACCAGGGTAAGCACAGAGGATTTCTGAAATGCCACCCGGACATCAGGACAAGGAAATAGAATCAGAGAATCACAGAATATGTCAAATTGGAAGGGACCCACAAGGATCATCGAGTCCAATAAATGTATAGAATAACATCTGATATAAAAGCAAGAGATAAAAGGAAGGGATGTGCCATTTCTATAAAGCAGAATCTGTATTAGGTCTACCCAGGCAGATGTTATTACCCACAAATTGGGTAATGATGCTAAATTTGCATACAATGCTAGTAATTTGCTATCACTAAGTATAAGGTAAAACAGCCTTCCAAGCCCCCTCTGCACACAGAAAACAGTAAGTTCTGGTGTTACTCACACTCAAACAGGTGCAATCAGAAAGAATTTACAGTCTAAGACCTAGTCTAAAAAATGTTGTGCACATAAAAATTTACATCCCCAAATTTATTGGGACTACACATAGCATGTACAATTATTTAAATTTCTTTTGTAAGAGTTCTATATGCTTACATATAGACAATTGGGCTCCAGGGAGACAGTAAAAAACAACCAACTCCTAAATGTCTTTGATTGTGTCGTGTCTCTCTTCTGTTCACTGTGTCATCTCTCTCTCTCTCTCAATTAATTACCTTCAACTATTTCTTCTCTAAAAACATGCCACTTTAAATATTTTCAATGAAAAATCCAAGGAATCAACAACTCTGAGCTTTCAGACATGTTCGAAAATGGATTTGGGTTTGAATTTCTATGGAATTGATTTATTTTGATCGTGCTTCTCCTCCAGCAGGAGCCACAGTCCCAGGGACAGAGTTCATCACTTCACTTCTCATTCAGTGCCTTACAAAAACTGGTCATTGCCTCCCAGTCTTCTGCTATGAACATTATCTTTTTACTTACATAATGAGCTGCAGGAGATCTTTGTGTTCTTTCCTGTCCTGTTTTGACATATCCTTAGACTTGTCATACGTGACAACACTACAAATCAATTAATTTTTTACTATTTTATGTCAAGCTCTTACTGTTTATTAATGTCCTACTTTAGCACCACCACAAAATTACTTCATTTGGATGGTTCAGTTCAGCCAGAACTGTCACCATGAAGTTCTCTCCCCCATGAACACTGGTTGCTCACTCTAATCAGACTCAAGATGCAAATCCTTTACCCTTATGGAGTGACACCAGCT
Source organism: Chiroxiphia lanceolata (assembly GCF_009829145.1). Taxonomy (NCBI): domain Eukaryota; kingdom Metazoa; phylum Chordata; class Aves; order Passeriformes; family Pipridae; genus Chiroxiphia; species Chiroxiphia lanceolata. The sequence continues at coordinate 1,246,857 of NC_045651.1, forward strand.
CCCTGCTGGGCAGTTCATCACCACCCTGAACCACAGCTTCAAAAGCACAGGGAGATCAATAAACTTGGTTTCACAAATTCAGATCTAGACAACAAGACACTCTGAAGAACTGCCGTAACATTGACATCCCAAGAGCTAGGAGAGTAAAACCTGAGCAAATAAGACTAACAAGATCCTGTGTTAATGATTTCTATGTATAACCAGTAAAAAGAATTAGAGCCCATTAGCACCTGAACATTTTTTTTTTCCAAAATCAAGAGATAAATAAAACAGGGGATAAGGGAGTGTTAGGGAAATACAAGCAACCCGCAAAAGAAGAGTGGGGGAAACTCAAAATCTTGTTTCTTTTTCGTAATATTTCACTGCAAAAAAAGAAATATAGACAGCTACTTCCACACCCACTGTTTAGTTATGTTAATAAATGCTGCAGGAAGCTGCCTTCTGACCTGGTCAGCTCTCCATGTGGGACCTTTCACACCTGGCACCAGCCTTGGGTTACAATCTGCTGTCACCTCCCTCAGCACCCACCTCACAAGGAGCACTAACTGGAGAGCCACTTCTGGGACCTGGAAATTGTATTCCCTACCCAAGATGGTCTCAGGAAGCATCTGTGGTTCCCAAAATAAGTCTTCACAAGCTAACTCAAGAAGAGCCAAGGGTCTGGGGGGGTGGGTGTCGCTGTGTGTTTCAAAGCCCAAAACTTGTAGAAACACTTCCTTACCTGCTAAAAGGCCACTTCCTTCCACCTCAGAGCAGAATTCAGCCTGTCCCTCACTGCAGGGACGGGCTCGAGTCAGCAACCTGACCCTGACCAAGTAACAGTGTTCACATGAACTTATCCAGACATTTCACCAGCACTCTGGGGTTGTAGGGGTGTCCTGTGCAGGGCCATGAGCTGGACTTTGATAATCCTTGTAGATCCCTTCCAACTCAGCACATTCTGTGATTTTCTGATTTCCCTCCACCTGAGCAAAGTATTTGTCCTGTACATTCAGATGCCCTTGACTCAGGGCTTCCCCTGGTTCTCCAGCATATGAAAGGGGGGGATTATTTGAGTCACCTGTTCCAGGCAACCCCACAGACAGTTATTTAGTGCAAGAAGGTACCCAGAAAGTCATTGCACCACACAGCACTTCATGCTCTGCAAGAAACTTACCATCAGAAGTCACAGAAAATATTCTTGTAGCACAAGCCATGAGCAGACTATCAGCGTGCCAGCTTTTTGGAGGACTTCATTCCCTGTTTGACAGTTGATAATACAAACAGAAACATCAAAATCTGCCACCCACACAGTGTTCCCAGTGTTGTTCTAGAGCATGTGTTAGCTGATGATGAGCATGCAAAAGGCAAATATGCACAAAGGCATTTACTGCTGCTTATAAATGAGATCTTACCTTTCCAGTGCTTGAACATGTCACCTGGAGAGAGTTACAGCAATTGTGCTGGGACTTGTACACACTGTCCAAAACAAAAGAAAGGGGAAAAGGGGTCAGGAAAGAAAAAGGTCATCAAAAGACTTCCTTGTTCACAAGTGAAAGAATGTTTGCTATGTTAATATTTATGTCCTCCAAAGTAGGGCTGTTGTAAAGCAGACTGTGTAAGTCTTCCATAAACAAAGTAAAGCTTAACCCTGTTAAACTGAGCACAGAATCAGGGACAAGGCTCTTCCTCCTCATAGCTGAGGGCCAGGGTCACCTGCCCTGAGGAGAGAGGTTTGCCCAGGGCACAGACTGGACCTGGGGCTGATTACAGATGGAATTTGGGTGCAAGGCAGTTTTGTGTTGCAACATGATTCACACCACAGCTGAGGCTGGACATGCTACAACTTCTCAAAGCCAACACAGGACCCTCATTTAAGTCTTACAACATCCCACCTTTCCTGAACAACTCCAATCCAATCAAAGAATGGAAAGTTTTTTTCAGCATCCAGTCCAGGTTATTCATTCTTCTGCTCAGGGCATCTTTGAAATGTCCTCTGCCCCTGAAGATGGTACAGGAGACACTGCCATGCTCAGCAATCAGCCAAGGATTTGACACTGAACTCTCTCTTAGCCTGGTTCATGGAATTATAGAACAGTATGCATCCTCTGGATGGTTTTGGGACACCTGGGGAGGAAACTGGCTCACCTTTAGTATTGCTCTGGGACTGTGGTTGGGTGAGGAGCAAGGAGGATAAATCAGACAAGACCCTAAGGAGGTGGGTATTATTTACTATGCATGAATTTTATCTTGATATCGTTTATTGTAGTGGGCTTAACATCCACTCTCACATGTGTGGAGCAGTCCTTCAGGGTTCATTATTCTGCTGCTCCAGAAAGCACCTGCACTCATAACAAGCATTTTTACAGATCTTGGAAGAAACCTTTTAAAGCTCATCTACTTTATACAAACCAACAAAACTATGGATGATTATTTAATAAATAAAAAAACCACCAAACATGCTGGGCAACAAGCAAAAGCTCTTGTCACAAAATCAGCCAAATGAAATCAAAGTTTACTTCTGAAAAACACTCAGTCTAATTAGTCTACTTTACAAATCAATTCAGATCAATTCATCTTAATGCCAGGCCCCAGCCAGTGTTATCAGAAGTGTCAATTTTATACCCTCCTTATCAGAAATTATCCCACAGACTGTAAACAATGTCTTCAAGTGCATTTGTATGTATGTGATTTATGTATAGACTGGTATAAGTGAATGGGAATTATTAGTTTCGGATCGCATTGTGATAAGAAGATGATTTTGTATCTTTTGTAGCTCCAGCACAGAGCCATGGGGGCTGCACACTTCCTGGGACCCACCCAACAGGTCATAAACCACACACAATAAAATCAAGTTCAATCACTTCCATGGAATTCCAGAATCCCAGAATGGTTCAGATTAGAACAGACTTTAAAGCTCATCCAGTACCACCCCCTACCATGGGCAGGGACACCTTCCACTTTCCCAGGCTGCTCCAAGCCCCGTCCAACCTGACCTTGGACACGGGCACTTAGGGGGGTTTCTTGGTCCCAGTGCACAGCTGGGACACATCTTTGGGTATTTACACAACTCCAGCCCAATGCCAGCTGCCCCAGCCCCATGTGCAGCCTCCCCTCTCCTGCGAGCACCGGGGGGGGGTGCAGGGGAAGGTTCCCTGAGGACAGAGCTGGTCCCCTCAGAGCGGGCAGGGTGTGCCCACCACTGGGCTCTGATCGTGACTGTAAAGCAACAAAAACACTGCAATGCCCCCTCACAAACCAGGCACAGCTGGGACTGTGCCCGTGGCTCCCTGTTGGTGTGAGGGGGTGCTGGAAACCCTGAGCTGCCCCATCCACTGCCAGGACAGGCTGGGCCATGGGGCAGGACCCCACACACCTCCTGGGGATGTCTCCTGCTGCTCTCACCTGGCCAACTGCTCTGGTTCAAACAAAATCAGGCATTTTAAAAATAGTTCATACCCTTCCCTTTGACATTTAGACTTCCCTCTTAGTTTCCTCTCTAGTTTGAGTCTGTTAGCAGCACTCCTAGACTCACTGAAAGCCTCATTGGAAGAGAGTAAAGATTATGGTTTGGCATGAGAAGCTGTGTATCTGATGATACACAACTTCTAACTGTCCCCAAAACTCACAGTTGCAAAATTGTCTTCCAGTTTTTGCCAATATTTTGCCTTTGTGCTTCTGTTTTCCTGAAGCCACTGTCCCTCTAAGAGACCATTGGTTTTCAAAACCTCCCTCCTGACTTTGCTGCTAAGAGAAATCTACAGCAGAACAGCCTGTTATCCAAAGAGAGGCAAAGATATTTTATCATCTATAAGACTGGGTTCTTTTCTTTTTTTTCCCCCTCTCCTATCTCACAATTCCTTTTAGTTCCCCAGGGGAAGGTCAGAGCATTGCCTGCTCTTCCTGGCACCATCTACTTTGCTAGAAGGAAGCAGAAAAGGTATCCAACCCAAACAGGGTTTTCCCCCAGGCAGGCAAGAACAGAGTGTGATGACTGATATGCTTCATCCTAATGCAAATCCAGCTCCAACAAATTTATGATTAAACTGTAAAAACTGGCGATAGTGGAAGGAATTAGTGTCACAGAAGATCCTACAGTCAGAGGAGTTTTGGACTAGTTACCGAGCGATAAGGACAAGGAGCCTCACCGAGAGACAAATTCATCCCAGTTGTACAGTGCTTTTGCTGCTGTGAACTAAGAGTAATTTGCAGTGGGCAGTACCTGAAACATCAAGTGCATCTGGTTTACCCTGGTGTAACATGAGACTGAGCTTTGAATTTTTATGAACACAGAGAAACAGCTGCAAAAGTTAAAGCTCACAATAATCCCCCTCAGCGAAGTATTTGGCCCAAAGAAGGAGTATATAAACTCACAGGCTTTGTGCATCATTTCTCATATATGCTATTCAGGTCTGGTGCTTCTCAACACACACAGTGCAATAGCACATTCAGCCACATAAGGAACATTAGATTTAACAAAAGGGTAAAACTTGCAAGTGCTTCAGACATTTCCATCAACCCCCCTGACGCAGCAGGTGGCCCTTCAAAGCACCTGCAGTTTATTTGTTGTCGAGATAACATAGGAGGTCCAATATGACAAACTGGGGTAGTGTTGAAGCATGGAATCACATTAGAGAGGAAAAGAGACCTCATCCATGAAAAAGTACTCCAGTGCCAGCCGGGTTGCAGCTGTCAGGGGCCGGGGGAGCAGCGTCTGCAGTGGGAGCTCCTCGGACACCCCAGAGCTGAGTGAGCTGAGGATGATACACACTGCCCACATACCCTCCTGGTGTTCTGATACTAAGTGCTGCCAGGAAAGCCATTGCTCCTTGGCTCAGCAAAAAAGTACATTTTCTAAATGGAAGACTGGGACTAAAAGGGCAGAAAATATGTCTGATCTCTTTCGGAAAGGAAAGCATGCAGAGAGCTTGATTTGGAGCCTGTATCATGCTCTATGACCCTACCAAACGAAAGCTGTAATTATGCTTTCAAGGTCCAACGCTGGCACTTCTTAATTATATTGAGCAACAGTTTGTTATTTGAATAAAACCAGGGGGTTCAGGGGTCTGTCCTAGTAAGGTACTGCTCAGCCGGAGGTGCAGTTTTGTTTCAGAGCTAATTGTTTCTTCTGTCTCTCATATAACATGAGAGCTCCTAAATGCTTTTCCCAAAGCAACCAGAGAGAACATTGTGTGTCTGTTCCTTTTTCATCTAAGAGAAATGCATCATTGCCCTTTACAGCCATTATCAAAATCTGTATTGAAATGGCAGTATTTTTACTGTTTAATGTATTTTGGGCTACTTTCAGTTTTGTCTAAATTAATATCTTGCAGTACTTGATTTGTTCTGGCCTCTCCTCCCATGACACACATACCGTTAATGGGTCACTGTTCTTTGACTGAGTTCTTGGTTCAAGGAACTGGGCTTTTAGGTGTCAGGAAAAAATCAAAAGAGCAGCTCCAGAGGGCAAATTTACCAGGTCAGAGCTCTGAGAAGTGTTACACAGACCTCCTGACACTGAAACACTTTGAGGCAGTTGGGAACAGGCTTAATTTGGGCAATTGAGTCTGACATGGCTGTGACTGAACAGGACTGAAATCCACTTTAGAGCCCCTAAAACAAGATGATAAGTCAAATCTACCACTTGAAAATTATTTCTTTCATATCTTTCACAGGCAGTACTATGAACTTCTAGTGGATGGTGTAGCAGCTGCAAAATGTCCAGGTCACAGCTACAGTTTGGGGAAACAAGCAGAAGTATAATTTGTTACCCAAACAACCTGAGCCTCTGAGCTGTTGTTCCCTTTGTCAGCGGGTTCCTGCCGTCAGACATTCCCTTGGAGCAAGGACTGTTACTTCTGGAGCTGGATCCTGGTGCAAGGGTAGCTGTGCTACATGAGAATTCAGGATGTGGAATGAGACTAATTGGTTTTAACCAGCTTAGCAAGGCTCAGTAAGACAGGAAAGGGGAATTTTTCAGGGCACCCGAAAGGTATCACAATCCTATGGAAAGACCACAAGTGTTTAGGTAATGAACTCCTCCCTGGCACTTTGGAGGAGCAGAAGAGACCTACTGCACTCAGTCAGACATCCTGAGGTGCTGAGCATGGATGTTTTTCAGATGCCTGATGCACATCACAGTGAGAGATCCCCTGCTCCCAGTGCTCCTGTCACCCAGGGGAGAGCACTCAGAGACTTACTCAGGACTCACTGCTCCATCAGACACACCAAACAACCCCTGGCAGGGCCTTGTTCATTAATCATCTCATTGCCAGACACACCATTCATACTTATAAAAGATAAAAATTATTAAAAAGATATAAAATTAATTACGACTGTGAAATCTAAGCAGACTATACCCCTCTGTGCTGCAGCCCTTAGGACTCAGTGAGGTAACAGGAGCACAAGTTATGAATATCTTTCATTTGTTTTTAACCCAGTCAGTAAGATCCCAAACCCACACAGACTACAGATTTAATTGGTAAGAAGGTGGTGTCATTGCAGTCTCACTGGAGATCATAACACACTTAAAACTCAATAAAATTTCAGTTTATCTAATCCCAAAAGACTGTAGGAGATGCCAACTCTTTTTTTTTTTTCCCTTTGGCTGGGAAACTAAGAACTTAATTATAATTCATCTCTCCTAACACTTTGAAGTTGCATGGTTTCATTACCTCACAGATCTCCTAAATTCTTCTAGCCCACAAACAGCTCCATCATCTCTCTATTTAGTTACAAATTACCTTCACTTAAACCAAAAATCTATCATGACTTGGATGAAGGCTGTCTCCCAGAACTGTTTTGTTATTTTCTGTGCACTCTTTTCAAGCAGCAAGGGTCTCCACCTCTTCCAGAACCCTGAGTGAAACAGGATGTTGAATTATTTTCTCTAGCCTGGGTTCTGTGCTTTCACTCACAGAACAGCTCCTGATTTGGTGTAGGAGGAAGGGTGGACTCAAATTCATCGCTGACTTCAACACATGCAACCCTTGACTTGGGTTACATCTTCTCTGAGAAAGACAATGCACAGTGTGAGGTGACATGAGGTCTATCACTGCCTGTCTGCAAGGTGGGCAGCCTGATTTATTAAAAACCAATGGGCAGCTCAGCTGGCCAAGTAGGCTTTTATGTCCCTGCAGGCATCACAAACACAGAAAAGCAGCCTTTAAAATCCTTCACATATTCTGCCTGATCTGATGGACATAGGAGAGATGCAAAGAAAGTACAAAGAGTTGGTCTGTTTTATCACTGTGATGCTCAAAGTTTCTTCTTGCCTGTTGCTGTATGAATAATTATCTGGCTCAATTCCCTTTTCATTCTAGGTAAGGGAATTAAAAATAAGAGCACTGTGAGCTGTCAAACTTGAGAACCTCCTGCTGACTCTGGGCCTTGGCAGAAGGATGGTCAGGAAAGCCCTCACTGGAAGAAAATTGATCCTGTTCTGGAACGTTCTGCCAGTGGTGCTGTTCAGTTCCTTACCCTCCAGAAAGCAGAGCTCCCCTCTGTCCTGGGAATGGCACAGGGCACCTGAGACAGGAAGCCTGGTAGCCTTATCAGCAGGGATTACATTCCAATTAACTTCTTCCCTACCCTCCTCTGTGCCCACATCAGGAACCAACAAAGGAAACTCCCCTGCTCCTTGTTAAGTACTGAACAGCTCTAATGTTTTGTATTAGTTATACCTGCCCAAACATGTGAGTCAGCAGTGCCCTGGCAGCCAGGAGGGCCAACCCTGTCCTGGGGCATCAGGGAGGGGATTGTCCCGCTCTGCTCTGCCCTGGGGCGGCCTCACCTCAACACAGGGGCAGTTTGGGGGGACACAATGCAAGAAGGGTCTAAAGCTGTTGGGACATGAGGATGGTGAAGGGCCTGGAGAGGCCATATGAGGAGCAGCTGAGGGCACTTGGTGTGTTCAGCTGGAGAGGAGGAGGCTGAGGTCAGACCTCACCGGGGTCTGCAGCTCCTCCCAAGGGGCAGCTCCATCTCTGCTCTGTGTGAGCAGGGACAGCACCCAGGGAATGGCTGGAGCTGTGTCAGGGCAGGCTCAGGTTGGATCTCAGCAAAAGGTTCTTTCCCCAGAGGCTGGTTGGGCACTGCCCAGGCTCCCCAGGGCAGTGGGCACAGCCCCAAGGCTGCCAGAGCTCCAGGAGGGTTTGGACAATGCTCTCAGGGACAGGGTGGGATTGTTGGGGTGTCCTGGGTAGGGCCAGGAGTTGGACTTTGATGATCCTGTGGGTCTGTTCAAACTCAGCACATTCTATGATTCTATATTTTGATATTTTAAAAGAACAAAGGAATGAGTGTGGAAAACTGACACTGAGATGGGATCAGAAACAAATTCAGAACAACTAAAAAGCCAAGGTAGACATTAAGTTGGACAAGATTGTTTGCTAAGTTTATGTGACTTGTTTCTCTTTCCAGTTTACCACAGCTCTCTAAGGCTGTCTTTCCGGATTTGCATCTGGAAGGGGCATCTTAAAGATAACACAAACAAAAGTGGAAAGAACACGGAAAACTGACGTCAAAATTTGGGTGAAATTTTTGACCAGTTAACTGAGATAGAGAAGAGAACAAAGGATTAGGTCTGTTGTAAGAGAACATTAAGAAAAAGGTGGGACACCAGGACATGAGGAGGTGTGTGAGGAAGCAGGAAGGATTGGCTGCACTTGAGCGGGACTTGAAAGCAGCAGCAGAACGGGCTGGATCCTCAGCCTGTTTGCATTGGCACTGCTCCTCTGACTCCACAGAGCAGCACAATTTACACCAGCTGACGATCTGGCCTGATAGCTGGAGCTTGAGGATAGACCATATTCATCACAGGGCTGCAAACCTTCCCCACCCTAGGAAAACAAGAGGCATAATCTGGTTCCTGAGCTTGCTGTAGCCAAGTGGAAAAGGTGCCAAACACCTGAATATCCCATATGTGAGGCTCACTATTTGGGGGAGAAAAAAAATCAGACAATAAAAACAATTTTACTGCCAAATAAGTGTGTCCCTGATGCTTTCCTATAGAGAAACAATGACATCCAGTGGTGAGTTCATTAATCACAGGGGCTTTACACTAACCCAAGCTTGAGAAATTCCAGTTCATACCTGTCCTAGGGAGGGGCTCAGTTCCTGTGTCCTTTACTCATGTGCAGCACTGTTCCAGCCCTTGGAGGCTTTAAAGCTGTCCTTTCTGCTTTCTTTTCTGATAATTCAAATGCCTCTGTGCTTTTCTGTCAGCTGCAGCTCTGAACCCCCGCTCTAGGTCCTCCAGCTCTCGTAGGGGCTTGTTAGAGAAGCATCTCCAGGTGACAGCAGTGGGTGGTTTCTCTGCTGGGCAGGCAAAAGGAAGCTGGCAGTGCCAGCAGGGCAGATGTCTTGGTACTGTCCTCTCTGTGCCAGTGGTGACAATCTGCACCCCATCTCACCTGGGGCAACCACCTCCAGGCTGGAGATAGAGGGAAAAGGTGATTAAGGGTACAGACTCTCATAAACCCCTTCTTACCCTTAGGATTAAAACAAAATTCTTCCCCCCATCAGCTGTGCAGAGGCCAATACAGATCTGGACCCTGGTTAATGGTCCCAGACTGTGAGCATCACACACTGCCTCTTTTCCTGCCTGCTTTTGCTCACCCCAGTGGAGACAGATGACCTTTGCTCTGTTGCTTTTGTCCTGATTCAGCTCATCTCCCACTGCTGCTTCAGGGACTTACCCAGACTATTTGATTTGATTTGTATTTTCAGCAACTTTTTGGATTTGTACCATATGCTGTTACCGATGTTTCACATCTTAAAAAGGTTCATTTAGCTGAGCATCCCTTCTCTCCCTGTGCTTTAAGTGCTTCATGAGTTTTCTGAAGAGAACAGAAGGGGGACTGAAATAAATTGACAGGTGATGCACTGAGCAGCAAGGTAGTTTATCCAGAAATGTTCTTGAAGTAAACTGTCATGTCACCACTACACTAAAGGGCCCAGACGAAGAGATAAACTCCAGAACCAGGAGAATTTCTTTCCTAAATTTGTCCAGAATCTGAAGGTTTTTTCTGTTTAATTTCTTTTCTACTATCTAGGCATCTTAAAAATAAATGCACCTGCCACCACAAGATACCCTTAAGAGGAGATGGTGCTGGTTTACCTATTGTATTACCAGGAGGCACAAGTGAGATTTTTTGTGTATAAGCTCTTGGGATAAAAACACCTACCTAGCAGACTTTTTAAAAGAAGCTGGATACTGGATTCCTAACTGGATTGTGTCATGTAGGTACTTTTAAAAATCTCATCAGATACCTAAAGTCATTGTTAAATATCTGAACAGTCCCAAGACTGCCCCAGCTGTTTCTGTCAAAGCTATACAAAAACCTGTGCTAGATCAGATCCTGAGGAATCAAATTCACAGAATCACAGAGTGGGTGAGGTTGGAAGGGCCCACAGTGGCTCATCCGGTCCCACCTCCCTGCTCCAGCAGGGCCATCCCAGAGCACATGGCACAGGATTGTGTCCACACAGCTCTGCAAGATCTCCAGTCAGGAGACTCCACACCCTCTCTGCTCTCTCTCCAGGGCTGGGTCACTGCCCAGCAAAGAAGTTCTTCCTCCTGTCCAGCTGCAACTTCCTGGGCATCAGTTCCTGCCCGTTCCTCCTGGGCCATTGCTGGGCCCCCCGAGCAGAGCCTGCTCCAGCCTCTGCCCCCTCCCTGCAGCCCCTGACACAGCCTGGGGAGGGCCCCTCTCAGGCTCTGCTCTGGAGGCTGAACAGCCCCAGCTCCCTCAGCCTTTGCTGCTCCCAGAGCTGCTCCATCCCTTGGGCATCTCCGCAGCCTGCGCTGGCCCCGCTGCAGGAGCTCCCTGGCCCTGCTGTGCTGAGGAGCCCAATTAATTTATTACCTTCTCAGGCAAGTCACACAGAGGAGAGAAAACTTTGCTTAGGGGCACACAGCAAACTCTCAAAATTAATGGCACTTCTACTGAATTGATTGTACCAGCTGCTTGAGCATAGCCTTTGGAGATCAGGACTTAGAAATAGTCCTGTTGAATGATCTGTGCTAAAATAATTTCCCTGTTTCCTTTTTAGCCAACTGACCCCTTGCTCTCATACTGGGGAGAAATATTCACTTGAGGTGTGGATTAGTTTTCACGATACCTTTCTTAAACACCTCACTCACATACTCTCCAGCCCTTTCTTCTTCCAAGCTAAACAATTCTCACTTTTGCACTCTATCCTCAGATGTAAACCCCACCCAGTCTCTCAACCATCTCATGACATGCTTTTGGTGGATGTCCAAACCAAAGAGGTTTCCAAACTGAACCTCCAAAATGTTTGAGGTTTCCCCATCTCTGTGCAGGACTTTCCAAGAGCACACTCCCATTGATTGTGGAGGCAGCCCCGATCCAAACTAACCAGAACTCAGTCAGGAACAAGTCTGGCTGATTTTTAATGAGGAAATGTGCTCTTGGGAAGTATCATGCAGTGATGGGCAAACCTCAAACACATTGGAGGTTCTGCCTATAAAGCTCTTTGATGTAGATATCTCACCCAATGGCACAAAACTGCTGATCAAGCATGCACAGAAGTGTGCCAGCCATGGCGTGGGAGAGCCACTGTCATGGTGGGCAGGCAGCACAGACCCCCCCCACATCCACACTGACTGCAGCAGGCCTAAGGTTTAGCAAGGAAAGAACGTTGCATTACCAATAATCAAAGAGAAAATAACCCAGAAGGGAGCAATTCAAGTTAACAATCACCTCTCCCCAGCCCAGAAACTCCCACTGCAGTTACATCTGGTAGAGCCAGTCCTAACATTGCTCTCAGATCTGCAGCTACAGAGTGTCCTGGCCAAGCCAGGTCCAGATGATAATGTGGCTTTAACTATTCATTGTTCCACAGTGACAGAGAAATCAAGGTCTGCTGGTATGCAAATGTTTCTACTAATATAAACTAAAATACTTGAACTCTGAAAGAACAAATTTTTCTTTTGGTGGATGCGTCACAAGGCACAACTCAAAGTCATTGAAGTCTGAGCTTCAGGCCTGGCTTTTTATTTCCAGCTTCAGACTCATGTCTCCTGTATCCAAGCCCTGTTGTTTTAGGTAGGTGGTAACCAATCCTAGAGAAACAGAGAACTCTGAAACCCAGGTGGGGTACAAACAGAGCAAGGCTCCAGGTTCTATGAGCGTGTTCCAGCCTACCTCTCTGCCTCTTCTCAGAGTTCTGCACATGAAGACAGAGGTGATTTTCCTTCAGGCAGAGAACTTTTTCATTTTGCTGATGAAAGTTACAGAAGAGACCATTTTTGTACTCTTCTCTAAGTCATCAATTTGTTTGTAGCACTGGGCAGCTCCGTATGACACCAGGCTCTGCTGCTTGGTGTCCCCAAGGCTCCTCATCCCCTTTCTTTACACCCCTGTCCCCAGAGAGATAGAAATGATATACATATTAGAGGTCTAGTGCAAGTACCTGAGAGGTCCAGTGCATCATCAAAACACTATTAAAAAAGCTTTTAAGTAAAAATGAAACTCCCTCTTGCTTCTTTGAAGCCCAAGAAGAGCAGGCATTGCTGTTTCACAGTTACAGACTCCGTGCTGTGCAATCCTGCTTTAGCAGAGAGTTGTGACAGGGCAAAGTAGGGCTGTGTTCCTGCAGCCTCCAGAAACGAGTGGACAGAGTCAGTCCTAAGCCTGTCAGAACAATCCCAAGTGAGTGTGAGCAACTGCTATTCTTGTGGTGTCCAACTGAGTAATATCTTATTTCTAATTTTAATATTCAAGAGGAACTTTTTGTTTGGGCTGGCGGGGCCAGAGCACCATTGGCAGTTGCCTACGGCTGAAATGCTAATATGTGAGGAATTCAGGCTGGCACCCCATGTCTCCATGAGGGTGTGTTGTTCCTCACTGAACTCTCCCTCCCCATCTGCTCCACCGTCCGTAGGAAAGCACCGAGTGGGAGCCTTGCAGGTCGTGTGGCTCCATTCCCGTGCACTGCTGGCTCCTGTGAACTTCCAGTTGTACATCCCTGTGGCTCCTACTCAGGTGAAACAGAGGTCACAACCAACCAGAAAGCTTCTCAAGTATTAGCAATTTTATTTTTTGTCTGATATCCTGTGCAATATGGGAAGCTGTGCAGATCGGCTGGAGAAAATAAGACATGAACCAAAGTGAACCTTTCATTGCAAGGTTGGAAAAGATTCCATTAACTTTTTATTAGCAGTAAAAAACTTTGGATTTACTTCAGATTATCTTTTTATCTCTGGTACCTCGTGGGTGCAGTACCAAAGCAGAAGAAACATTGTGCTCACTTTGCAACTTCTCTGGGGGGACCAGGGACAGCAGCCAGGGAATGGCTGGAGCTGTGTCAGGGCAGGCTCAGGTTGGATCTCAGCAAAAGGTTCTTCCCCCAGAGGCTGGTTGGGCACTGCCCAGGCTCCCCAGGGCAGTGGACACAGCCCCAAGGCTGCCAGAGCTCCAGGAGGGTTTGGCTGATCCTCTGGGGCACAGGGGGTGACTCTTGGGGATGGTCCCGTGCAGGTCTAGGAGTTGGACTGGATGATCCTTGTGGATCCTTCCAACCCAGCACATTCTGTGATCCTGTCATCTGTGATCTGTGATCTGTGATCTGTGATTCACCCCTGTATCAGCAGGAGCCCTCAGAGTGCAGCTCTTGGTTGCCCAAGACTGGAAGGACTGATGAGGAGAGGAGGCTCTACCCTCTGTGTCAAACTTCGGAGCAAAAAGGAAGCTTGCCAGCGTCAGCCACCCCTCATCTGCCCCAGTTAAAACGTTCACACTTCTGCAAGAGAACTAAGTCACCTTGAACTTGATCCAACCTTTGGACCCGCTGAAGTTCTGACAGGTAACCCCAAAGTGCATCAGTGAGATGAGACTGAATCAGGCCTGACATTAGAGATGTGAAAGACTGACCTCATCTCTCCTTTCTCAGCCCTTCTTCCCATTTGTGCCCAAAGTTACTCAAGCTGTTTAGTCCAGTATTTCCTAGACCTGTCATGTATTTGTTTTAATTAAAATGAAATGAGCCTGAAGAAGTTCCATAGTCCTTTCTTGCTGGTCAACCTACAATTGTCTTTCCTCACACCCTTCAGATTCTGTCTTGTGTTTTCACTGTGTGAATCCTCTTCCCTCCTAGGGTTTCCATGTATTTGAACTCCTTCACCTTTCCTCGTGCCATCACTTGGTCAAAGTCTCAATATGTGCTTTCTTATTAATTCCCCCCCCCCAATTCTTTTCCAATTATTGTGTCTCCCTCACCTGCTTAATTTCATGGCTATTTAATCCCGACCAACTCCTTTATATCTTCCATGTGCATTTTGGATGCACACAACTGGATACAATATCCCAAATCCCATGATGGCAGTGCCACTTCAGCAAAAAGGTATAATTATCTATTTCATATCTGATTTGCTGTCTCCCTAAAACTCATAGGTCATGTTCCTGCTTCCCAAATCTCTCTGTCTGATGAAGTACTTGCAGCTTCCTTTAGACATATTAGCTACATTTTTCTAAACTGAATCATGTTTGTTTTCTTCTTATTATAGTACTGATCTCTTGAGGCTTCTTTTGTACAAGTGGATGGAAAGATTTTTTTTTTCCCCTTATTATTGCACAAGAGGGTTTTATGTCTTTGGATGTGTCATAATAAAATGGTTTTGGTAGCAGCAAACCTAATTCCTGTTGTTATTAAACCATAACACAATTCAGGAGAACTTAGTCACTGTGGAATAACAGTGTCTTCTGAGCACCACATATACCTGCAGGAAGTGCTGAAGTAAGAGGAAGTGGGCTAGAGATAGACAGAGGAAAGCTTTACAGGCTGAGCAAGAAGTTAAATTCAGCTACTTTTAATAAATTATTTAAAAAAATAAATAAACCACTAATCACTAACAGCTCAATTTTTCTCTTACTCAAAAAGTTTTGCAGCGATTGCCTTTCCTGTAGTTGAAGGACAGCAAAAAACATGGGAGGAAAAACTTGATTCTAATCGTATATACATATTTTTTCTGAAAAAATATCCTCCAGGCTTTGGCTCAGCACAGGGACAGTGGGTGTCCTGCAGCAGCTGTTGGGGTACCTGGGCTGTAGAGAGGCTGCTCCCCTCTTGCTTTATGCACAGTCAGTGCATTTCCTGTGTAAATATGGGCTTTGAAGAATTTACAGCCACTTTGACAAGGTATTTTTTCACATCCAAAGCTGGCCTTTCTTCCCAGCCACTCAGTCCTCCTGCCATTCCAATTAACTGCTGTTCAAATTGCAGTTGCCGTGGGAACGGTGCCCTTCTCCAGGCAGAGCAGCTCCCCTGCACCAGCCAGCCATGGGCTCTTCCAGCCCCACAATTGTCTGCAATAAAAATTTTGTCTATCTGAAGACAATCTCAGGCCAAATCTACCACTTTGGTCTCCATCAGGCCACGCTGGCAGCCTGGCAGTGCCAGAGGGAGACGCCACGAAACATGTTTAGAGGAATGGTTGTGTGGCCCAAGTTCATGGCAAACCCCAGCACCGTCTGACCAAGCTGGAAGATGAGAAGGGCAGAATGCAAACTCACAGGTGCAGAAGCATTTTGGTGGGGAGTCAGTCCAGATGCATCACATCTTTTTCATTCAAGAGCCCTGCTCAAATCACTCAACCCAACTGAAGAAGTTGCAATGCACTTTGTACCACTCAATACCTGTGAATTTACATGACCTTGTGGCTCCCCCCGGTGTATTTCTGTGCCAGCTGGATGTAGTTATACCCAGAACCTCATGGGCACCCACAGCTTCTCTGGGCAACCTGTGTCAGTGTCTCACCACCCTCACAGTAAAGAATTTCTCCATAATATATAGTTCCCCCAACCTGAGCAGCTGAGAGGTGTGGAAGTGACAGTGAAGAAGGAGCAGGGGAGAGAAGCAATTAGGAGTCAGGGTGGGAGGAATTAACTGGGCCCAGAGAAATGAAGTGGATCAGGAGCAAACACGTCAAGTCAATAAACAGGGGAAGGAAACAAAGTAGAGAGAAAACAAAAATCCTCATTTAGCAATTTATAGCAACAAGTCCTGGGAGAACTCTCCAAGTCTGCATCCCTTGGAAACAGAGCCATCAATAGTGCAAATATGGAAAAGCATCCCCACTCCTAGTCTTGAACAGTATGGATCCAGGAAATATTAAATCCATCTGCTGTGGGGAAAATGTTTTATCAACAATAAAAAACCCATTTGATTTATTCTCTAGACACTGGGCCCAGGCTCAGTCACTGAGCTGTGCTATCTAATGTGGTCAGACAACTTCGAGGGAACTAACCTCTTGTTGCCATTACTCACAGTATTTGCTTTTCCCCTATTGCCTTACTCATCTGATTCCTCCCTTCTTATTATGGCTCTGGTTGAGTTGATAGGTCATAATTTATACTGCAGGCTGAGGCTTTCATGCCTTTGTCAGTAACTTGAGCCAGAGAAGTGAGTTATTCTTGCCTTTGCTGTGTTTCTCTGTCTCAATCCTTCTCCATCTGGAGTTTATGTAGACCTAGAACACACAAACCCTACAGCACTGCCCATCAGGAGAGAGGCTGGGCAGCTTTCCCCCCAGTTTTAGTTACAGTGTGTGTCCAGGAGTGCCTTTGGATGAGTTTTTTGCTGGATACCAGGTGATTAATAAAAGCCTTCATTGATACAGCACCATTAGTCCCAAAGTGCTTTCCAAAACATGGATGTATCCACTCCAGTTGTGCAACTAACATTGAAACAGAGGCATCACTGGAGCAGAGCAGGCACACAGGAGGCACTTCCCCTGCAAAGCTGATGTGCAGTGGCCTTTTTGTCAGGCATTGTGTCCAGCCCAACTCCAGCCACTTCAGAAAGCACCTCACCTACCTTTGCTGCTGTTCCAGGTCAGACAACCAGAGCATGGTTTACGCTCATTTCACACCACAGTCCACCCACATTACACAGAGGACACAGATCTGACACATCTCCTGATGTGGAACTCAGTTGTTTCCCCTCAGTGAGCACAGTACCCACTGTTACAAGAAGGATTTTTCTCCACCTTTGTGGGCAAGGACTCCGAGAGCAGCCACCTTTACTGCTCCCCACACAGGGATGGGGCTCTGCTCAGGCTGCAGCTGCGCTGGGGTTCCTCACAGTGTGAAATGGTTCTCAGTAAATTGCCAATAACTTCAGCTCATTCTGCTGTGATAAAAAAATGAAAAAATGGGTGGGGACAGGCTCAAAAATGGCTCTCCCACACATCCCCAAATGCTGGTTCCCAAATTGCATGAAGATATGTAGATCACTTACTTGGTAGACAAAAGGCAAAGGAATCACATGGGGCAAAAATACCCTTCCCTTCCCATCCCATCCCATCCCATCCCATCCCATCTCGAACCTTGCATACTTCCTCTTCAAATAAGAGCTTCCCATAACACGTAAGGGAGGCTCTACCTCATCTGAGCATTTTCTTATCAGAATTCAGGACATTCTCTTCATCTCCCAGCATCAGGAGTTCAGCATGTTCATTACCTGCATCATGTCAGATCTATCTGGTTCTTGCCTAGGTGACATCAAAATAGAACCTGAGAGTTGGGTAGCAGTCTGGAACAATCAGATGACCACTTGAGACATATTGAATTTCTTCCCAGAAATGGTTAAAAATTTGAGCTCACCTACCAATTTTTTCAACAACCAAAGTCTTAAAACAAAAACAAAAAAACCCTCAAAGCCAAAGAACCCTCACCCTGCAGAAGAGGGAAACATATGAAAGAATTTGAAGTAGCCCCAGCAATGTGGGCAGATACAGAGCTGGCCCATTAAAATACACTTTACCTGCTTAAAAAATGCCCTCGTGGTCTTTGGAATGGGATTCCTAATGTGCTGTTTGACAGCTACCAGGGCCTTGCCAAGGGTGTTTCCTGCCCAGTGGTGAGTGAAGTGATTATTGTCTCTGCACTCAGCTCCACACCGAGAGTGGAAACCTGGGGCATGAAAGGCACCAGAGAGATACACAATATTATTGCTGCTATTACTATTATTTCACTGGCCTTTTGCCTCACCCTCTGGTTGAGCAGCAGAATATGAGTATTCCTGACCATCCCCAAGCCTGCCTTCAGTCAAGCCTTGTCTTTAGCACTGCAGACCTTCAGGTCTAATTTTTTCCCATCATCTCAGTTCACAGAGCCACAGACCATGTTTCTTTACTCGGTATTAACTTCAAAGTATTTTTCCTTTTAAAATACAAGTCAATGTTATTTGTTAAATGACTGTTTTGAACTTGGATCCAATATTTTTAGTAAAATAAAAAAGAAAAAAAATTTTGTTTTGTTTTATAACTGGAAGGGATCCAAACTATCCACGGCTTTTATAACCCAACTTCCTTATGAGTCAGGACATTTATTGCCAGAAAAATATTATTTTAACTTCATTAGTGCAATATAGCAGTGACATCTAGTGGCTTTCATCAGTGTCATGATGAGCAAGGGACAGGCAAAACTGGCAGGATGTGGGAACAGACCCAGCTCAGGGGTTTATTATGCCATTGTTGGGATCCAATGGAAGATGGACAAGCTGTTTTATAGAGTTTCCCAAAATTAGAAAATTCTAATAATAATATAATGAAAATAAACTCTGAGATTGGAAATTCTAATCGTATGACACTCATGGGTGATTTCTTTAGCTCACATTTGTAACAAGTAAGGTAAAATTCCTGACTTTCTTCATCCCGCACACTATGGAGCTCCTTCACCAGGAACTAGAGACACAATATTCTCAACTTTCTAAATCAAAGCTCAGTCTAAGGCAATTTACAGACCGTGTCACCTAAATGCCATGGGCACAACCCAGTTCCTCTGGAAAAAACACAGGATTTGTGACCCAGTTTTCCATAAAATAAGATTATGTCTTCAATGTTACCTGTTTTTCCCAGCTGAAGCCCCTCCTCAGGCCTTCAGCCGGGACACATTTGCACTCAGGAGTACCAGTGGGTTCAGGACTGGCCTGTTGGGAACAGGACTGTGGCGGTGCCATCACTGTCAGAGCTGCTCACAGGGCTCCTGAAGGAAAATTGACACTAGAGTTTGACAAATGTAACACTTTTGGTGCTGGAATGGCCATTTATCATCAGCTTTGGAGCTGAAAATATTTTTTGTCAACTGTGCATTGATATTACAACCAACCTGGCTTTCCCTCTGCGCTTGCCTGCAAAAACTTAGCTGGGCACAAAAGTTGCCGGCTGTTGTTTGAAGACAAAGTTGGTTCTGCTCGACTGGATTTGGAGCTTCAGGCCAGTAAAGCTTCCTGGGATTTCAAACTCTGCCACAGATCTTACACTTCATTCTGTCCCTTTGTCTCAGGAAGTCCTTCGTTGCTTGGTCAAACTGCATCAAAAGCAGGGTGGGCAGCAGGTCAAGGGAAAGGACTGTCCCCCTCCACTCTGCTCTCCTGAGACCCCATCTGGAGTGCTGTTCACTGTTCTGGTGCCCCCAACATAAGGAGCACATGGAACTGCTGGAGCCAGTCCAGATCAGGGCCACAGAATTGCTGAGGGGACTGGAGCACCTCCCCTGCAACAACGGGCTGAGAGCTGGGGCTGCTCAGCCTGGAGGGGAGAGGGTTGTGTAGAGACCACCCAGCACCTGCCAGTGTCTGAAGGGGTTACAGGGATGCTGGAGAGGGACTGTTCATCAGGAACTGCAGAGACAGGACAAGGGGGAAAGGGTACAAACTGACAGAAAGTAGATTTAGATTAGATATAAGAAAGGAATTCTTGACTGTGAGGGTGGGGAGGCCCCGGCACAGGTTGCCCACAGGTTGCTGTGGCTGCCCCTGGATCCCTGGAAGTGTCCAAGGCCAGGTCGGACGGGGCTTGGAGCAACCTGGGCTACTGGAAGGTGTCCCTGCCCATGGCAGGGGGATGGAACTGGACCATCTTAAAGTCCCTTCCAACCTAAACCATTCTATGATTC
This sequence comes from Chiroxiphia lanceolata, assembly GCF_009829145.1. Taxonomy (NCBI): domain Eukaryota; kingdom Metazoa; phylum Chordata; class Aves; order Passeriformes; family Pipridae; genus Chiroxiphia; species Chiroxiphia lanceolata. The sequence continues at coordinate 1,266,758 of NC_045651.1, forward strand.
TGTTCTAAACTTTCCACATAGAAGGCCTATTTGACAAAAAAAGTCTCTAACTGAGAAAAAGATATTAATAATTGTTTTATTTAGCTGTGATCAGTCCAACTACATACAGAAAAGGAGACTAAATTTTGGGAAGCTTCTTTTGTAGAAGTACATTAGCCTGTGTTGGCTGGCTGATCTTAGATAAATAAACCCCAGAGTCGCTCCACAGTGGACAGAAACCTTCCAAGAGCTTTGTGGGAAAGCCTGTGCTGGGTTCTGGCTGTGCAGGTGAGTGCCTGGCGTGGGGGTGGATCTCTGTGTGCATGTGTTTTATTAGGAAGGGATTTACTTCTCCCTGTGCAGCAGTGACAGCCCCCAGGGGATGGCAGAGCTGGGAAGTATCTGATACAATATTTGTGCTGCGCCTGCACTTTGTGTCCCCGTGCCAACGTTGTTGCTCTGCTCTCCCTCCTCGGGATTATTAGGGGGTTTGAAACATTAAATATAATTACTGTCTTTGAAGTTTAGACTTCACAACTGAGGCAGTTTTTCCATGTTGGCAGTTAAGCTGCAGCCTCCTTCCACAGCTGGCAGGCCAAGGAAACAAATGCTCAGCAGCACAACTGCCCGGAGCAGCTCCGTGGGGTCACCCCACTGCTTCCAGCCTGGGTGGAGCTGCCCCACATCCACCCCCCCTTGGGGTCAGACCCAGAGGTGTCCTCCAGTGCAGCCCCGTGGGACAGCCCTGGGGCCGTGGGTGATGGTCTCCAGGACAGGACACTGCCGTGCCCCAGGGCAGCATTCCCTGCGTGCTGGGAAAGGGTGAGTCAGAGCAGCGGCTTCAGGCAGACTTCAAATGCTCCAGCAGGTCTGGCAGAAATATTTATCCACCTGCATTTGCAAATATGCTCTACTTTCTCACTTTATAAATACATGGGATCCCGTTGAACATTTGGCCTGGCAGAGCCAAGCATGCCCCTTTTTATTTGATGAACCAGCTGTTTTTCTGGCCTGTTCATATAAACATATTTGTGTGTGTTGATTTTGCAGTTCACTAGGAAAAAAAACAGATGACAGGTCGTATGTGCATTTTTGTTATGTATAGAACTGCACCCAGAAAATTCTCTTCAGTCCATTGATGTGTTTGTTTTGCATGAAGGGAAGCAGCACATAAAACGCTTCGAGAAGGCACAGGACTGGTGATGTTTTTTAACCAAACGGATGCAAAATCATTTCATACAGGTGAGATGTTGCAGTGGGTCTGTTTGCAGGTCACCTCGGGCTGCAGCACCATGTGATGTCAGTCTACACGTGGGACAGCTGAAGTAGCCTGGACAGTGAGCTCCTGCTTAGCCATTCCTTTGGTTTTGGCTTCCACACCCCTGTTTCCATGTGTAACCTGGCACTGGCATTCGAGATTCAGACCAGGTTTCTCAAAGGATCTGTGACAGTCTTTTGAGGCACTAAAATGCCATTTTTGTAGGTTGATGAGTCAAGAACTCACCTGCTCACCTCCTGCATGGCATGTGTGTGAACAGCAGCCACAGGCTCATTCTGTCCTGTGTGGAGGTTTGGCAGGAGCTACTGCAACACCACAATCTCAACCAGCTCCTAAAATGATAAGGGGATGTTAAGGGCATTTTACCAAGCCTGAAAAAAGAAAACGTTTTGATATCCTATTGTGGCCTCTCTCCAGCCCTGTAACCTGCTGAGAACCAGGCTTTAGAGTGCTGTGGCAGCCAATGCCTCTGAACTCTGACCTCTTTTTGAAGGCACTGTTTTTCATTCAGCTGCATTACGGGTCTTTCCAAGGGGGACATGCAACTGGATCATTACATGGAAAACCTCACCTTAACACCCTGGCAGTTTGTCCAGGCAGTAACAGGTAATTTCATGGGCCCCTCAGCTCAGGAAGGCCCTGGAGGGGCTGCAGCAGGTCCAGAGAAGAGCAACGAGGCTGGGAAAGGGACTGGAGCACAAGTGGTGTGAGGAGAGACTGAGGGAGTTGGGGGGGGGGTGTCAGCCTGGAGAGGAGGTGGCTCAGGGGAGACCTCCTGACTCTCTGCAAGTCCCTGACAGGAGGTTGTAGCCAGGTGGGGGTCGGGCTCTTCTCCCAGGAACCAGCAGTAGGACAAGAGGGCTGGGTCTTCAGCTGTGCCAGGGGAGGGTTAGGTTGGATATTAGGAAGCAATTTTTTCTCAAGAGAGTGCTCAGCCATTGGAATGGGCTGCCCAGCGAGGGGGTGAATTCACCATCCCTGGAGGTGTTTAAGGTGAGACTGGATGTGGCATCAGTGCCATGGGCTGGGAACCACGGCGGGGTTAGATCAAGGGTTGGATCTCAGAGGATCTCGGAGGTCTTTTCCAACCCAGCTGATTCTCTGATTCCATGTAACACCACAGAAGTTGTGCAATCCCTGACATAAGGAACTTTGCCTCACACAAGTCACTGGAATTAGACAAAAGAGAAGATATATTCCTTGGAGGTGCCAGATTTCATCTTCATTTCATAAAGTTTAATTCTTTATACTTACCTTAAGAATGCATTTATTATTTAATATTTTGCTCCATTTCTGGTTGTCTTTGGGCTCAAATTGTAGAATCTAAAGCACTACCAAATGGCTCAACCTGGTAAACATTTGCATTTCACCGGCTGCCTGAAATAATCTCAGTATGTTTTTACAGCTATCTGCCCCTTCCATTTCATCAGCAATCCCACTGAACTCCTTCTCTTGGGCAACAACTGAAATTTTAAAAGACCTTGTTAGCGTGTGTGTGATTTTCAGATGTGATTTCACCACCAATCAAAAAGGCAGAAGGCAAGTGGCAGTCTACAATTTCCTGAGGGGCAGAGGAGGGGCAGGGACTGAGCTCTGCTCTGGGGGGACCAGGGACAGCAGCCAGGGAATGACTGGAGCTGTGTCAGGGCAGGCTCAGGTTGGATCTCAGGCAAAGCTTCTTCCCCCAGAGGCTGGTTGGGCACTGCCCAGGCTCCCCAGGGCAGTGGGCACAGCCCCAAGGCTGCCAGAGCTCCAGGAGGGTTTGGCTGATCCTCTGGGGCACAGGGGGTGACTCTTGGGGATGGGTCTGTGCAGGGCCGGGGGTTGGACTGGATGATCCTTGTGGGTCCCTTCAACTCAGCACATTCTGTGACTGTGAAGTTAACAAAGAAAGCTCATTTTCCAAAAGACAGTCTTGTCTCCCTGATCCTTTGGGACTGGCATCCCAACAGCAGCAGCTCTAGCCCAAACATGAGCTATGAGGTTCTATTTCATTTTGAAGAATAATCTAATGCTATTTACTTCCTTTGGAATTTCACACAATTTTTTCTTTCCCTGTAGAAGTTTGAAACAACTTTATTTGCCACCTCCTGGGGAGATGTGATGCAGGGCAGGACACTCGTGTGACACACCTGCACTCACATGCTCCTCACAGGGCAGAGAGTGGTTTTACTGGGGGGGGATGTGCCTGCTCTGCCCAAACATTCACTGTTCCTTTCACGTGCCCCAGGTAAACACAGCCCCCTTCGCCCCCTCCGGCAGCCAGACAACCCCAGCTGGACTGGCACCAGAAATCACTACTTAATCCTCAACTGAGCCAGGTGGCTGAATATATGGGAGAGGAAACATTTCCAAGTTGCGTGCCAAGCTCATGTTCTCTGCAGTGGGGTCCCACTTTGTGCTGGGGAAGAGCTGGGACTGTGAATCGCAGTGTCATGGGATGCTCTGGGCAGAGAATCCACTGCTGTTGGCTGGAGGTGCTGAGAGACAGCTCTGATCCTGCTGTAGCTCTGAAAATAGATCTGCACCTGCTATTAACATCAGCTCTGCCATCAAAACCCTGTCCAAGGGTGTAAATAACTCATGAACAAGAGAGATTTTGAAAATAGACTCCACTCATCCTCCCCATCAAGGAAACAACCCAGACAAGGAGCCCAAATCTTTCTGACCATTCAAAAGTTGAGACAGCACATTACAAGGGTTAGAAAGACAACCCCAGCTGACAACTGTACAATGGAAGTGGGCAACAGACTCACCTGAATTAAGAAATGCTGTCAAAGATCCAGATATAAATTGACTTGAAAGCACCTGAAGAACTCCCAGGGTAGGGAAATGATCCTGCAAGTGCCAGCTTCCAGCTTCTCTGCCCCTTGTCCTGCTCCCTCTTTGCCTTGCATGTGGGTTCCAGACTTGCCAGTGCACTGACTGTCCCTTTCTGTCTCCTGGTTTGTACCTGCTGCCCAGGGTCACAGTTGCAGCTGAATGTGGTGTTTATTCTGTGAATAAAAGTATGAGAAGGTAGTAAAAGATGGCATAAGCAAAAATTTCAAAACCAACTAATCATTTTAAACATTTTTATTCTGGTTTATGGCTTGAACTGCTTGAAATTCAATATTTGGGTTGTGAAGTAGTTCAACAATGCCTCTAAATTAATCTTCAACCACTGTGATTTCCAAAATCATATGACATTTTTCAAAATCTTTACCCATGAATTTAAAGTGAGGACAAAAAGCCCCATCCATTCCAGGAGGCAGAGAATGTTTATTCCCAGGCAAAGTTGGAGGGTATACATTGGAGGAAGTTGTTTTTGAAGGTGATTACAAACTATTTACAAGAAATAGGTTCTGGTTGTTGCTAAGAAGGAGCTGGATAATGAACAGGGATATGCACAGTAGTAAAACCCAAATATACAGGGATTATAAATGCAAAATGAACAATGGCAACTTCAACTGTCTCTGTCTGCTGGTTTACCCAGCTGTGGGCTTGAGGTCACTGCACCACTTGCTTAAAACCAATGGTCTCATGTCTCATGTACAAGTAACATTTCAGTTCAAACCAGTCCCAAACCCTCCTGTCTGACCAGGCCCTGCCTTGCCCGAGCTCAGCCTGAGCAGAGCAGGACCAGCCCTGTGTGAGGAGGGTCCTCACGCTGCCAGCCCAGACCCTTCCTGGCCAGTGTGACCCTGCTCCCACTGGGGACTGTGTTAGTGGGAATCAGGCTGGATTTGTGCTGAACTCTCCTCAAAGATGGAGAAGTAAAGCCCCTGTTTTGGCACAGGTGACTTTGAACTGTCTCAGAATAAGCTAAAATAAAGCTTGCCTCAGGTTTGTGTCCCCATTGCCCTTGACCTCTGATGGCCCTGTGGTTCACAGGAATTCTGATGCTTTTCCCACACCATATCATGGCACTGGCTGAGAAAAAGGACACATGTCCAGTCCATGATGTTCCTGAAAAAATAATGTTGGTTTTCCTTAAAAAGGGATATCATCCGAGTGCCTGTTCTCCCGCTGCAGGAGCTGAGAAGGAGCATGGCCCAGCATATTTGGATTGTGTCACATGGGACAAGTTAAACACTCAGCAATGGGCTCAGGAATTGCCAAAATGTCACAGAGGTAGTGGAAGAAGCAAAAGTCTGGCCAGCTCTCACATGAATGTGTGCTGGCTTCAGAGTTCCTGCTGGAAGCCTATGTGGCAACTTGAATTTCCTCATTTCACTCCTCTTGTTTCAGTTATCCGGTCATGGAGTGAAAAAGCAAAACAAAAGAAGAGTACCCAAGGTATGTGATTAATCACTCCCATTAATGGCCAAAGGCAAAGTCATAGCAAATCATTCCCCAGTGCTCTGCTGACACACACTGGGCTGGGGGCTCAGCCAGCTCTGACCAGCAGACTCCTAGAAATGTGTGTTTGCAGGAAACTCATCAACAGACAAAAATATGATATTTGTTACTGGCATCTTTTCCAGTTCTGTTATTTGCCTAATATGGCAACACATGGTCAGGATGAAGCAGAAGATGGAAACAAACCATTCTGTGCTCACCAGGAAACCAGCTGGGCAGGAGGGCTGGAGGAGAGGATGTGGAGTGGAGACCTCATTGCAGCCTTCCAGAACTGAAGGGGCCTGTGGGTATAGGGACACTTCACCAGGAACTGGAGGGACAGGACAAGGGGGAATGGCTTCACACTCACAGAGGGTAGGGTTAGATGGGATATGGGGAAGAAACTCTTCCCTGTGAGGGTGGGGAGGCCCCGGCACAGGTTGCCCAGAGAAGCTGTGGCTGCCCCTGGATCCCTGGAAGTGTCCAAGGCCAGGTTGGATGGGGCTTGGAGCAACCTGGGCTAGTGGAAGGTGTCCCTGCCCGTGGCAGGGGGTGGAATGAGATGATCTTCAAGTCCCTTTCAACCCAGGTCATTCTGTGATTCTATGATTCCATCGCATCTGGAAGGACACTTGACTTAATTTCCAGGCAGGATTCAGATCTCTCAGCTGTCACAAGTGGGGCATGACTTCCAAAAACTTTCCTAAAATTCAGCCCCACACACAGGTTTTCAAAAGCATGTGCTGCCAGATGCTCAGAGCCCTTGGAAAACCCAGACATCCAACCATGGTCCCTAAACAAGGGCTGGACCCTCCTGGAATTAACCCTTCCGAGCTGAGAACCTCGCTGCAGGCTTGCTATTGTCTCACAGTGGCCATCAGGTGCAGGAGAAAAAGGAAACCTTGAGGGCAACAGATCTTGTCCAAGGTCATCCAAGCAGAAATGCCTTGCTCTGCAAACTCCTTTTCTCCATGGGCTCCCCTCCCACTGTGCCCTGAGCGGCACCAGGATGGATCAGCACCAGCACACAACACACAGCTGTAAATAGACCATATAGAATGGTGTTTCATTTTGTATTCTCAGTTTGCCAACAGAGATTAGGCCATGTGTCTGCTTGTGGGAGAGACAACTTAAGCCCTGGAATAAAAGCTACCAAATTTTCCTTTGTACATGGATATGGAACGAGGACCCCTAAGTGAGATCAAGGCCCTGGTGTGGCCAAATGAGAAGATCCACGTGGAAAGTGTCCCTGCTCATGGCAGAGGGGTGGAACAAGATGATCTTTAGGGCCCCTCCCAACCCAAACTGTTCAGTGATTCTGTGATTCTGTGAGTGGAATCAGAGCCCCATCTCTGACTGGGGGGGACTGCCCACCACTCACCCTCCAAAGCTCATCCAGCTCCAGCTCCTTCCCATGGTTGGGATCTTCACCCCACCACTTGTCTGCCATCTGAGACAGTGCCATGGCAGAGTTTAGGGTAAGGAAAGAGTCTGACAAAACCAGGCTATGGAAAAGCTACCAAGCCTTCACCTGTAGAAAGCTGCCAAAGCCCAAGGAGAACCCAAACCCACTGTCACTGGCACAGGCACAGCTCAGGCAGAGAGAAACTGGAAAAGGAGCCAAATACAGTGCAGAAAAGAGCAAAGCACAAGGAAGTCCCACTCTGAGGCATTGTTCCCGAGAAATTAGACTGCTCTGAAGTGAATTACCCAACTACAGCATCTCTCTACTTTCTCTTTTGCATCCATGCACCCTGAAAGAACCACAGGGAAATAAAGACCACAGGATCTCGTAAGTACCTGCTTGAATCACAGAATCCCAGAATGGTTTGGATTGGAAAGGATCTTAAATCCATCTCATCCCACCCCCTGCCATGCCAGGGACACCTTCCACTAGCCCAGGTTGCTCCAAGCCCCATCCAACCTGGCCTTGGACACTTCCAGGGATCCAGGGGCAGCCACAGCTTCTCTGGGCAACCTGTGCCAGGGCCTCATCACCCTCACAGGGAAGGATTTCTCCCATATATCTGATATAAGCTTCCCCTCTTTCAGTCTGAACTCCTCTTTTTAGTTTGATGGCACTGCAACAACGTCACTCAGCAGTTCAAGGCACTTTGCCCACACCTTCCCATCCTGACATGGAGTTAAACAGAACATCTTAAATCCAACATCTCTAGTGCAAATGCCTGCAGGCTTCATATTATCCCCAAAGATTATGCAGAGTCAGAAAACCTCCTGAGATATGTAAATGTGCAGGAGGGGTAGGACAGGAGAGACAAACACAAGCAGAAAACCAGTTGGTCTGTGCAGGCTGAAAACTGCACATACCCACATTTAGGGAGTGTGTGCATCCCAGCAAGCCCAGAGGGACATTTCTTGTCTATTTTCTTGTCCAGTAACAGGACCAAGACTATTTCTCTTACAGAAATAAAACAAGAAGTGTGTTTCCCCTGCTCCCTCTTTCCTGGAAGGGTCACGATCTTCTAATAAGATCTTCCACTAAGATCTTTCAGAGCAGCTCCAAAGCACAGGGTGCTGTGAGGAGGGCACAGGAGGGGCCACACTCCTGCAGGGGCAGCATTATCTCCTCAGGGTGTTTGAATCAGTTCAGGCATCTGCCAACCCCATACCTGCTGCTGAACCAGGCCCTGCCAGCTGGGCTTGGAAGGGAAAGTTCATTTGTTCTTCAGCATCACCCTGTGCCTTGCTGGTCACACAGGGCTAATTTTGGTACTGCTTTCATTGCTGCTCTTGCCATGAATATATGATTCTTTATGATTTTTCTCCCTCCATTCCAATTTTCTTTCCAACCCCTGTCAAGGCAACTGGTGCAGGCATTTATGGCCTTTCTGTTTGGTGAAATGTGATCTTCAGCAAAGCAGAGTTTGACCTCCCCTGCCTTTAGGCCAGCACAGCTTTCTCCTGAGGCATCCCTGGCACTGGGCACACAGGGGGTTTTCCCACAGCAGTAAGGGTGGTGTCAGAGAAAAGACAATATTTTTTTCAAAATGAACAATGCACATTCACACACACCCCTGTGCCAGAGGGGCTGTGAGGTCCTACCCAAAAGTCAGAGCTGGGGAGCAGTGCAGACCAGGACATCCCCAGCAAGAGATTCAAACTACAGTGCAGGCTCTCCCTTTTTTTCAGGGGAAACACAGATAAATACAGAGGTACCTCAGGCCCAGGATCCAGCCTGGCCTCTGATGAACCAAGTGCTTGCCTGAAAAAAACAAATTCTCCTATGGGGGCACAACCACTTCCACATCAATCCTTTTGCAAGTCCTGATTGTAATTAATTTCCAGGACATGACATCACCATCTCCTGAGGTCCTTTCTGAGTCTTGGAGTTCAGTAACTGCCACCATAAATTTGGAAGACAAAGTTCAGCAAGGGGAAATGTTGGATTCTGCCCCTGGATGACATCCAGGGGCAACCCTGGATGTTTGTACAGACTGGGAATGAGAGGCTGGAAAGCAGTGCTGGGAAAGGGCCCTGGGGGTCATGGTGGATGCCCAGTTGTCCCTGAGTCAGCAGTGCCCTGGCAGCCAGGAGGGACATCCCTGTCCTGGGGCATCAGGGAGGGGATTGTCCTGCTCTGCTCTGCCCTGGGGCGGCCTCACCTCAACATTGGGGCAGTTTGGGGGGACACAATGGAAGAAGGGTCTAAAGGTTGGAAAGTGTCCAAAGGAGGGACACAAAGATGGGAAAGGGTCTGGAGGGGTCACACAAGAAGCAGCTGAGGGCACTTGGTGTGTTCAGCTGGAGAGGAGGAGACTGAGGTCAGACCTCACCGGGGTCTGCAGCTCCTCCCGAGGGGCAGCTCCATCTCTGCTCTGTGTGAGCAGGGACAGCACCCAGGGAACGGCTGGAGCTGTGTCAGGGCAGGCTCAGGTTGGATCTCAGCAAAAGGTTCTTCCCCCAGAGGCTGGTTGGGCACTGCCCAGGCTCCCCAGGGCAGTGGGCACAGCCCCAAGGCTGCCAGAGCTCCAGGAGGGTTTGGCTGCTCCTCTGGGGCACAGGGGGTGACTGTTGGGGATGGGCCTGTGCAGGGCCGGGGATTGGACTCCATGATCCTTGGGGGTCCCTTCAACCCAGCATGTTCTGTGACTCTGTGAAGGCAGCAGCTCTCCAGCTGTTTGGCAGCTCTGCCCAGCTCTTTGGGCTGATCTGTATTTCGTCAAAACCTTTCCAGTGCTTGAGAACATGCACCTTAGCTGTGGTAGATCCCTGAGGAGCCCCCTGCCCATCCTCTCCATTTATCTCTTCCTCCAGAGCTGGGCAGTTTGTCCTTCCTTGGCATCACCAGCAAATTTAAAACATCCCACTGTGTATGGGATCAAGAACCACAGCTTTGTGGCAGCATCTTTCCCTCCCCAACACTCCTGCCCAGGCTTTCTCTGCAGTTTTCATTTGCATTTGGGCTTTTCATTGGTGAATTTGCAAAATTTTGCCAGGTTTTGACACCAGTGGCACAAAGAGACAAAATGAGATGGAGGTAGCGTGGGGGTATACATGGGAAGCATCACAAAGTCACAGAATGTGCTGAGTTGGAAGGCACCCACAAGGATCATTGAGTCCAGCTCCTGGCCCAGCACAGGCCCATCCCCAAGAGTCAAACCTTGTGCCTAAGAAAGATTTGGAATCCACAGCTTTACTGAGGTAGACCAGAAAGATCAAGCTAAAACAAAGCTGGAATGACCTCACCATCCCAAGCCATGTAAACCAACGTGGCAAGACAGAAGGAAGCCTTGGGAGGTGGTAAATTTAAATTTTTCCCAAGCAAAACATTTTTATTAATTTGATAACCACTAGCATTTTGTTTTGACATTAAGATTCCAGTCAAGATAATGGAAAATGGCAGCTTTTTGAGAAAAGCCTTTTTTTTACAGCACCATTCAAAAAGCTTAAAAGCATTTGCTCCATTTCTGTTGGAGAATTTCACCTACAAGCAGCCCTATATGTTATGTGTTTTAAAAAATATTTCCATATGCTAAAGGAATGCAAATGGTTGCCAAGCAAAGAGGCTGTTACAGCAGCAGACTGGAGCTGTTTTTCAAGGAAAAACTGCTGCAGAAACAAGGTATCCACAGAGGTGCACTAAAGCAACACTAACTGCAGTGACCTTGAGATGACCTAGACCTCCTCATATTACAAAAATGAAAAGGGAGTTAGAAAATCTGAGGCCAATTAGGCGCTTTTTTTTTTTCCTGGAGACATGATGAAATTTCCTGAAACAAAAACTTTAGCAAATTCTATAAAATACTTCTAGCTTTGGTGGAAAAATAAATTATTGCCTTTTTATCTCCTCATTCCTGAGGCACAGAACTGGCCCACTTCTGTTTGTGCAGATGGATTGGAGGGAAAACACCCAAAGAAGGGCCAAGTGGTGAGATTCTTGGCACGAGCAATTAAGTGTGAAGTTATTCTCAGGGCTGCCTATTTGTTATTGCAGCAGGAATCATTAAGATTATATGGAAAGATATTGTCTGGGAAAAAGTGTGAAGTCAGGATTATATGTCCTGAAATGTGATTAGTGAGCAAAGCATCGTCTGTCCTCGGCAGGGTCCCTCTGGAGCAGCAGTGGCTGTGCTCAGGTGGCTCCCAGGACACTTGGCTTTTGGGCTGAGCTTCACTTCTGAGCCACGTCCAGGAGGCCCAGAGGCAGAGGAGAAGGTTGTCTCCTCACAGTGCTGTGTTCACCCACCTCCCTCCCATGGGATGTCCCTGGAATGAGGCTCCTGGTGGGCCTGAGGTGCTGCAGAGCCTCACTCACACCAGGTGCAGCTCATCCTGGAGCAGGGTTTGGTGTTCAGCAGCTTCCCACCATCCCAGCCAAGCAGTGTTGGGGTGATGGCTCAGCCTTCTGGGAGCACACCCCAGACTCTGTCAGGGAGAGGCAGGACCCTGCACAAGCTGCTGTCCACGGTGCCAGACACCCCCGGGCACTGTGGCTGCCCATCCCCTGCTTCATCCTGGAGGTGCTGAGCAGGATCCATGTTGATTGCTGTAAGAAATGGGTGCAATCACGACAGAGGAGGCACCTCTGTGAAGGAGACCTTCCCTGCCCCCATTGCCTGTGGCAGCCCCCACTGTGCTGCTCTTCCCATCCCCACATCCCCCCACACCCTCTCTGTGCAGGTCAGGATCAAAAGGAGAGGGGCTGCACAGTGGGATGGGGGCCCTGCCAAGGGGCAGCAGGATGAGGACTGGGGAGTACAAAGGGTCCTTGGCAGGTCACAGTCAGGTAGACCACTCAGCTGCCCACCTTGGGCACAGGGTGTGACCCTTGGGGAGGGTCCTGTCAGGAGTTGGACTCGATGATCCTTGTGGGTCCCTCACAACTTGGCATGTTCTGTGATTCTGTGATCCAGCTAAGCCTCTCTCCCTAAAACCAAGGCTCCACAAGCAAAACCAGGAGCCATTTTCTCTCCCATCCAAAGGTAAGAAAAGGTTTGGGGCCACACTCTCCTGGTCACTTCCTCATGCCTCTTCCTCACTCAGAGCAACCCCATTCGGGAGGGTGATGTTTGTGTTCCAAACCAAGTGCTGGGGGTTTGAACTTTTCCTTTCACAGCTCAAGTCCTGTGGCATCTGCTGCAACCTGTGACAGGGGCTTGGGGCCAGCCAGGAGCACGTGCCGAGGTCCAGCAGTGCCCACGAGGGGCTGGCACGGTGTCTGCGCCAAACCAGCCAGGGATTGGAGTCGGTGACGGGTGTGCCGAGTGCTCCAAGTGCCTTTTCCCAATGGATCCCCCCACACCACCTCTGAGGAGCTGTCACGGTGCAGCAAAGCACAGAGCAGGGTGGAGGGTGCAGACCTTGCACAGCATATCAGAGACTCGTGTTTAGATGGCAAAGATCTGCAGGATCCTCGGGTTCGGCCGCGGGTGAGGAGCCTCGTTATGCTGATCCCAGAAATCCCACAGGCACAAGGACCTGCATTCCTGGGACACGAGGCTGCCCCGGGTTCACAGCCACGAGCAGACAGTGGGAAAGACGATACCGGAGAGAGGGTGGTCAGACTCCAAATCCTTCCAGATGCAGCCAGAACTAATCACTGCTCCCACAGAGCGCAGGGAAGGCAGGGGAGCTGCACTGAGTCACCACCAAAGAGAAGACAAAAGGTGCCCATCCCTAAAGCCTGACTGCACACAGTTACCTTGTGTGTATAAACCACCTTGAAAATTCTGGGGAGTCTCTCTTTGGTTCAGTTGGAATTTTCACTTGTTAAAGTACTGTTTTGAATATTCAAAAAAAATAACCTCAGTGCTAAAATTAAACGAAAATCTCCTAAGGATAAAAATGTTTCAGTCAGTGCTAACAGATTTTAGTGGGCACATACCACGTGTTTCCTGATAAGAGAAACAACCAGGGAAACTGAGGGAGCTCAACGAGCTGAAAGCAGAGAGGTCTCGACTCAGTTCAGTCCCTCATCCTGCTACAGCACCTGGACTCAGCATCCACGAGGTATTCAAAGAGGATGTCAGCTACAGACATGGGGAATCATTGCTGACTTTTGTCATCTTATGTCCTGAATTCCTGTTATACAGGAAAATAACAAGTATTCCTGCAGAAGGCAGGGAGCGCTCCCATGAAGACACCACCTCCCAGAGGGGTATTTTCTTCTGGTGTGTGTGTGTGACTGACAAGTGACTGAGTCCTGTTTTGGCACCACAGAGCACAGTACAACTGCTTTTGAAGGAACCAGGGAGAAGCTGGACCTTGGAAAAGCTGGTGAGTGCTCCAGCCCACCCCCATGGCAGTAGGAACATGGGGGGCACCACAGGACACGGTGTGTGCTCAGCACCCTGGGCTGGGGCACAGGGACAACCAACGAGCCACCACAGAGCAACCAAGGTGCCACTGCAGCGTCCCAGGGCTGGGTCTGCACTGCAGGGATGGTCACAGACCCTTTCAAGGGTGCTCTGAGCCCTGTGGCAGCACAGCCAAGAGAGGGTGTTCCTGAAGACTGGGTCTGCCCTGGGAATTTTAGGAAAAGCTCTGGTGGCATGAGATGGGGTGGAGAAGAGGGTCTTTTCTGAACACATTATTCCTACACTTTTATCCCTGCATCCTCACAGCTTGGCCAGCACCGGATGGGGGGATTCTGCCCCTCTGCCCCTCAGGTGAGATCCCCCTGCAGAGCTGCCTCCAGCCCTGGGGAACAGCACAGGGAGCACATGGAGCTGCTGGAGAGAGTCCAGAGGAGGCACCAAGAGGATCAGAGGGATGGAGCAGCTCTGCTGTGGGGAAAGGCTGGGAGAGCTGGGATTGCTCAGCCTGGAGAAGAGAAGCTTTGGGGTGACGTGATTGTAGCGTTCCAGTGCCTGAGGGAAGCAACAAGAAAGATGGAAAGAGACTATTTATAAGGGCCTGGAGTGCCAGGACAAGGGGGAATGGTTTCAAACTGAAAGAGGGCAGGGTTAGATGGGATATTGGGAAGAAATTCTTGGCTGTGAGGGTGGGGAGGCCCTGGGAAGCTGTGGCTGCCCCTGGATCCCTGGAAGTGTCCAAGGCCAGGTTGGAGGGGGCTTGGAGCAACCTGGGCTAGTTGAAGGTGTCCCTGCCCATGGCAGGGCGTGGAACAAGGTGATTTTGAGATCCCTTCCAACCCAAACCATTCCATGATTTTTCTTCAGAAGTGGGTCCCATGAAGGCTCCCTGTGGGACTCAGAAAGGGGGGATGTGTCCCTGACTCTGCTCCTGGGCATTCCCCAGGCTCTTGTCACAGCAGAGGAAGGTCCAGGACCTCTGCCCATCCCCACTGCCAGCAATGCTGTGTTGGTTAATTCAGGCTGGAAGCTCTTGGCTCTCAGAAATCCATAGCCCAGGGTGTTACACACCTACACACTTTGGAAACAAGGGCTAAAGCCTTGATCTTGATACCGTGGGATTATGTGGTTGGTGCTGTAAAAATACAGACACTGAGGGCACAAACCTGGACTCACTCTCCTGGAAAAGCACTGAGAACTCAGTCCTGGAATGTGCTTTCCATGGTGAGCAGGTGGCTCCCATGGGAAACTGGGCCTGTCCCAGGATGGGGTTGAAAGGTGCAGCATAAGGAGTTGCATGAAGACAATGGCTCCACCAGTCCCAGCATTTCCTTCCGGCTGAAAGATTCAAATTCTATAATCTCTCCACAGCTTTTGTTTGGTTTGTGTTTGCTTGGGGGTTTTTTCTTTACAAAATACAAGAGAATTCAACCAACCACATTAGGGAAACACATTTCTCTCAAGTTAACTCCCTTAGCAACAGATTAATTCTCTAAAGGTATTAAAAACTATGAGAACCCCCCCAGAAGGTACCATTTTTAATCCCTTGTGACCTTTTGACTCAGTCTTTACCTGCAGGAAAAAAGTGAGCACTGTGGGGAGTACAGGGAAGATCCAGTGGCAGCTCAAGGAGCATCTTCCCACAGATAGAGGGAAACAGAGCCCAGGCCAACAGGTCGGGTTCTCCAGCTGAGAGGCAGGGGATGGGCACAGGGCTCTTGCCCAGAGAAGGTAAATCCCTTCACAGCTCCCAGTCCAGCCCCAGCATGTGCTGGGATTCACCAGAGCTGGAAAGGACACAGAGCCTCGGGGCTGCTCAGCACAGCCCTCCCCCAGGGAACTGGATCACAGAACTAACACCACGTGGGACTTCTTAAGCAGATTGTTCTGCCATTAAAAAACAAAACCTGAGTGTACACAGCTTTCCCACCTCTTGGGAACACCAGCTGGCTCCTTCAGAACACACCCACACAGGGTTCCTGAAACCCCGAGGGACTGAATGACTGCAGCCTTTGTGTTCTGGGGTTTATTTGTTAACCATGAACACACTCATCCTTCAGAACCATTCCCATTTGCAAGATTTAATGAGCTGGCCCCACAGAGTGCTCACCCATTCCCAAATCAGGGCAGGCACAACCTGCCATGGAGAGCCCTGTTTGAGACCTGCTGGGAAGAGCTACTGCCCAGAGTAGCTGGGCAGAGTGAAACCTTGAGTCTGAGGAGGCTCCATCAGACCCAGGACCCAACATCACCCAACATCATGCCCCAAACCCAGGGCATGTGGCTGAGCACTGTGCATTTCCCAGCTCAGCTCCTGCTGTCCAGAGGCTCACCCAGCAGAGTCATCCCATTGACCCCTGACATGGAAGGGCCAGCCCATCTTAGTGGGAGCCTCACAGAAAAAAAAAGCATGATGTGCTTGGAAATTAAAAATTAAACCTTCAAAGGGGAAAAAAAAGGAGGAAAAGAAAATACAAAATTTTCAACTGCAGAAAAAAAATAGTCAAGAGATACAAACGCATCTCTATTTATACTGACCTGTGCCAAGGAAAAGATGGAACTGCCATTCCTTAAATCGTCCCGACAAGGAAAGCTGTTTCTCCTTCAGCCTGAGCCTTGTCTCCAGAAAAAAGAGGGGCCACCCAGCCAGGGCTGCCTCCCCACCCTGGACAGCAGAGCCTGGAGCAGCCCTGTTGGAACTGCCAGGAGTGATGGGGCCATTCCCACATGGACACACCTCACAGGGAGCAAGGGGGTCATTCCCACATGGACACACCACACAGGGAGCAAGGGGGCCATTCCCACATGGACACACCTCACAGGGAGCAAGGGGGCCATTCCCACATGGATACACCTCACAGGGAGTGATGGGGACATTCCCACATGGACACACCTCACAGGGAGTGCCAGAGCTGAGCCCACAGGAGCCCCCAATCCATAAACATGCAGGGAATGTTTCACTCCTTTTTCTCCATGACCAGAGGGAAATATCTCACCGAGTGGGCACTCACCCCAATGGACTTCTGCTGCTGTTGGCACCCCGAATATCCCGAGTTGGAAGGGGCTCACACAGATCATCCAGTCCACAGACACCCCAACAATCCCACCCTGTCCCCAAGAGTGTTGTCCAAACCCTCCTGGAGCTCTGGCAGCCTTGGGGCTGTGCCCACTGCCCTGGGGAGCCTGGTCAGTGCCCAACCAGCCTCTGGGGGAAGAACCTTTTGCTGAGATCCAACCTGAGCCTGCCCTGACACAGCTCCAGCAGCTCCATGTGCTCCCTGTGCTGTTCCCCAGGGCTGGAGGCAGCTCTGCAGGGGGAGTCTCACCTGAGGGGCAGAGGGGCAGAATCCCTGCTGCCCACGCTGTGGGACCAGCCCAGAGCACAGGGGTTTCTGGGCTGGGTCATGTCCAGCCTCTGCCCCGCCAGCCCCCCAAGTCCTTCCCCCCAGGGCTGCTCCATCTGCTCATCCCCAGCCTGGATTGATCCCAGGGCTTGGTGCAACCCAGGTGCAGCACCAGCCCTTGGTCTTGTTAAACCCCATGGGATTCCCATGGGCCTCCTCTCCAGCTTGTCCAGGTCCCTCTGGATGGCATCTCGTCCTTCAGGTGTGTCCTCCTGAGCCATCAGAGCAGGTCACAAGTGTGCAAGCACTCAGCACCAGCCTTGCTGTGCTATGAGGCCCTTTCAGGTCCCCAGTGCTCCCCAGCAGCTGCTCACTGCCCCAGTCCAGAAGGGGTAGAGGGTAAATCAACGTGTTCCCACTCAGCACTGCCGGCCCTGAGCTGCCCTGGCTCAGAGGTGGCTGCTTCCACCTGATTCCAAGAATAGTTTCTAAAGCTTTCCTCATACAGCCTGTACAAGTAACAGATCTGAGATTTCCTTCTAGGAGCTGGGTCACATTGAGACACCTTTAGGAGGACACCCCCTCATCTCCTCTGTTCCCCAAAATTCCTCTGTGCCACCTGCTGGGGTTTCCACACAACACCCCATCCTCTGCAGAGGGGCCAACAGCCCTGCTCAGCACCCACCCTGTTCCACAGGGCCTGCTTTACTGTTCTCTTTCCAGCTGTCACCTGCTGTGTTCTCACCTCTAAATGGAGACCAGAGCACCCCACAGACATGGCCTCTGCACCCGTGGGTGGGTTTGGAGGGGCAGAGCCAGGGCAGCACAGCAGCATCCCCACATAGAGCCCCATAGCCCGACCCCTCCTCCCCACAGCCCCCAGGGGGGCAGGCACAGGCTCACCCAGGGTGCTCAGTGTTCTTGGAATCACAGGATCACTGAGGTTGGAAAAGACCTCCAGTATCTTCAAGTCCCCCCTGTGCCCCATCTCCACCTTGTCCCCAAGCCCAGAGCACTGAGTGCCACGGCCAGGCCTTCCTGGGACACCTCCAGGGGTGGGGACTCCAAACCTCCCTGGGCAGCCTCTGCCAAGGCCTGACCGCCCTTTCCAGCAGCAGGGCAGGGAGGGGTCCCAACAGCACCCAAGGCAGCCCCAGCAGGGTGGGCAGGGTTGGCAGCAGATGCTGGGCCCAAGCGAGAGACCCCAGTGCCTGTGAGGGCAAATGGACCCCAGACCTGCTCTCCTTGCCCACATGCTCCTAACCTTTGGTGGGAGGGGAGAGTCCAAAGGGGCCCCAAATCACACCAGGATGGGTGGGAACACCCAGCAGAGAGGTGCCTCCACAGCTTCACTGGGAAGTTCTCTGGTGGGAATTAAGAGACAACTGTTAAAAAGGCTATAACTGCAAGGGAAAACTCCAACAAAACAACCAAAACCAAAGGCCACCCAGGTAAGGTGGAATGTTAAAGTTTGACCTCAAGGTTTATAATGCAGATCTACCACAGAGCTTTTGCAGCTTATTGGGATAACGACACCCAGCAAGACCTTCCCAACCCCTCTCAGGAGCCAGCGAGGCTGCACTTTTACAGTGCATTTCTGACAGAAAACAGATGAGATTTGGATCCTCTGCTCTCATTGAGAGCAGCCTCAACCTGAGCAGCAGCAACCCTGCTTAGAAACTATTACCCAGTGCTAGAGTGGGTCAAGAAGAATAAAAAGTGCTCTGTGTTAGAGGAATTCTGAGGACTGTATTTGCCAACACTGAGCCAGAACCAAGTTCATATTCTTACCACAGGGTTTACAGCACCTTTAAAAGCATTTCAGGTCAGTGGCTCCAACAGACACCTCACCAAACCCAAGGCTTCACCCCTGTGACCCCCATGGCTGGCACACAAAGCCAGCCCGAGCACTACAGCATGAGGATGTAACCAGAGATTGTCACCCCTCCCTGTCCTTGGACCCGACCTGGGACAAACCAGCACAGTCCTGGCCAGTCCCCCTGAGGCAGAGGATCTGCACCATGGACCATCTCTGGTCAGGAATGAACTGGAGCAACTCATTAACCACACAGGCAGCAACTGCTCAAACTGATTTGAAGTGAACTGAACTCACGAATGAAACTACTGAGAGAGAGCAGGGGAAGGAGGCACAGCCGAGAACCTGGAATCCCTTTTCTCCCCAGTCACTACACATTAAAGAAAACCCAAAACAAGGCTTTTCCTGAGTCAGAGCTAGCACTGGAAGACACGGGGCTCGGGGCATGGACAGGTTGTTTTAACAAGCAAGCAGATGAGTAATATTTTAAAAATTCCATCTGCATTCTTGATAAAGTAAGAAAAAATTCTTCTGATGTTCCTGCGGAGGCAGAAGTGCTGCAGCCAGGGGGGTTCAGCACCTCTGCCACAGGGGAACGAGCTCAGCTCCCTCAGCCACTGTGTCCTCCCAGTTTGCACCCAGCAAAGGGAAGGGTGACACACCAGCTCACACCACCCGTGCCAGAGCACAGCTGGGCCACAGCACACACGGTCTGACTCCAAATGCTTTGGCCTGGCAGCCTGTGCCCTCCACTGGGCACTGCACCAGCACTACACCCTCACCCCCGGCTCTGAGCTGTGCAGTTGCACACGAGTTTGTATCGTGGAATGGTCTGGGTTGGGGACCTTAAAGATCATGGGCAGGGACACCTTCCACTAGACCAGGTTGCTCCAAGCCCAGTCCAATCTGGCCTTAACTCAGCACGGGACTGAGGGCTGTGGAGACGATGTCACTCATCCATTCATTTGACAAATTAAGTTCAAACTTTTTTTTATTAAGCACATTCCACAGTACAAAGCTTTAGATCATGAACAATATCTGTACAATTTAACAGTTTCAAGAAGCTGTTCATACACCAACTTTCCAAACAGATAATTGGCAAACATAATTACAAGTTAGAATTAGACTATCCCAGTGTTTTGAAACATTAATATCGCAGTAATGTACAGTTGCTCAATTATGGTTAGCAAAACAAAGTCCAGAGTGCAGCCAGGATCACTACCATGAATCCCAGGAGTCGAGTTCCTTGGGTGCCAATCACAAAAGTCCACTGCTATGTTACACAAAGCACAAAGAAGTTTAGACTGCATGTTCAAATACCATTATCTCCCAAGGAAAAACAGGAATTTAAATCTTACACATGCATTTTAACAAAAGGACTCCGCTCTTCGGAAACAAATACCTTTTTCTTCAGGGCTGCGACAGATTTCTCTTTTTAGCCAGTTTAATATTAAAGCTGTTAGATGAGAAGGGGAAAGTAAGACACTTGCACGAACTACTGCCAAGCTTACCAAAAATGATCTTATGGACACCCAGAGCGTTGGATCTTCCACACTCCAGCGCATTCGGTCACGGCGATGAAGGAAACGGCACTGGAGGAACACGGAAACGGGAGTTTGACTCTCCCCGTGCAGGGGGGAGGGAACACCTCCAGCTGCACTCCCGGGGGGTCTGGTACCACCTCGCCATCCGTGTGCTCCAGAGGGTGTCATGGAGGGTCCCCCCGGAGCGGCCTCGGCACCGCCTGGGCCTGACCCGGGACTGGAACGGGGCGAATGCAAACCAACAAATGCTGCCAGAGGACAACAGAGACACAGGACATACACATGGCCAGAGGAACGACAGGACATTTCTGTGCCAGCACAACTCCCCGGACAGCGGGCGGGCTCACGGGGGGACAGCGGAGCCACACGGCTGAGGCCGATGAACATCCACGCCTGACTTATCCACGGCTCATCCTGACCTCAGGAAAATGCAGTTGTACAACCACAGAAATTAGAGGGGAGACTATGAGAACTTAAGAAACTATGGAGTTTCTAACAAAACCATGCTAATGAGGAGGAACCAGGACATCGCAATGTGGTCACAGCAGATTGTTATGGAAAACCAGCACGGGAATGAGCACGGAAACCAGACCGGAAGGGAGCTCCACTCCACCGTAAGGAAGCGTTGCAAACCAAACATAAATAAATGTAACTTTGGCCCATGGTATCTTCTCCACTGAGCAGCCAAACTAACGCTACCAAAGGACATCAGCAGGTGTCTGTGAGGACCCGCTGGTGTTAAAGACAGACATCTGTAAATACCGCGGCACAAAAATATAAGATACAGAACATAAATTAAACAGTTTTTAATTTTTAAAAAGTTTAGAAATTACATTTAAAATATGTAGTTCCCATTAAAAAAAAAACAAACAAACAAAACAAAACAAAAAAACCCCCCAAGAAACCAAAACCAACTAATGAATACTGAAAACCTCCTTTTGCAGAGAAAATGTCTAAGTAATTCATGTCCCCACCAGTGCCACACTCAGGACATCCTGCTGCCAAGTGCTACCACGTTCTGTGTTAGTGTGTACTGTCAGGAAATCCTGACTCTGGCACCAGAGGTTTCTGTATGTACATCATATCTACATGCTTACACAGTATCTGAAATGAGGCAAGCACACATGGGGAGGGTTTACTAGAGCAAACATCGGGGAGTGCAGGACGGCTGGAGTACAGAGCACAGGGAAAAGGAAAAGACAGTGCTATACAATTAGTTCAGATAACCTAGCCTGAATTACAGGGAACCTTTAATTTAAAAGAAATTATTGGTGCAGAAACAAGTAAACTGTCATCCAAAAATATTACTGAGCGAATCAGAAATATTTGTAAGAGTCCAACGTACACTCCTATGAACAGAACGGGCTCTGAACCTGGCATGAGTAACGCCTAAAGGACAGTGGTGACTGGAAAGCAAAGCTCTGTACATTCTGGGCATGTGTTTGGCACCCAAATTTCGTTGGAGAATGTTTTTTTTTCTTTAAAGTCAGACAAAAGTGCAAAGCAATATAAATTAGGCCAAGTCCTTTCTTGACTTCTGATTTATTTCTGAAAAACAAGCCATCAGAGTTCAGTTTCTACGGACAATTTACATGTGAAGCTTTGGATTTCTCACGGCAGGGAAGGATAGGCTTCTGAAATTCATCTACTCCAAGTCAGTGAATTTGTAGCAAATTCAAAGACGACCACTGAGAGCAGGGAAGATTAAGAAATTTAGATATAGAATTGTGCTGCTTTGCAACTACACAGCATCTAGAACCAATTCTGACTTTAGCTGTCAATCAACATCTTCAGGCATGTAGTAGCCAAAAATCCAGTAGTTCAAGACTGTGGAACCCTGCAAAAGACAAAAGACAAGTGAACTGAGAAAAAGCACAAATCAAACAGCATCCAGAGCTGAGCAGGCCCTCACCATCCTCTGCTGGAAGGAGAAGGGCAGAACGGCTGGAGGGCGTGATACTGTGCAGCACATGGAGGGCTGCTCACTGCTAAGAACCCTTCCTCCAGGGGAGAGCACCCCAGGGACTCTGTGCTGTGGGATGTGCTCTGAATTCCCTGGAGCAAGAGCCAGGCTCTGCAGGGCATTGCTCCTTAGGGGGTCACCCAAGGCTGGCAGTGTTCTTAGACTTGTCAGAGTTAAACCTTCCCTGGGCACTGCCAGGTGACCCCCAGCTCAGGTCACTGAACCCCAAACACTGTTTACTCAAACAGTGACCCACAGCTGCCAGAAAACTGTCCTTTCCTCCTCATCCTGCAGAGGAGGAGTTTTCCACAGGAGGCAAGTTCAGTTGCTTTAATACATGAGGAGCTTTTAAGAAAACAGACACAACACTCAAGTACTTTGATATTTCATTGACCTTTTCCATCCCAATGACTCCCTTATTCGCTTGGAGGCTGTGCAAGCTCTGAGCGTAATTAAATCTGAACTTTGATTGTACCTGCCACTTCCCTGACATTTTTATGGACTAGGGAGAACTTCCCTCTTCTGATACAAAATTCCCATGAAAGGTTAAAACATCCGTAGGCACTTCCCCCTGACTTCCCTTCCCCCAACCCGAGGCCTAGTGCCTATCATATGGTAACAATTTTTATCATGTTACAATAAACAACAGGAATTTAACAGAAAGCAATAAGACTCTCACAGCCAATTGCCAGGACTGTCAAAAATGATCCACTTTGAAGAGGCCTCACATTGCAAAGCCTGTAAAAACGTGTACAGGGTTGCTTCAAAATTCAGAAGACTGTACTGTCTGAAAGCATATAACACTGTTTCATTAAATGTCATAATGAAATATTAGCTGTTTGACCATAATTTTATGTAGATCTATGGTTTTTGGAGTCTGAAGTCAGACAAACCTGTCAAAAAGTGACATCACAGCATCTCTCCAGGAGAGGAAACAGCTATTAAGGGACTGTCATTACCAACACAAGAAGTCCCAGGACACGGGGGCTGTGTGGTTCCAGCTGTGTGTCACGGGACAAGCCAGACTGAGCTGTGCAGAACTGTCAAGTGTGCAGAATTTGAACTGCAGAACACCCTGCCAAAGGCATTTCATATTCCACTGGCAAATCCCAATGACAGGGAGTCATCTGGGCCATGTGGCAAGGAAGTCCCACACCAGCATGCTGCTGGTCCAAGTGAATCAATATAACTTTTATTCAACTCCTAATTTCTTGACCCAAGGGAATGGCTGGAGCTGTGGCAGGGCAGGGTCAGGTTGGATCTCAGGCAAAGGTTCTTCCCCCAGAGGGTGGCTGGGCACTGACCAGGCTCCCCAGGGCAGTGGGCACAGCACCAGAGCTCCAGGAGTGTTTGGACAACGCTCTCAGGGATAAGGTGGATTGTTGAGGTGTTCTGCACAGGGCCAGGAGTGGGACTGGATGATCCTTGTTGGTTCCTCCCTACTGAGGACATTCTGTGATTCCTTTGTGCTTAAGACACACTATGTGTAGCTCTTCCACGAATCAAAGCTAATAAAAGAAGCCCAATATACTTCTGTAAGAAAATAACTGGTCTACCTCAAATGATCTTCAGGTTAACAGAAGCAAGCAGTGGTGCAGGGACTAAAAGACAGACTGTTCCTAAAATGCAGCCTGTTCTGTCTGAGAAATCAAGAAAAATAAATAACAGAATTACTCAGAAAGGAGGCAAGGAAGTTTTCCATTCAGAGGGAAAACTATTTAGCTTCAAGAAACCTTGGAGTTCCCACAGCAGCAGCTCACTTAGGTCTGGACCCAGGGGCACAAAGCCAGTGGCAGGGGCAGGACAGAGTCCCCAGGGACACATCAGTGACAACACTGAGCTTTCCACAGGGATGCAAGTGTGTCCTCTGGGATCATCCGGAACAAGGGAGGCAGCGCTGGAAGGTCTGGCTCTGTGGGGAGGTTCAGGAGCTCTCTCCCATGGAGTTGTGTCTTTAGCCAGTCTCCACCATGTACAAACGTTCAGCTCAGCAGTTGGGCCTTTCCAGGTGTCTGTTGTCCCTCTGCAGCAGGATGAGCAGGTCCATGAGCTTCACTAAACTACCCTACAGCAATGTTCCTAAAACATGGCCTTAAGGGAAAGTTTAAGTGGGATTCTGCACATGGCTCATCATCACATCATTAGACTTCTTTCTTAATCATGGGCCTGATTAGGTGGAATAATTAAAGCTCAGGCACAGGCAGCTGCCTTGGCTTTTTCTAGAATAAGCAGAGTTCAGCAGCAGGGAAGGCAGCCAACACTTCCCCAGGAATGCTTCCAGGTGAAAGCAAACTCAGTTTGAAGCACGAGCATCTCAAAGTATGCCTTCACAAGGGAAGCTATTTCCTAGCCAGAAGCAGAGATCCCACAGGAGCAGCAAACCTGAGGAACACGTTGCCACAGCAGGGACAAATGTATCCAGATAGATAATGAAAATCCATTCTTATGTGAAGATAGGGAAAGCTTTTCAGATCACATTTAAGCAAAGCATTATCTACTTCAAATAAAATAAATCCTTCCTGTTGGGGCAATGTCACTCCTAATCCTCCTGTTGTGGTGTCTCCAGTGCCTGGGAAGCATCCAGTCTGGCAGTGGCAGAGACTGCTCTACTTTGGAAAGGCAGTGCCTATGTTTCCACGTCCCAGCACTCACAGCTGTGTATAGTTGGAAGCTCAATTGTTGGCATAGATGACCTAGGGAAAAGAATCCACTGTCCCAACAAGGATTGGGAATCTACAGCAGAGCCTTTGAGCACTAACTGGAGCTGACTGGCAGGAAAAGGGAACCAAAACAGACCAAGTTCCTGTCCATTTTGGACAGCTCTGAGCTGTCGTGGTGCCCAACACGACGTAACGTTGAGCTCTGAGAGCTTCCTCTGCTCCTCATGGTGCTCAGAGAGCTGCTCTTTCCTGGTGAGCATTTGCCCAAGGCTGTTGTGAACACATAATAGCTTTCTACAAAATGCCTGAAGTACCCAATTCCTAACAGGAGGGGGAGATAACAGGACATGCTGAAGCGTGACTGCACCAAGACTAGATGGTGAAAGAAGTGGCATAAACAGGCTTTATTTGCTTAAGGAAAACTTCATCTTGTGTTTTGACTAAGCCAACCTGCAGGCAGAGGGAACATTTCAGATATTTATAACACATCCAATAAAAGGAGGGAGCTTTCCTTACCTTATGAGGGCAGTAAAGTGCAGACTGTTATCTGGAGATGTAAGTATATGTTCTAGATGGAGAGCGGGTCTCATTCTGGGCACTCGGTGGCACATTTAAGAAATCCCAAATCAGAATTGTATCATCATGGGAACTACTAATGATCTGAAATTCATCAAACTGGAGCCTAAAGACACGTCCTGAATGTTCCTGTGAGCAATAGGCAAGAAGTTAGCAAGGCAAGAGGGGAACACTTCAGTACATTGGCATCACACGTGTATCTGGACACAGGACAGTGTGTCCAAACTCTGCTGTGCTGGCTCAGAAACCCTTCGTTAACATTACACACAAATTCAAGAAAAGCTGCTTTCGTATGTAAGTTTTTTACAGCAAAACTCACTGCTTCCACATTCAGTGCCTGTACACCCTGAGCCTCCCTCAGCAGGGCCAGCCATAGGCTGAGAGTATTCCAGACCAAACCAGCAATTTCGGAGACTGGTTGGCACCAGTGCTCTCCCAGGGCTCCTTCTCTTGCAGAATTCTCTGCTGACTCTGTTTCTGTGCAGCCCCAAAACATTACATCCCAGCTTCACCCAGAGATGCCGCTGGAGGATCCTCAGGGCTCACCCACAAGCCAGGAGTTCAAAGACTGCCATAAGAAGGGGAGTGGAACACATGCTCCAGCAGCTCTTCCAAGAAACCTCAAAATGGCACCAAGAAGCCCAGAAAAAGGTCTCCTCTTAGTCCTGCTTATTGATTTTTATTCACTTCAAAAGGAGGACACTGTCTTTATTGGAGAACTAATCCCAGCTGGCAGAATGATCCCCTGAGCTACAGGACACCCAGAGAAGGAAAACGATCAACTTTTTCACTAAAACTAAATTAAAGAATAGTTAAATCTTATCTCTGTGCAAAGACTACTGAAGGGAAAGAAAAACAAGAAGCACCTCTGGCCACATAAGCCCTTCTCTAGGTGCTGGCAAGGCCAAGCACGTGCACACCTACAGCCAATGACTTCGGGTTGCTATCAGCTTGTCAAACTGACTCTTCAAGGAAAATTCCACCCACATTTCGATTAAAAGAACAATTAATTCATTTCCCCAATCTATTTTTAATCAAGTCAGCTGTCATAAGCCAAAACCCTAATTATAAAAAAAAAAAAAAAACGTAACTTAAGCAACAGCCCTAAATGTGACAATCTTTTGAAGGGACAAGAGTTCCTGTGGCAACGTGCAACTCAACCCCCCTTCCCCCTTCCCAACTCTTCCTTGCAAAGTGAAGGGTTAGGAGAAAAGTTTGGGAAAGGCTCCCAAGATTCCTCCTCTCTTTTTAATAAAGAGGAAATTTAAAGCCAGCCCCACAGTGTGATATCAAGGAAACACACCGATAACTAGAAGGATTTACACAGTTCATGATTTTTTTCCTGTAAGAGCACCTGAGAATCCCAAACTAGAAAAACTTGGTCTTTCATTTAAGCTCAGATGCAAATCATTCAGGATATAACAACAAATTTTTCTTTACTCTTAAGCACTCTAGACTTCATAAAACATCCTGACATTCCCACCTATCCCACTATAATGCAAAGAAACACCCCTCATCAAGAGAATATTTCAGATAACCCCAAATTAACGAGTTTTTACGTACCACTAACGTACGCAGGCATAATGTACTTGCTGGGGCACGAGGGTCAAGAGCAGCTTGCAAGTCCCAAACTTTAATTTTACTAAAAGGAAGAGAAGAAGGTCATTATGAAAACATCATTTCAAGTATAAGCACAGAAAACAACATCTAAAGCCCTGGAAAGTTTGCCATTGTTTTCCCTAAAGCTAATTCCTCAGGATTAAGCAAATTGTGAGAATCTGTTGTCACTAAAATACTAAAACTCAATCTTGTAAAACACAGGTAGTTTTGGGTTTCTTTTCAGTGTGATGGTTGTATGACAGACAAGTTGATGGTTGTATGACAGACAAGTGGACTGTGCACACACAAACCCCTCTGGAACATGGGAATGAAGCTGGACTGGCCAACTCCAGGGAGACACTGACCCCAAATAAAAGGCTACAGACAGACACAGTTCCAGAATTGTTTTCAGTAACTCTGCTGTTCAGGCAGAGAAAGAAATGGAGGGTTTGGCCATGGATGTAAAATGCCACAAATCCATTAAACACTGAAAACACTGAGCAAGACAGAGGTGCCTTGGTGGGACTCCTGCCCTCAGCCCCACAGAAACAGTCCCTGAAGACTTCTGAGAGCCCCACAAGATACATTAACACTCATAATAAATATTTTTAGTGTGCTGCCTTAGAAAAATAGAAAGTTTGAAACTACTCTAAGCACACAGGACCTGGCAAGGAGTAATTCCTGATGGAAGAAACAAAGCAATGTCACTTCAGCCAAACAAAAGTTTACTTACGATGGAAAGTCAAACTCAAGTGATAACACAATTCAGGAGTGTGCTAAAGGGCACCAGCCAAGCAGCTTCTTGGCCACTTAAACTGTGCTGAAATGCTCAAGCAGAAGCCTCTCGGGTATACAGTGATCCATTCACCAAACCAGGAGAGACCCTGGCCCAGGGAACACAAGGCTCAGGGGCTTTCAGAAGACGGTTCACTAAAGGCAAAATTTTTGGCAAATGCTTTCCAACATACCCATCGTAGGCTCCACTAACAATCCTCTTGTTGTCGAACCTGATGCATCGAACCAGCTCTTCGTGGCCTTCTAATACCCTTAAACAGGCACCACATTCGATGTCCCAGAGCCTGCAGAGAACAGAGCAGGGAGGCTGAGCACTGCAGCTTCAGCCTCACACCCAGGGATTTAAATGTGCTACCGACTGGTTTCCTAGGCAAAATATCATATAATTTGCTCAAAAAGGCATGAGAACCATGCATGCCACTCAGAGCAGCTGCAGCTTATCAAAATTGGTGTAGTCATTCAAAATTACATGGAAGTAAAGCTTAGATCTGTGTTATTCTGGGAAATATTAACACACTTTTTAACACACTTTTTAACACACTTATTAACACACTGCATAAACAGTTGATTAGAGGTTCAAGCAATTAGAAAACCAGGGACCAATGTCTTCCCCACCTCTCCAAGCAGAAGACAAGGTGATATAGCAGTAGGCAAGAAGTTTTGTTTAGTTTGAAATAAACCTGTGGCCCACTTTTTCACAGGGCTGTGATATGTTTACTCTCACGTTGCATTAAGTTTCATTCATAAATCATCTGCTCCACTGGAAGCCATGCCAAGGATGCGCAGGAATCAAAAAAGGAGGAAATTCCGTTTTCCCTGGTCAAATGGACACTGTTACACAGGAGCAGCAGCCCTGGGCACCCACCTGATGGTGTTGTCTGAGGATCCACTGACCACCAGCCGGTCCCGGTACTGCAGGCAGGCGATGCCGCGCTTGTGCCCGTTCAGAGTCCGCACAAACTCACACGTGCTCGTGCTCCAGACCTGGGGAACAGAGCACAAACTCCTCTGAGGACTACACCACACAAGGTTTATGGATTTCAATAGACACCACTATGAATTCACAAACTGGAGAGCCCTGAGGCTCAGCTTTTGCAAACCCCCAGTGTAACTTTACCGGCCAAGAGGGTGCTCTGGGGACCCAACAGTGACACTGAGCACTGCCACTGCACACAGAGCCACTGAGAAGAGCAGGAGGGTTGCATATAAAATGTTTTCAGGTGTTAGAGACTGCCCCAAATGATATCATAAATTTGATTACACTTGAATCTTGGTAAGTTAAAAATCATTTTTAAAAGTGGAAGTTATAACACACAAAACCCTCACATTTTTTACCAATGAATTTACTAGCAAGCTACTAGTAAAGAGAAGGTCCAAACTGTGGCCTTTAAAAGTTTGGTGGCTGCTTCTTTCTTAACATTAAAGGATTCAAACAACTTTGCCCATTTTTAATGAACTGTAATTGAAGTTGTAATGCAGAGTATCAAGTGGCTCATTTTCCAGCACGGCACAGTAGGATCTCTGGCAGAGATCTGGACAGGAAACTGCCAAGAACTTCTTGGCCCAGGCTAAGGCAGCTCTGGTTCAGAGAGGGCAGGGAAATGCCTTTGTTATACTGTAGACTCTGGGTAACTCAAATATTCTGGTATATAACAGCCTTCAAATATGGCCTCTTCAGCCTTCAAACATGGCACAGCCTGGCTGAGCTGCTAGGAAGGCACAGTGAGGAGACTGAGGGGAGACTTCACTGCAGTTCCAGCTTGAGGGGCAGGGACTGAGCTCTGCTCTGGAGGGACCAGGGACAACACCAAGGGAATGGCTGGAGCTGTGTCAGGGCAGGCTCAGGTTGGATCTCAGCAAAAGGTTCTTCCCCCAGAGGCTGGTTGGGCACTGCCCAGGCTCCCCAGGGCAGTGGGCACAGCCCCAAGGCTGCCAGAGCTCCAGGAGGGTTTGGCTGATCCTCTGGGGCACAGGGGGTGACTGCTGGGGATGGGCCTGTGCAGGGCCAGGGATTGGACTGGATGATCCTTGTGGGTCCCTTCCAACTCAGCACATCTTGGGATTCTGTGAAAGGCACTGTTGATGAACTTCACAACTGGACAAGACTGCCAAGTGAAATTAAAAATACCCACTGGAAATAGGCACAAGATGTTCCACATTCAATAAACCAACCCATCTTGAGAGTAGAGCTCAAACAGCAAATGTGCTTTGCTCTTCTGCAATTGCACCACAGAAGCCACGAGAGTATTCAAGCACAGTTATTTGCACAAACACCAACTGTCAGCAAGAGGAAGCCAAGGGGGAACAAGAAAGGTAAAGGCCCAGAACTGCTCATGGCTGCTCCGAGCTGAGGACGCTCTGAGGCTTCCCTGGCTTGGTGGCCCACGCAGAGCTGGACCAGAGCTGTGCCCACTCACTTTGATGGTCCTGTCCCCTGACGCTGACACAATGTACTTGTCATCGAAGTCCACCACGTTGACGGCAGCGCGGTGGCCGACCAGGACCCGGCGCAGGGTGATGTCGGTGGGTGAGGCCATGTCCCACACGGCGATGGATCTGTCCTTGGAGCACGTCACCATCAGGCCATTACTGAACCTCAGATGAAGCACTGCCTCGTTGTGATGGATCAGCGTGTTCAGAACTTCACCTGTATTGACATCCCAAACCCTGCGAGAGAAAAGAGCGTATCCCACATGAAGGATGATGGCTCTGCAGGGCGGGAAGGGGCACAGGTCTGTCTGATCTCTACCAGAGCTCTCTGGCTGTTTAACCCCTGCCAGGGCCTGGGGAAAGCAGGGAGATGAGTGCTGGGAAGTATTCTTGTCACACCTCACACCCACAAATAACAACTAATGGTAGCAAACACTCAGGCAGGAAATGCCTAACCTGGGATCACTGCTAAGAGAATAAGCTACTTAACAACTGTACAAACTTTTCCAGGATGACTAAAGTTTGTATGATGGAACAGACCAAAACAAACACTATCCATATGGGGTTTTTCCAGTTTTACACTATTCATTCAGATTTCATCTCCACCAGTAGCAACTGGGATGCAGCACCCTCCAGAGCTACCCAGCAGCTTACATGAAGTGTAAAATCACTACTTAATTTACTGTATTTGAGAGATTGCCATTGGCAGACCAATGCAAGGCACTAGAGGAGACAAGGCCCTTCTAGTGAACTGCACCTGAGTGTCTTCATACTGGAACATCTACTGACCATTAAGATCATAGAAGAATTTTAACTCATTATAAGCAAAACTGCAGTCAGACAAATGCTCCATATGTACTAAATGCCCTTCCAATAATAGTCACAACTGAGAGATGTCAGAAGGCAGTACCATAAACCCTAAAACAAGAAATTATTGTACAGTTGGCCATCAGCCACTCTAAAACTTCAGGATATGCCTTGAATCACTCAGGTCATATTCCTTCAAAATTCTTGAGACAGATTTTGAAAAAAAATTATTTAATGAGATGCTCTCCCAACTATGAATATCTTGTTTCTGGAATAATAGTATCGCATTTATATTAGAGATGTCTTCTGATATTTAGAGATTAATTGTAAATATTCCCAGCCCTGATACTCAAATTATCCTTGTGGAAAAACTCGACACTCACCTCACTGTAGAATCTGAAGATCCAGTTACAATGACTCTTTCATCATATTGCAGACAAAGAACTGAGCCAGTATGTCCCGTTAATACTTTTAAACATTCCAAGCTTGTTTTGTCCCAAATCTATTAAAAACAAGAAGGATAAGTGGCTTATCAAGACCAAGAACATGGATCCAAGACTTGAAAACTGTCGTAACTGCAAAGGAAGGAGGAAAACTAGAGCCCCATGAGGAGTGAGTCTGTTCCATCAGTGAGCCTTGTCCTTCCTTTCAGCTTAAGGCAAGTCTTGATGCAAGTGTGGTTTGAAATGACCAACCATCATGGAAAGATCAAATCCTGTCTGGTAAAAGGAAAAGCCATGGACAATGAGCATGGAAGCAACCTGGTAGAATGACAGCAAACCCCTGGCAACGCCAACAATCCCAGCGAAGGACAGCGGGGCACAAACACTGCACCCCTCTTGTGGGAACACTGATCTCACAAGAATGTCTTTGTGGCCAACAGAACCAACCCCTGGCTGGCAGTGCCCAACGTTTCCAGGGCAAAGTGCAGGTGACTTTGCCAGGCTCCAGCAGACATCCCACCCTGCCAAACCCTGCACAGACAAACACTGTCCCATGAGGAGACAAAGGGAGCCAAGGAAGCACAGGCAGTCAGCTGTGCCTGGCAGAGCTCCCCTGACAGCAGTGCTCACCTTGATGGAGTTGTCTCGTAGGCCACTGATGATCTTCTCATCATCATACTGTAAACAGTAGACCCCTTTGCTGTTCTCGGAGCGGCACTGGATCCTCTGCAGATTGTGTCGCCCACACCGCCAGTTGGATTCTATGGTCTGGGGGCAGGGGGAGAACCAGCAGTTAGTCCCAAGATTAGAGCAGGAATGCTCCAACACACACAGACAGCTTCCTACTTTTAAACATGCCGCCCTTAAATCTCAGCTATGTAAAACTTCAGTGAATCTTTTCTCCCTCCTCAATAAAAACACACAAACCACAATGAATTAGAATTACCACTTCTGTAATTTGCCTAAAGCTGTGTTTAGTGGGGAAAATTATGGTCAGGCAACCTTAATGACAGTTTCCCAAGGAGCCACTACAGAGATACATTCAGTTCCTCCTCCCCCCCCCATATTTATGTGACCATCTGACAGAAGCAGCAAAGATGAAACCAGGAGCTCGTACAGCCATGTTTAGTCTCCCCTGAGTGACCAACATTACAAAACTGCTGAGTCCAACAGCTGGGTTATGTGAGTTCTTGGACCTTTCCTTCCCCTACCCAGCCAAATCACCTATTAATTGTAGTTACACACTTTAAAAAGGGATTTTGAGATATGAAAGCCTCCTCTAAGCCCCTTGAAGCCTGATAAAAATAAAACTGAACAGGGACTTTATAAAGTTTCAAACAATCCAAAGTTGCTTTCCTCCTGTTCCTGTGGAAGGGTAGTTCTGCACGTTTGCATTCTGAGAGATATTTTTACAGAAAGAGACCTGACATGCCTTAAAAAGCTGCAAACTATTTTATAGTAGAACCAGGATAATTTTTGTGTTTTAATCAGCTTTATTACTTGTTAGACAACCACTGCTGGTTTCAAAGCCATGTGGGATTTTGGACAGGAAGCTCGTAACAACAACCATAAGGGAATGTGTGCAGAGAACTCCAGGCCAACACCTGCAGCACCTGGACAGGCTGGAATGTTTTCACCTTCCAGCAGAGGCACCAGAACAGGCCATTTATTTAGCAGTTTCTCAGGGATTCTCCCCAAATACTGCAAGGAATCCTGGGCAGAAGCTGATTGACTGCCAGTTTGCTTGGAAAAGCATATTTATAACCCATATAATCCTATAATCCCAACTTTCAAAGCAATAGCAGGCACCTCTGCAGTTCCTCCAAGACTCAAAACCAACACTTAGCAAAGACAGAAGTGCAGTGTGACTACGACATCCCAATTTTAGGAAAGTATCTCTGCTTCAGGGGAATACTAACTTTCCACTTCGTTTTTCACGCATTTGTTCCTTCAATTGTCTCCCATTATGCAATTTGGAGAGAATTATACACAGTCATAATACAAACCTGATGTGCCCCAGGAATTTTTCTAGATCATAAATACCAAGAGATGCTTCCAGAGGAGCAGCTGACAAGCCACTCATCCTCTCTCATTCTCTTCCAATTTGGTGGGGAAGCTGATGAAATTAGGATAATGAGGCGGCTGTCAGTTTGGGATCAGCTTCCCTGGCCAAGCAGTGCACTGTTGACTGTCAGACTGGGAACTGGGCTCCAATCTGACACTGCTCTGCTTCAGCCTTGGAGGGAGAAGCTCCTCATTATGCTCCTTGCTCAGCATGGGATGGAGGGGGAAGGACAGGCAATTTTCAGGCTTTATCTGAAGATTTTTCATCTGTACTAAGTGGGCAGGACTGCAGCTCATTAACTCCTTTGCTGCTCCAGAGGTGACCCTCAGAAACAGGAGAGGACTGCAAGCAATAACAGCAGGAACCAATGCAATTATAGATCTGAAGGTAGATTTAAAAATGCAACAGTAACACTGAAGAGACAGGAGACAAAGCATCAGAGATCTGAGTTAGCCAATTTAAACAGTTTTACAAACTATCTATGTTCAGATACTCAACTCTAAGAAGCCTTAGGGGAGAGCTTCCCTAAAGCACTGTTCTTGGAAAGCTCTGCAACGAGCGGTTGCACAAAGCAGGTGCCAGATGAGCTGTGAGAGCTCCAACACTCAGTGAGCACTTTCACACTCCAGCTTCCTGCGACAGCCACTCCCAACAGCTCCAGAACACACCGGGAACACCACAAATCCCAGCTGCTGCTGCTCACAGTCCCCAGCCACAACAGCAGCGAAAGTTCACTCAGCACACACTGGGGACACAGGGTGCCTTAATTCTTACAAATTCACTATAGGAAGCTACTTAACACACTCCCTGTAAGGAAATGATGGTTTCAAATAAAGGAAACTGCAGTCCCATGTATATCCCTGTGAAGGCACTGTAAAGCAGTTAAGTCACATGCAGGTGTACATTTTAATTCTGTGAATAGAGGTCATTTCATGTAGGCATTACACGGGGTGGCTACTGTGGGAAAATACTGCATGTTTGTTGAGAACTTGTAAAATCCCCTTACACTGCGTAAATTCTCGGTGTGCTGGGAAGGCAGCCACCATACACACAGCACACAGCAGCACTGCAATGGGCAGCAGAGTGAAACCAGATGTGGATGTATAGAGAAATAACATTATTTTAGATGACTGAATAGGGCTGAGTGGGTGGGCAACCTGGAGGACCCTCCGAGAAGGAACATGGTTAGTACAATACTGGAAACCACATGAAAGCTTTTTGCTCTAGGAAATTTCTGCTTGTTACTCAATTGTGCAGTTCGTAAAAGTCTTCATCTGCAACCTCCTTCCAGGAGGTATCTGACTGACCATGGATACACTGAGCAGGTGGGCAGGGAGGAGATCACTGTGCTCATGGACTCTCACAAACACCAGGGACTCAGTGAAGAGTCTCACTGTTTATTCGTGTGTTTATGGTTCCAAACCTAACACCAATATATTCAACACCCACTACTGTATTTTCTACAGATCCCCTCAAAAGTCTCCAACTGCCTCTGTTCTTGGCTTTCACATTAAAAGCAAGATGTTGCAGAACAGTCTCCTGAGTTCACACTTAGTTCTCACCCTTTGCTAAATGCTCACCAGAGCAACAGCAGCAAGTAGCTGACAAATGCTGTACAACCAACAAAATTCGGGCATACAAGGGATAAAGACCAAGCCAAAGCATTTCCCACAGCAGGAGAGCCATTTGGCAGCTGAAGTGGTGCATAAACGGATATGGAAAAAAGGCATTTAATGAGAGAAGTCCACATAGAAAAAGCAGTCCAATATGTAGAGGTAAAGTCAAGCCTTGACCATGCCAGAATATATTCACTGGTACAAAGATGCACAGTGCAAAATGATGCAATTCATCTGCATTAACAGCTGGAACTATACATTAGAAGTGTTAAGGATAACCTACTACAAACAGGGTTTTTTTCCATTGGATAATGTACACTGTGTTCAGCTCCTTGACTAACAATTGCATTTTTATCCTTGTGAATGTTATTGCAGAGTAAGTGGGTTTATCTTAATCCCATAAACCAAGGATTTCTATTCCCTCTGAATACACAATTCTTCTGCAGGACAAATGGGGCAGGAAAAAGAAGAAGGAACGTACACATTTGTTACGTACACAGGGATTTCTCTGACGCATTAGCTCTTCACGTGCCTTCTTCAAAGAGAAAAGAGAAAACCCCTCCTGACCACGGCAGAGGAAAGGCAGAAGTAAGGTGGGGATGGGGCACAGGATGGACTTGATGGTCTAGGAGGTCTTTTCCAATCTTACTTCTAGGATTTTACCATTAAGGATTCTGCCTTGTGCTATTAATTCTCTCATCCTATCCCACAAAAAGCCTGAACCAACCTGATCAAACAATCATTTACTTGGAAAAGCCCTCTGAGATCATCCAGTCCAACCATTCCACAGCACTGCCAAGGTCACCACTAACCCATGTCCCCAAGTGCCACATCCACACGGCTTTTAAATCCCTCCAGGGATGGGGACTCCAGCCCTGTCCTGGGCAGATGTGCCAGTGCTTGATGAAGAAACCTTCCTAATATCCTAAACATCCCCTGGTGCAACACGAGGCTGTTTCCTCTGGTTCTGTCCCTTGTTACTTGGGAGAACGAGACCAGCCCTACCCTAGATTATCCACATTAAAGCTAAACCCTGGAAAAAACAAAAAGTTACATGGAAGAAACTGCTGGCATGTTACACTGGAAGAGGTAGTAAAGAGTAACAAAGGAAACAAATACATGGAAATAAATGCAAACAAAGGTTAATTCATAAAAGTGATCAACCGGGTTTTGGTATTTACATCACTTTATGCAAACAGAAGAGTCAAGTAAGAATAAAAACCACCTTCATGAATAATAACTGGTAGCAAGTCAAACAGAGAAAGAGGGATTCACTATACCCCACTAACATATAAGGAATGTTAATTTTATACATATGTATGCAGATATTTCAAGTTCAGCATGCATTGTCTAATACAAGCAGAAGTGCCCACTTTCACACACACACACATACAGAAGGGGGGAGATTTCCAGGAATTGGTAAGTGGGCTTCTGGCATGATTCAGAAAAATCCTAGGATAGTCAAGGTTGTGTTTTTAAGAACAGTCCCAAATTAAAGTGAGGCCAAAAAACCAGGAGTGTATTACTGAGAGCTACTCACACTTGAACACTACGTGGGCTTTCAGCTCCGTCTGGGGGAAAAGAGCCCTTCCAGGATGGACTCCCAAGACCAGAGGAAAAGCTGTAAACAGTCCAGAAATCTAAACAACTCCAGAGCAAAAGGAAACGGAAGCTTTCCCCAGCAAGTGTCTTGGCAGAATTTGAGGCCTAAGATCCAAATGTGACAACACAAACTGATGAGTGTGCTCCCTTTCTGCATGAGACTGATCCCATAAGGATGGAGCTGCTCCAAGGTCCACAAGTGCAACCATTCCAACCTCACTGCAGCTTCACTGATTACTGCCAAGGAAATGAACTGCAGCTCATCCTGTCCCCACGGTCTCATTCCTGGATGCTGTGCTGGCCAGCCTTTGATGGGACACCAGTTGTTCTGTCTCCCCAGGGAAGGAGTAAAGAATCCACTCAGCTTCTCCTCAGCAGTCCCTACAACAGGAGGATGCAGATGGACAAAGCAGATGCTCTCCCTGAATCACAGAACCATAAAGACCTCCGAGATCATCAAGTCCAACTCTTGATCCAACCCCACCATGGCTCCCAGACCGTGGCACTGAAGGTCTGTCCTCTCCACCTCTGCACACACAGCCACGAAGCACAGGAGCCCAAAAGGGATTCAAGGGTAGCACCTGCTGAAGGAAACCTTTCTCATGCCTGCAGTGCCATGATCACAGTAACACACACTGATGGGTCTGGCTGCTTTTCTCTTAAAGGATCCTCATTTCCACCAATTTCCACCAACTAACAAACTTAAGATTAAAATGTCCAGCTTTTATGTTAGAGGTGCAACATTAATATATACTGACTTTAAATGGATTCCTGGTAACACCAAAGTGATGGAGGGAGGAGAAGTACTGCTGTAAGTGCCAGATCTGGAGAGGAAATCAAGCCAAATAGCAACAAAAAGAGAGATCCTCTGAGGCACTTCAGTGACATGTGCCTCTGACTATACACAACACCTGACAAAAACCATGCTGCTGAAAAATAAAATTATTGC
The DNA here is from genome assembly GCF_009829145.1 of Chiroxiphia lanceolata. Lineage (NCBI taxonomy): Eukaryota > Metazoa > Chordata > Aves > Passeriformes > Pipridae > Chiroxiphia > Chiroxiphia lanceolata. The sequence continues at coordinate 1,304,320 of NC_045651.1, forward strand.
ACCTTTTAGGTTCCATTAGAGACAACAACTAAGTTCAAGCACAACATCATAAAAACACGAAGTTCTTAGAAAAACAGAATATCCTGAGTTGGAAGGGACCCACAAGGATCACTGAAGTCCAACTTCTGGTCCTGCACAGGACACCCCAACAATCTCACTCTGTCCCTGAGAGTGTTGTCCAAACCCTCCTGGAGCTCTGGCAGCCTTGGGGCTGTGCCCACTGCCCTGGGGAGCCTGGGCAGTGCCCAACCAGCCTCTGGGGGAAGAACCTTTTGCTGAGATCCACCCTGAGCCTGCCCTGACACAACTCCAGCTGTTCCCTCAGGTCCTGTTGCTGCTCACAAGGGTGAAGAGATGGAGCTGCAGACTCTGGTAAGGTCTGACCTCAGTCTCCTCCTCTCCAGCTGAACACACCAAGTGCCCTCAGCTGCTCCTCATGTGGCCCCTCCAGACCCTGCCCCATCCTCATGTCCTCCTCTGGACACTGTCCAACAGCTTTAGATCTTTCTGATATTGTGGCACCCAAAACTGCCCCCAGAACTCAAGGTGAGGCCGCCCCAGGGCAGAGCAGAGCGGGACAATCCCCTCCCTGATGCCCCAGGACAGGGTTGGCCCTCCTGGCTGCCAGGGCACTGCTGACTCAGGGCCAACAGGGCACCCACCAGGACTCCCAGGGCCCTTCCCCTAGAGTTGCTCCCCAGCAGGTGTGACACAGGCAAAGTGAGTCAAAGAATCCAAGACAGGGCCCACCCCATGCTGGGGCATCTGAAAGGAGTGCTTGCCCTGTTCAGAGGGGACAGTAGAGATCTGTGTCATGCACCACAATAACCATGTCCCTGCTGCTCCAAAGCCTCTCCTTTCCTTGGCCAGCTTCATTTTTAAGAAATGCCTTTTGGAAAGCGCCTGTGGAACAGAGATTTCAAAGGCTGGCTGAAAAAATTTCTAGGCAAATAATGCTGACCAGATTCTCCCCACACATGCACATAAAGTTTCTTCAGATCATAATGAGAGCAGTACTAAACAAATCCATTTCTCTCAGAAATTATACACTGCAACTTTCATAAACAACCATCTCGTGCTGGTAGGGACTAAGGGTGGGAGCTGATTTCTTCCCCTCTTCCAATTGTCCCAAGGCTTTAAAATTTCAGTTCCAGTCCTAGAATCTGAACTTATCCAGAATTCAGAAGAACACATGATGTTTATCTGATGGTCTGGCACCACATTTTCCTAAGGTCTTCAGAAAAAACACATTTTAATTCTTGTCTTAATTAAGTGGATCTAAGTCTCCACGGAAACCAGATGAGGGCATCCATCATGTGCCTAAAGATAAGGGGAACATTTATGAAATAAGTCTTCTCAACTCACCACCAGAAATAGATACTTGTGCTAATCCTGAGGGGAAAACAGAATAGTTGGCCAAGCTTCACAAATCAGATGGAAAAATTCCAGGGACTTGGGGTTCTGGAATCAGCATCACTGAACTCCCCAGCCTGGTGCCGTGGGATGGACACAGTCCCGTGGGAAGGACACCCTGCACCAACCAGGTGCTCTCCAGAAACAAGGCCTTGCAAACCAAGTTCAGTTTCCTAGGACAACACCCAAATCAAGTTTTCCCTTTAAAAAATCTCTTAAAGAAGTTTGGCAACCCAACATGTGACTTGGAGATGGTCAAAATGACTGGGCCACCTCTCGTGAAATGAAACCTAATTAAATCTTTGGCTTCACAGCGGAGGTGGAGATTTACCACCTCTTTCCAAGAATTTGGTTTCAGATCTCTAATGTCCTCTTATTTTCAAATCCAGTGATTTCAGAAGGGACATGATGTTCCTAAAACGTGTTTGGAAATAAACAGATGCTGGCACCATTAAATTTTCAGAGGCAAGGGAAGCCCCCTTTGCCAAGTCACTCACTGCCTGTATTACCTTGGAGATATCACCACATTGTGCTGGCATGAACTTTTGACCAAAATGCAAACAGAGCCCAAGGGAAAGAATTCCAATTTGCTGTTTCTCACTTGTCATTTTTCTTTCCAATTGTTAATTCAGATTTGGGATTATTTTTCAAATTCTGACAGTCAGACAGCACCTTCTCCTTTGAGCTTATCTCTGCCCACAACCCAATTTAGTACCAGCTGCAGTGAATTCCAAACTCTCACCATTAGAAACAGTCCAGCAGAATTTGGTTAATCTTTGTGCTCCAGGGGTGTTTTACTGAATTAAAAAATTAAGTCTTTTAACAACAGGTTCTGTAAATGCTTTGGCTCATCACTCGCTCCCCAAGCTCTGACCCTCTGACAGAAACAAGAAGATCTTATTAAAGGCCCAGGAAAATATTTGAAGAAAAAAACATTATGGTATTCAGAGATACAAAATTCTTCATCACAGTTAAGATGAGAGTCCTATTTAAGAGCTTCTGCACATGGCTGTGAAACATGAAAGAATGGGAAAAGTAAGAAACTGTGGGAGAGCACAACTTGAGGCTTAAAAACAATGAGAGGAGGAAGAAGTTAAGAACTGCTCCTAATCTTAAAGCTAAATTTGGTTGTTATGGTACTCACCCTCTACATTTTTAAAAAGTGTTAAAAGCTTCTTTTGACAGCCCTTTAGGGAAGTAATTTGTGAAAAGTACTTTAAAGGGAGATTTATTTGAAAAATTATAATAGACCTTTGCAAGTGGAAGAATTATTAGCCCCTTGACTATCAGCAGAAACACTCAGCCCACTGTAGGTTGGAAACCTGACAAACAGCAATATTTCAGAGGGCTTGAAGGAAATTTGTAAGCAGGGAAAACTCTGCTGTGGCACAAAGCCCCTGCCTTCCCCTCCAGCTCAGCCGTGCTCAAGAACCAGGAATAGGAATCACACTCTCTGTGTAAATGGAGCCTTGGTGATTCTGGAAGTGGCCACTGGTTTTCAAACAGAGACTTCTCCACTCTAGAACACTGGACACAGCAATATAGGACAGATATTGAGCCATTAGCGTGTCAAAAAAGGAGGCAACGAAAATGGGGAAGGGCCTTGATTTGAAGGTGTGGGAGGACACTGAGGGCACTTGGTGTGTTCAGCTGGAGGAGACTGAGGGGAGACCTCAGTGCAGTTGCAACTGCCTGGGCAGGGGCAGAGGAGGGGCAGGGACTGAGCTCTGCTCTGGGGGGACCAGGGACAGCAGCCAGGGAATGGCTGGAGCTGTGTCAGGGCAGGCTCAGGTTGGATCTCAGCCAAAGGTTCTTCCCCCAGAGGCTGGTTGGGCACTGCCCAGGCTCCCCAGGGCAGTGGGCACAGCCCCAAGGCTGCCAGAGCTCCAGGAGGGTTTGGCTGATCCTCTGGGGCACAGGGGGTGACTCTTGGGGCTGGGCCTGTGCAGGGCCAGGGGTTGGACTCCATGATCCTTGTGGGTCCCTTCCAGCTCAGCACATTCTGTGTTTCTGTAATTTATTTCCTAGTTCAGGCAAAGAGAGGCTTCAGTTCCTCTTGCTCAAGTGAAGGTCAGAGGCAGGAGCCCAGAGCTGACAGGTCCCTGCTTTACTCCACTTCCCAAGTGCCCCCGGACCATGGATGGTGTTGAGATTACTGCCAACACCTTAAATTCAACCCCAAGTGATTGACAACCATCGACAACCACCAACAAACGAAGTTTTTTCATGGGTTTATAGAAACAAGCACGGAAGGGAAAGCACAGAACTACAGGAGGTTTTCCCTGAACGGCCTTGATTCTGCTTCTCTATTCCTTTCTTCCTCCACTTGAGCCACACAGGAGTTCCCTGTGTGCCCCAGGAATATTTCACTTCCTTATGAATGGAAGCATTGGACAGAAACTACAAGAACCATAGGAAGAAGCAGCTGGATCACCAGGCAGCTTGGAATGGGCAGAAACTGCAGCAACAGCTCCCAGTTTGCTCTCTGCAGTGCAGAGAACACAACTCTATCTCTTGACTTCCAAACACCAGGGTGTTTTCTCTCCATTTTGAACAGATGAGCTCTTATTTACCAGGCTGTGCGGTGCAATTTTTTCTCCTAATTTGAAGGTTTAATATATTTATTGTTAATTTAATGAAATTCAAGGGTTTTTTTAAGAAACAGGCTCATGACTGTATCTTTTTAATGGCACACCCTTTCCCCATTCTCAGACTGACCATTTTTCTAGATTTATTATTGATATTGGGGATGAGAAAAGCATGGAGGGTTTCTTTTTTTCCTACTTATTTCATTCTAGCAAGAGCTGTCCAATTCAGGAGCTTTGTTTCTGTGCACTGCACCAGCAAATATACAGCAACTGAAGAATCACAGCATTAAAGAGCAGACTGGGACAGTTCAAAAGGCCTCAGAAAGTCCTCAAAACACCTTCAAGGAATTCTCTCATCTTTAACAGTAACAATCCCTACACAAATGTTCCACTTACACAAATATATATATGAGTTTCAGAAGACCATCCTTAAAAGTGTGAGTTACACTAACACCGAACTCTTTCAGTGGTCTGTGCAAAAGTTTTCATGCTGCTTTTTGCCCATTTTCTTTACAGAACTAGGCCAGAATTGTGCAGAAAGCAAGAAAATATCACAGTGAGAATTCCTCCAAATCCCATGGGCTTCTGCTGATTGCAGTATCACTCTCATTCCTTACAGGGAGAAGACATCAAATAACAAAGTGTATCATTCAGTTCACAGGTAAATATCAAGTTTGGTCATATCTTGCCTAGGCTGCATTGCATGCTTAGTTCTTTATCTTTGAATGTTAATAAATTATGTAGCAAGGTTTATAAAAAGATATTTGAGAAGTATATTATGCCTTCCAGCAGATCCTTTTCACAGTCAAGTTAAGAGCTCTGGATAATTTTGTTTCCTGAGTGCCAAGGACACAAATTGCCATTTGCCATTGCCCAGTGATTCCATTAGTTCACACCTGTCTTCAACACCAAAACACGTGTTTCCCCACTAATGAATTTCAGACCAATAATTTCACATCCTGAAATGAATCCATGACAGTCTGTGGTGTAACTCCAGAGTGTTGTGGTGGGTACACAGCAAATAGAGCAAGACACATTTGCTGCCTGCAGGTAGAATATTGGGATTATCCTGATTTATCAGAAATACTTTTAAATGACCAAGTAAGCCCAACTCTGGAAATCTTAAACCAAGATGAGCAAAATTTTATATCCAAAGTTTGCCACTGATGCCCCTGTGGGTTTATCATCATAGGCCTGGTTATTGTTCCCATCAAACCACTGGAGAGGGGAAAAATCCCACATGGTGAGCAAAGCTGGATTTGCAAAAGTCAGTCACTGCTCTAGAAGTACTAAGTTACATTTTAAATGACTGGAGTTTTAAGGCATTAACCCTCAGATCACTTCCTAAGGGAATGTGACCAGTATACTGAACATTCAGCAATACACGGAACTGTTTGGCAGTCATGTGCTCTATATCAGCTATTTTATTAAGATCCATAGTCCCAGAAGAGTTCCAAAAATCTTTAAGTGCAAAAAGGATGGTGTTAACACCAAGTTAATGCCTGTACTGTGGCAGCGAGTTGCTGAGAGCAGTAGTGACACAGATCCATTGCTCCAACATGCACCCCCTCTGAAAGCCCCCCAACGTGCACCATTGTCTGTCCTGCAGACAAGATCCATCACAACACCTACCTCTATATCCTGGATTATCTTTGGGTATAAGGACCTGTAAAATGAGTTGGGAGGCCCATCTGTTGGTCTGTTTTTAAACAGGTACTGATCCCTAGAAAGAAACAGAAACACAGTTTTCATTATATCGTCAAGAATCCAAACTTCAAAGGGATGCAAAGCCTGCCCAAAACAAACCATTACAACATACTCTCACAGGATACCTGGGAGAATTTTTAGTATTGCTGTTACAACCCCTGTGAATGTGCAATTTGACAAGTATTTAAAATGTCCAAGATTAAAAAGATAACAGGTATTTTCCTTATGGTTTTCCAATTAGGATTCACTGCTCCACAAGGTTTCCAGGCAGCAGGCTGTCCCTTGCTCTGTACAACATGCCTTGTTGTGCTCAGGCACACCACTAGAGAGCATAGGGAAACAGGTTTCTGAAGCAGAACATCTCTTCAGATACTTGGAAAGGACAGAAGTCCACTGCCACAAACAGAAATGGTTTCTCTTCGAGAGGCTTCTGCAGCCCAAGCAGCTATTTTACACTGTAAGCAAAAAAGTTGAATTGGAAATACTTCACTTGAGAAAAAGCCCTGCAAACGTGCTGTCACTAGCTTTTGTGAGCTGATGGAATTGTTAGTTCTCCCTGCAAAACAGAAATTCCAAATCTGCAGAAAGACTTAAGCAAGAAAGCAAGTGTGACAGACACGGGAGCACAAAAGGACAAGGCAGGGCAGGAAGGGGAGCTGACAGCTTTGACCACGGCTACCCCCCAGTCCCTGGAGCTCAGCAATACCCATTTACTATAGATTTCCTTTTTGGCAAAGCTCATTATTAGAGCATTGTAAAGGAGAGTTTAGTTGTGAAGGTACTTACCAGCCCCTCCTCTCTGACAGCCCCTTCCACAGCGGGTCCGTGCGTACCATCCTCTCGATGAGCTTCTTCCAGAGCATTCCCTCCGAGATGACCCTCTGCCACTCCTTACACACCAGCTCTGCTGCACAGAGGGATCTGGCATCGAGATAGGAAAGGATGTTCTCTGCTATGTGATCTAAGCCTTGCTCTGCAAAGGAATAAAGGCAACCAGTCAGTTGGTGCACAGAGAACTGAATGAGCTTTGCAAACACCCCAGAAATGCAGAGCTCTGGGGCACTGCAGGGACACCAGAGTCACCCTGTCACACGGGCAAGCACCAGCTACAAACGACTGCAAACACACACCACAGCATCTCCAATGTTTGACACCTCCCCTGCTCTGCCCTGTGGGACTGTCCCTCTGCCCTGCAGGGAGAATGAGCACAACAAGGCATCCAAAGGGCAGCAGGGCCAGGGAGGGGACTGTCCCCATTCACTCTGCTCTCCTGAGACCCCACCTGGAGCGCTGGGCACAGTTCTGGTGCCCCCAACATAAGGAGCACATGGAACTGCTGGAGCAGAGGTCATGGGGTTGCTGAGGGGACTGGAGCATCTCCTCTGTGGAGACAGGCTGGGAGAGCTGGGGCTGCTCAGCCTGGAGGGGAGAAGGTTGTGTGGAGACCTCCCAGCACCTGCCAGTGTCCGAAGGGCTACAGGAATGCTGGAGAGGGACTTTGCATGAGGAACTGTAGAGACAGGACAAGGGGGAATGGGTTCACACTCACAGAGAATAGGTTTAGATTGGGTATTAGAAAGAAATTCCTCCCTGTGAGGGTGGGGAGGCCCTGGCACAGGTTGCCCAGAGAAGCTGTGGCTGCCCCTGGATCCCTGGAAATGTCCAAGGCCAGGTTGGATGGGGCTTGGAGCAACCTGGGCTAGTGGAAGGTGTCCCTGCCCATGGCAGGGGGTGGAACTGGATGGTCTTCAAGGTCCCTTCCAATCCAAACCATTCTATGTGGTTCTGTGAACCTAAAATTCAGCAGAGTGCACAAGCAGCAGAATGCATTTTGCTACTTCTGGGCACAGAATCTGGGATACTTTGAGCACACAATCCCCCAGCACATGGTCATCTTCCAGCACACACTTTACTAAGCAGCAGCAGTAACAAATTAAACTACTGATTCTTTGACCATTCCCTCACATGTAACACCAGGTAATTCGGCTCAAACGATACAGGGCACCACAGAAACAGACACAGAGCACTGAAAGTGTGAGCACAGATTCTGCAGACACTTTCTTGCACCAAACACAAGGACATCTTTTCTATTTAAGCCCTTTTAGGAATCTGCTGGTGCCAAATCCACTCCTTAATTTTCCTCAGGACTCGAGTGGCAGAGCATATGCCAAAGGCACCATGCCCTCTAGCCTGATGTAGGGAGGGGAAATAATGAGTTGGACAGTTATTTGTTAACTGCAAATGGTGCTCTAACATCCAAAGCACTTATCCCAATTCAGGGATTACTGTTCCTAGATCCATACTTAGTGAAATTATTCCTGAACTACTTACACCAGAGGCTGGGGGGGGGGTTGAGGCTTCACAAGAGGGAAAAAAAAAAATCAAGAGCAGTAATTTTTTTTAAACAACTTCAAGTTGAGCAACTCAGATTGTAACATTCCATAAAGGATTTATTGAGGAGCCAATGGATGCAACTGGTTCTAGTATGAGAACCAGTTAAGAACCCTCAGGATCAGCAGCAGCTGAGTAACTCTCAAATCATGAGGGACAACAGTGCAGCTTCTGCATCCTAAATTCCAGTGCAAAATAGACTTAGGTTAGCTTCCCAAAGATTTCCCAATGTATTTACAACAGCCATACGAATGGATATTATCTTGGTATCTTTCCTGCAGCTGCTGCTCTCCCACTCTCAGGGCACAGAGGTGTGAGTTTGGGTACTGCCCATCAGAGTGAGCTCAGCAGGGAACCACAGGAGAACTCCCAGGTAACAGGACATGACTCCAAGCAAAAGCCTTTGGCCAGTACTCATCCCAGGAACATCCACTTGGGAGCTCCAACACTGTGATTCCACCTGCAGCATCAGGATGTTGGTCAACAGCCAAGAGCTACCACAGAATCCCAGAACAGTTTGGGTTGGAAGGGATCTCAAAGCTCAGCTCATTCCATGGGCAGGGACACCTTCCACCAGGCCAGGCTGCTCCAGGCCCCACTATCTGGGGACTAGGGATACACCAACATTCCCTTCAAAGATCCCAGAAGTAGCTTGGTAACCCCTGTGATCCTTTCATATCACAGTAGGGTCACAGTTAGGTATGAAATGCTCTCAGCACCCCAGCACATTCCAGACTGTCAGAAGGGGGCCTGGCCTGTTGATCCAGGACTACATAAGGCAACATGCTACAAGAGATTATTTCATAGCTCTCAGTTAATACTTCTTCAGGAGCACCGGGCACTTCAACTGAAACTGGCAGAAGAAATAAACACGACAATAAATAGGATTATTGCAGTGAGCTGCCAGCACAGACCAATGAGGACACCAACCAGGTGAACACCGCACGTGTTTGCCTCTGCCCAGACCTCGTCTCCTGCTGAGGGTGCCTGATTTAAAAACAGGATTGCAGTTGAGCAAAGGTCCATACACAGAAACCACTTCAACAATGTGCTTGCACTAAATTTAAACAGCAATCAAACTCTTCTTGTCCATGTTCTAACTACAGCATGATGGGTCCCACAAAAAGTCACTCATAAGTCTGTTATTTATTTCAAAGGACCTGTAATTTTGCTTTCCCCAAAACTCCCCTGAATCTGAGATCTTGAATAACTCCATTTTCATGAGTAACACAGACCAGTTGGCCAAGTATGAAAAGAATCTCTCAAAGCAGGAGATGACGACCTTTTTAATTTTCTACTTTATCTCATGACAGCCTACTTTAGGCCTCAAATAGTCCTGGAAAACCAAAGGAACTCCTGTTAATTTCTGAAGGAATTAAGAAAGTGTGTCCTCCACTGCACGCTAAACTTGGCATGGCCTCTGTAAAAATGAACAGCAACAGAAAGGAGAAGCCAATACATGTAGTTTTATTCATTTATTCATTTCTTCTACATAATTAGAGAACTAAAAAAAGGCTTTAAAGGATGGTGAAAGCTCCTACAATGTAAACTGAGTTTATACAAATTTTTCAACACCAGTCATAATAACAGATTCAAATAACTGAAATGTAACAATGTCCAAATAACTGGTGGGTCTCAAATCTCACCGGTTCCAAAAAAGCAAATTCTCTCTTAACACCACCGTGTCTCAGAGAGCTTTAAGCTGCCCCATCTCCTACATCAGCAGTCTGAGGAAAATACCAGGGCATTTTAAATCCACCAGAACAGTGGCCTGCCAGTCTGCCACATCCCAGTCTTGCTAGTCAAAACAGCTCTGAGATTCTAGATGCTGTTCACTTGGGATGTACTTATCTTACTGTGATGCCATGTGATTTGAAACAGTTCTCGAGGTTTTTGCAGAAAATATAATCATTGCAAGGTCCCTTTCAAGAGTCAGTTTAAAATCATGAAGCCTTAGGTACCAAGACAACAAATTAATTCATTATGAAAGTGGAGGACATGGTTGGTTAAAATGAACAAACAGGTCTGCTGAGTAAAGCACTTCTGACTGTGAAGGTTCCAGTTGTGAACAGGGCACACACCACGTTCTAACAGGAACTCATCTAACAGTTATTTTAGACTTTAGTACCAAAGAGTCGTGTTCAAAAACACAAGAACAACCTATCACAGAATCAGAGTGGGTCAGGCTGGAAGGGCCCACAGTGGCTCATTTGGTCCCACCTCCCTGCTCCAGCAGGGCCATCCCAGAGCACATGGCACAGGGTTGTGTCCACACAGCTCTGCAAGATCTCCAGTCAGGAGACTCCACACCCTCTCTGCTCTCTCTCCAGGGCTGGGTCACTGCCCAGCAAAGAAGTTCTTCCTCCTGTCCAGCTGCAACTTCCTGGGCATCAGTTCCTGCCCGTTCCTCCTGGGCCATTGCTGGGCCCCCCGAGCAGAGCCTGCTCCAGCCTCTGCCCCCTCCCTGCAGCCCCTGACACAGCCTGGGGAGGGCCCCTCTCAGGCTCTGCTCTGGAGGCTGAACAGCCCCAGCTCCCTCAGCCTTTGCTGCTCCCAGAGCTGCTCCATCCCTTGGGCATCTCCGCAGCCTGCGCTGGCCCCGCTGCAGGAGCTCCCTGGCCCTGCTGTGCTGAGGAGCCCGAGCTGGGCCCAGCCCTGCAGATGTGCCTGCCCAGGGCTGGGCAGAGGGGCAGGATCCCCTCCCTGCCCTGCTCCAAGGCTCTTCCTGATGCCTCCAGGATCCCTTTGGCCTCCTTGGCCCCCAGGACACACGGCTGGGCAGAGCAAGTGACTCTGTGGTTCATCTCTAACCCGGCACTCACAACAGAGCTCTTCCTGTTCAGGACATTGTGAAGGGGCAGGATTTTCTACACAAAGCTCAGCAGTTCCCACAGCAAACAGTGCAGAGGACACGGCAATTATCCCCTGTAACTGCAAACCCCGTGTGAGCAGAGCACTACATCGAAGTTCCTGTACAAAAGGTGTTTCAAGCTCCCATTTCACTGCACCATTTTTCTTCCAACAGCCAATATACACCATCTGACCTGAGCTCACCTCCCCCTCCCTCTGCAGAGGCTGTTAGTGCACTCACTGTCCTGCACATGTACTAAAGGTGTATTATTTACCTCCCACAGGAACAGTTAGTCAAGTCATTGGGTAATAAAGAGACTACAATGCTAAGAACTGTCAGAATTGATCACTCAGTTCCATCAGGTTGCTACATTTCATGGGTACTAATTAAACAGAAAAAATAATGACAGCAAAACTTGGAACAAGTTCAAAGAAACCAGAGGTTAACACCAAAGAGTTACAGATAATTTCAGCAGACTCAGCAATTACTGAAAAGTGAGGAGAACACCATGATGCCAACAGGATTTCTGCAATATGGGGCAGAGTGACAAGTACACTGACTTTCAGCTTCCATCTCTCCCGGAGATCCCAGGATGCTGTCTTGTCCCTTCCCTGTGACAGGCATTTGGAACCAGCAGTGGTGTGGCAGGAGAGCACACACACATCAAACCAACCTTTTCAGATGTCCTGAACTCCCCTTTGTTAGAAGAAAAACATGGCCCAGCTATGGCTGGGTTCCAAAACAGCCAGGAGCACACATCAGACAAATCTGCCAATGTCTGCACTCTTCAGGTGGTAAATTCTCTATTCCTGCATCCCTAAGATTGCAGGAGACTGAGCAAAGGAATGATGCAATGTTCATCACATAAATGTCTGGAGAGCCAAAGGAACAGCTGTCCTTGGCACATGGGGGTCAAAACAATACTCATGTTTTGAAACAATTCTCAAGGTTTTTCCAGAAAATATAATTATTGCAAGGTCACTTTGAAGAGTCAGTTTAAAATCATGAATCCTCAGATATCACAATGACAAACAAACTGACTGTGGAAGTGGAGGGCACAGTGATCCCTAGAGAAGGTTGGACAGCAGGATCAGTGCTGAACAGGGACCCAGCTGCTGGATGCTGTTGTTATGCCCAAGGTGAGAAGTGTAATTTTGCCCAATTAGCATACTTTATAAACCAACAATAACATGTGTACTGAACTCCTTAGGTGAGAGAAACTGAAAAGAGCACTGAGCAAACCCTAACTCTGCCCTTCTTTCAGCCATGGACTGAGGAGGGGCTGTGGGAGGGACAGGGCAGCCACGCTGGCACAGCAATGTGATGCTCACACCTCACTTATAGTTCTGAGCAACTTTTGAAATGTAGAGATCATGAACATGTCAGCTGTGAAATCAACAATTCCTAAAGGAGAAAGTGATGGATAAATAGAAGATGCTCAAATGACATGGAGGCAGCTTCAGGGTGAGCTAATTGTGGCCTTCCGGTACCCAAAGGAACCAACAGGAAAATGGAGAGAGACTATTGACAAGGACCTGGAGGAACAGGACAAGGGGGAATGGCTTCACACTGCCAGAGGGCAGGGTTAGATGAGATATTGGGAAGAAATTGTTCCCTGTGAGGGTGGGGAGGCCCTGGCACAGGTTGCCCAGAGAAGCTGTGGCTGCCCCTGGATCCCTGGAAGTGTCCAAGGCCAGGTTGGACGGGGCTTGGAGCAACCTGGGCTGGTGGAAGGTGTCCCTGGCATGGCAGGGGGTGGGACTGGATGGTCTTCAAGGTCCCTTCCAACCCAACCATTCTGTGATTCCATGACATTCATGGATAAAAAAATATTGTAAGAGTTTATCTGTTACTGCCATCTCCTGGCAACAAACTAAACAATCCTCCTGCCCTGAAGGAGAGATGGATGAGAACTCCAAGGAGCTGTAAAGTTACCCACAACCAAACCAAGGCCACACTGCAGAGCATCCTTTCAACCAAACATGTGCCTGGTTCTTTGGTTTTCTGCTGCTGTTGGGTTTGGGTTTTCCCTCCTACTCTCATACACTCTGATTATCTTTCAGAAGACACCGACCAGTTCAGTTTGAGAATCACACTTGACAAGCCTTTCAGAGTCAGCACTGCTGCATCACTTGTGTTTCCAGAGCTGGCAAGTGGGTTTGAATCGAGCACAAACACTTCACAAGTTTCATATCAGCATATTCTGGTATCAGAAATCCATGTTGTATTTGAAATCCTTCACGTGAGTAAGAATGTACACGTCATTTGAGCAGTGTCAGAAGAATTTGACTGAGTCACAATTTTAACACCATAAAAAAAGCACTCGAAGTCAGTCCCAATGGCAGACAGGACACAGCAGGGCTTGCCTTCTATCCTGACACTTTTCAGCACAAGGCAAACACAGCATTGTTGAAGTCCATGGGTTTATGATTTCCTATTTAGAAATGAATGTGGTCTTCAGTCACTTATGTTCAACTTCAGTTTGCTTTCTTGTGAAATATATTTTTCACAAAGATTTTTCCATACTTTTCCAGATTAAATGCAGTTGCCCAGAATTGATTAAAAAAAATTAGAGATGACAAAGCAGGAACATGTTACAGCTGTTCAGTCTTTCACACAACTGCATTGGAAAGGGCAATGACAATCCTCTGAAAAATATTGTGAAAATCTGGATCCAGAGACACCCTTCACGCTCAAAGTCTGGAAGTGCAACCAGAATGACCAAGGCACCACCAGCAATCCATCCCCAAGCTAAGCCTTCTTTGGAGGGGGCAATGTTCCCATTTCTGGCTGTTTACAGGACAATTTGAAGCAGAAATGAATGCCATGTCCTCAGAGAGGGACAAACTTCACTGTGCCACTGGAGAGCTGGCCCAGAGTCTTGAACCAAAGCCTCTCCTCCACTCCAGAGAGCCCAGGGGACTGGGCACTACAGTGTTTGGTGCCTTTCTGTGGGAGGTGCAGAACTTGGAAGGACCGGGCTAAGACTTGGGTCTTTCTCAAAATCCTATTTTAAAAAAATCCTGTCACTATAACCTACATACCAAGAGTTTAGAGGACAGGACTAGAACACAGGTCCCAAGGAGAGCAAATAAACTAAAATATAAGGAAAAAATCTTTCTTCTTAAGGTGCCTTCTGTTTCCCACAGGTTAGGAAAGTTCTACAGAAGATTTCAGCTTGACTGTCTACAGAAGAATGTTTTATGGAACTATAAGGTCAAGTGCTTGGAGAGCCAAACCCCAAGTGACAAGTGTGCAGCTAATTTTTATTCACTTAGAACCACGGAATATCCTTGGTTGGAAGGGACCCACAAGGGTCACCAAAATCCAACTCCTGGTCCTGCAGAGACATCCCAACAATCCCACCCTGTCCCTGAGAGCGTTGTCCAAACCCTCCTGGAGCTCTGGCAGCCTTGGGGCTGTGCCCACTGCCCTGGGGAGCCTGGGCAGTGCCCAACCAGCCTCTGGGGGAAGAACCTTTTGCTGAGATCCAACCTGAGCCTGCCCTGACACAGCTCCAGCCATTCCCTGGCTGCTGTCCCTGCTCACACAGAGCAGAGATGGAGCTGCCCCTCGGGAGGAGCTGCAGACCCCGGTGAGGTCTGACCTCAGTCTCTTCCTCTCCAGCTGAACACACCAAGTGCCCTCAGCTGCTCCTCGTGTGGCCCCTACAGGTCCTTCACCATCCTCATGTCCCTCCCTTGGACACTCTCCAAGAGTTTTAGACCTTTCTGATACTGTGACACTCAAAACTGCCCCAATATTGAGGTGAGGCCGCCCCAGGGCACAGGAGAGGGGGACAATCCCCTCCCTGATGCCCCCAGGGCTGCCAGGGCACTGCTGACTCAACTCACTTCAACCCAAGGCTTTTTCAGCCTCTTCCTTCCAGTATAATCCTGGTACCAAAGTCTTGTTAATGTTTAACTGAGCTGAGCCAAGGTTTTCAATCAAAGCCCACTGCAAGCAGCTCCCACACCCCCACAACAGCTCTCACACACATGTGCACGTCAGCCTGGGGCTGGGCACCTTCACCAGGGGCACCCTGCCCATCAGGAAGCCAGGATTTCACTGAGTTTTAAGGATCAACTGGGAATTATTAGGCAAAAGCCCCTTCTTTATCAAGATGCCCAATTTTCACAATTCTGTATAACACTGGTCACAATTAAAAGCATAGTTTTAATGAGCCAGAAACTGCAGTGTTTTCTGATGTTAAAATCTGACAATCTCATCTTCTCTGAACACACAGAGCCTTCAAAGTCCCACACTGAGCACAAACACACAAATGCTTTGCTCTGCCATCAAGTCTATTGCTAAGACTTTCACTGCTTGCAGAAGTGCTCCTTTAAACTGCTACATTAAAAAAGATGTCAAGTAAAATATTTACCCAAATTAACAAAGTAGGAACAGGTCCAAAGCACAGATACTTAGGACAGACCCACTCCAGTTGTGCCAGACAACATGCAGGACTAAGTTTAAGACACATTAAGGCACGAAATAGCTGCATATCCCTATTTCACATTAGAAGACAGTGAGTGTTTATTAGAAAGAGTTTCTGAAATAGGTACTAAAACCTATCCATTTTCTTAAGTAAAATGTATGTAGCATCTATGGGTAGACCTTTCAAAAGAAAACATGACACCCATCTCTTATGCCTCTCCAAGAGTTTTTGCAGTTTTACAGAAAATGGTGAAAAAGTTAGAGCTATTGTTGATTAGAGGGATCAGCTGAAGGGTTGGTTGAATTTTAATATTAAATTAAAACAATTAAAATTTACAGGGTTTTCAAAGGTCAATGTGTAAATATCACTTTGTATGAAAACAAAATCCAAACATGGGATGTCAACGCAATAAAACTGCCCAACTTTAGACACAAAACAGTCATTCAGATGAAGCAACTGCTCAGGTTTTTATTAGTTTAGAAACAAATTTCAAAGGAAACCTGGGAGAGTTTTACTCGCCTGACACAGAGTGCAGCTCTCACAGGTTCAGCACACAACACAGGGATGGAAGGGACTCTACTAACCAAGGGTGACAAGGCAGTGCTCAGGGATCACAGGTGTAATTCCTCTGAGGAAAAGGCACAGGTTGGATGAGACCATACAAGTAATATTAACATCCTAAAGATCCAAATAACCAAAATCACAGAGATGACTAAGTTCAACTGGACAAGGATCACCGAGTCCAACTCCTGGCCCTGCACAGGATGACCCAAATAATCCCACCAAGTGCCTGCAAGTGGTACTTCTCTGTGATCCTTTAATGTGATTGCAGCCCAACATGGGATTGATTTCAATCACCTCAGATTAAGTTCCTGGGTAAATCTAGACAGATGTTCTTAGCACACCCATCACCTTCAAGGATGGCTGAACATGGGAACAATTCACAGTATTTACATTGTAAAAAAGCAACAGAAGTTGTAAAGATATATCTTGATTTATATAAACAAGGTGTAAACAAGTGTCATCTTATGAAGCTTTCAAAAATTTCTTAGGCAGAAATATAGAATATGAAAGAACTGTATAACTCTTTATCAGCTCTGAGGGGTAAAAGCAAACAAAATAAAACTATAATTGAAGCTCATACTTGCACATGGTGGGTCTGGAGAGTCAGTTTTACAAGGAGCAGCTGAGGGAGCTGGGGGGGCTCAGCCTGGAGAAAAGGAGGCTCAGGGGGGACCTTCTGGCTCTGCAACCCCCTGACAGGAGGGGGGAGCCGGGGGGGTCGGGCTCTGCTCCCAGGGAACAAGGGACAGGAGGAGAGGGAACGGCCTCCAGCTGTGCCAGGGGAGGGCCAGGTGGGACATCAGGAGGAATTTCTGCCTGGAAAGGGTGGTCAGGCACTGGAAGGGGCTGCTCAGGGAGGTTTGGAGTCCCCAGCCCTGGAGGTGTCCAAGGAAGGCCTGGCTATGGCACTGAGTGCTCTGGGCTGGGGACAAGGTGGGGATGGGGCACAGGGTGAGCTCAGTGGGCTGGGAGGGCTTTTCCAGCCTCAGTGATTCTGTGATCACCATGACTTGCTACATCACTTTATTTTCAGTTAACCCCAGATACTCCCTAGAGAAATCAACATTGAGTATTTTGAAAAGCAGCATCCACACTCCCTAAAGGAGACAGCTCTGCACAGGAACCGAGGAGCACATTTTCCAGACAAACTCACTGTTTTATAAAACAACTCCTGTGAAACTGAGGTGGGGGAAAGGACACCTCCTCCCTTTTAGAGCCCTCCTGCACCTTTTCTCAGCTTGTTTTTTTAAGAAAATAGAGCACATATAAAATTCCACATCACTGCCCTACTCTGTGTTCTTCATTCCCATCCAAGGACTCAGAAGTTCATTTCACCCATGTTGGACAGCTGAGCCCAAAACCTCCCCATCAGCTCCTGGAGCCGAATTCCTCCAGGTATTGTGAAAATACGGCAGCACTTTCAGGAACTCCTGACACCGGAGCAGGATCCTGTCCCCCAGACCAGGAAGGCCCCACACACACCACCTGAGCACACCGATGTCTGCAAGAGCCTCAGAGCTTTAGAGAGAGTTTACTCCATGTCCCTGTGCAGAAAAACTACCAGATTTCAATTCCTTTTATGATTTGTATCACCTCCTCTTCCACCCTCAGCGTTCCCTGTTGTGTCCTGGCATTCCTGGGATAACATCCCAGGCTGCTCACACACTGCAGGGGTGAGTCTTGCTGTCGTACTGCAAGTGGCACTCCAAACATTCTGACCCTTATTTCTGGCTTATTTCCCACTCTGGAAACAATGTCCACACATTTACCTTTCAAGGAATAAATGAATCACTCTTCCCAGCAGCAAAAATCCAGAGATACAATTTCTTTCAAAAATTAATGGAAAAAATACACACACCTTACCAGGAAACCACAACCTAGAGATTCTATGCCTCGTTGTTGCTGCTCCGTGGTTTTTTTAGGAAACGCACAGAGCAAGTGTAAGGACAGATTTCACATCTGAACTAGTGACACAGGTTGGTACTGATGGGTGACAGAAGAAGTTCTGAGGAACTGAAGGGAGGAATCATGGCTGTACAATACAATAAAAATCCACGAGTGCTTTTGCTCTGAAGTCAGCAACAAGACCAGACAAACTAGATCCACCCATCTAAGCAGTCAAATTTCTAGTTAAGAAACTCAAAACTTAAGACTTCATCAATTAATAAACCTCTGTAGCAGTACTTTCTGCACTTATGGGGTTTGCATGAAAAAGTGATTTAGATCAGAGCTTGTAGAGATACAACCTTTGCAACAACTCAGTTCCAACTCGTGTTCCTCGGGATACGCGAGTCCAGCTATTTTCACATGGAACAACACTGGCATCCAGTGGCCAATTCAATTAATCACAGAACAGAATGACTTCACTACCCTCCTGCCCTTCTTTGGCCCAGGAAACACCATTAGAAGAGACCATGTATTCCTGGAGGCTGCTCCTAAAAGCTTGCACACCTCCAGAGTGTTGACCAACCCCTCCCTCCATTCCTGCTGTGACCAGCCCCTGCTCACCTGGCAGCGCAGTGATGAAGTCCCGCTGTAACATGGGCTTCAAGTAAGAGTTAATATGTCCATGCTGATAGTGACACATTCGGGAAATAAGGTGTTCCACAAATTCCACTTGATCTGATTCAGACCACTGGTCAAAATATTTTATACACAAGTCTTTTTCCTTTTCGTAGTTTCCTTCCGATGGTCTTTTTCTTGAGACAATCACAGATGAAGTTCCATTACTTATCTGGTGTTAGAAAAAGAACAGCAGTGTTAAATACAAACACCAGGAACAGCTTTGTAAGAACTCTCCAAAGGAAAAACACGGAAGATGCAAAGAAATAACCAAAACTAAATTTTAAAACACATCCTTCAAGTATGAGTTACACCAGATAAATTTCATCTTTCATAGACAAAGATCAATGAAAGGACTTTGCTTCTAAGTTACTTCTTACACTGAAAGTCTTGAATTCCCTCATACCTCTTAACATTTCAACAGCAAGGAATTTAGTTCTTTTTAGCCATGACTTCCCCAGATTAACCCAGTGGTTTCTGCAGCACTTTGCAGTTGCCTCCACAAATGTTTCACTCAGGTTCCAGCAGTTAAATTAACAGCACACCAAAGCTGGATATTAATACTCTAATTAACACAAGAATTCGAGATCCTCATGTCAGTGTTGAACTTCCTGTCCCTAAGTGAAAACTGAGAATGACATGACATCTAGGGTTTGGTTTGTTTTTGAAAACCAGCTCCTGTCAGTGTTTGGGACATCCACATAAATACCTCATTAAAATCCTGGGAGCTGGAGCCACAAATGAGGATGCTACAAGAACACCACCCCAGGAGTTACTGCTAATTACTGAGTAGAACATAAGACTGATGCCAGGCTCCTCTGAGCCCTTCAGGAGGCCACCACGCTGCTGGGGACCAATTGTCAGCTCTCTGAAATACTCAAACTCCTTCAGAGCAAATTGGTTGCATGTCCTTGCCATGTTGAATTTCTCCTTTCAAACAACAGTGACATGCTCAGAAACACAGCTGAACTTTATTCCCAACTGTCCTTCCAAGGTCAGCACCAACCACAAAATCTGAGAACAACAAGTAATTTCTCAAGGATTATCCAATGGTGTCATCCTTTACTCCAAGGCTGGGCTAATTTTAGAATGATACACTGAACTACGTCCAAGGATGATTATAGAGACACAAGATTTCAATATTTCTCAAAAGCAGGAATACACAAAATCATGTCAACTCTCTTTCTACAAGAATGTTAGTCCTACCTGCCACAGGGTATTTTTCTTTGGAGACTCATCTTCATTCTGATCCTCCATTACTGACGTGTTCTAGAAAAAAAGAAGAAATATCACTTCAATCTTTTTATTCTGTGATAATTTCTCGCTCTACAAGCACTATGAAGAAGCAAATCAATTGAACTTATAAAATTCATTTTCCTAGTGAACAGAACTATCAAAGACTTCTGGTCACAAAACCTGAATATTATAAATAAATTCCCCTTTTAACTGACATGTTTATCAATTCCATTTACTGTAAAGATAACTCCCAACCCCACTTCAATTTCCTTTGACAGGTTTTCATGCAGCCTTTCAACGCTTTTCTCACTGGGAAATAAATTCACTTTCATCCTACTCAAGCCAAAGCAATTAAACCTGTCAAAGTATTCAACCAGCACTTTCTGCCAAACTTAAATTGCATACAGCTCGTAGAAAAAAAATTAAAAATCACTATACACTACTTACATGCAACAGAACAGGGGTTTTTCCCAGCTCTAGCTACCACAAGGAATAGGGATTGCTCTCTGCAGAACAACTCTGCACTTCACTGCCACTCTGTGTCTCTACCCCTTGGCAGTCCCCATCTTTCTTCCCCTGCCTTAATTGCAGTGCTCTCCCCACATCAGAACTGCTCCTCCCTTCTGTTTTCTTCATGAACAGAAGATGTAAGAATTTCTATGAACATTCAGCTGCAAGTGTTTCTTTGAGCTCACCTTGGTTTCCCAAAAGCTTTCCCTCCTTCCGTGCCTCGTTCATCGCCCGCTCCCTCGTGCTGTGCAGGCACAGCCCCCACCTCCTGCTGCCCACCCTGGTCCCTCAGCCCCAGCCCTGTGCCCATCCCTCTGCCCAGGACACACCAGCTGACCGGCACAGGGGTCAGCACCATAAACTCAGTGTCCTCAAACACTGTCTGCATTTATTTCAGCCTCCTTCCCCTCCATCAGCTGCCTCAGCAGAAAGAGGAACAACACCCTCAAGTAAAACACATGATGGAATAAATCACACAATTCCTTCACTCTCGTCACTATGGATTATGGATTAACCCCTTAACAACCACATCCACTCCCACTCAAAACACAGTTCCACCTCAAAAGCATTCATCTCCTCCCCTTTCTGCCATAAGGACAGATTGTACCAAACCCAGAAAACGCAGAGAAGTTAACACTATGAGCTCTACAGCAAAGCCTTCCTCCCTCACCCCACCCTGGGCTCACATTTACCTTGAACCCTCTTCTGCTTTGCAGTCAGGTATGGAAAAACATGTGTCACATGGACTTCAGATGACATTATAAAAACTGTGGCCACAGGGTGATGGAAAGACTCAAGTCTACCCAGTTCTGACACACAGGACAATGACAAACACGAGCCTAGGAGATGGTTGGAGGGGAATCCAGAAAGGGCTAAGGGCAGGAAAGGGTTTGGGTGACTCCACAGATACATATATGGAAGTGTTCCTGGACATACATAGAACAGTAACACTGAAAGTAAATCACACTTTGCCCAGTTTTTAAAGTGACAGACTCTTGAGGGCCACCCCAGTTATCCCAAACTACTCCCTGCTCCCACCCAACCCTCTCATGGGGTACAAACCACGTCCCCCACACGGTGCCCAGGACACACATCAGCCACACACCTACCAGGACCCAACCAGCCCACACCAGTTAAGCCATTCTGGAAAGCAAACACGCCACCAGGGAATTCTGCAGGGTTTCTTTGATTTGATTTTATTTCAATATGAATGTGTAGAAATTTCATTACACTGACTGTATGTTGTTAATGGCATGTTATGTATGTTAATGGTGTTTCCAATTAGTATGTCCTTAAATGCTGAGGGACATCTCATCTCCTTTAGCAGCTGAAGGCTAAAGAAATGCATCAATCCTGTGAGCCACAAGCAAGGAACACAGGGAATACCAAACACAGGTGGCTTGGGTCAGCATATTCAGCAGAAATCCCACATTTTATCAACTTAGCCCTTGCCTAACTTTCCTTCAGCAGGTCACAGCAGACTCTGCCATTGCACTTCTCCCTTTATCAGGAAACACCTCAGTTCACTGCCAGCTTTCCCTGGGACGGAGGCCAAGAACTGCCTCCTAAATGTGGTGTCTTTTCATTTCAGGCACATACAATAAACCTGCAGCAGAGCAGCCCTGTAACAGTGTGTAAGGTCACACACTCAGATGGGAATTCCACCCCCGGCAGATTGCAGAGCCAGGTTTCCTCTGTTCTGTCGCCCACTCAATTCTTCTGTGCCTCTGCTGCTGCCCAGGGAAAAAAAACTGGGCAGCAGGATTTGGGGAGATGTTACATCCTTGGCATGCCACTGAATCACAGAATCATTTAGGTTGGAAAAGACCTCCAGGATCATCGAGCCCACCCTGTGCCCCATCCCCACCTTGTCCCCAGCCCAGAGCACTCAGAGCCACGGCCAGGCCTTCCCTGGACACCTCCAAGGACAGCCCCTGGGCAGCCCCTTCCAGAGCCTGACCACCCTTTCCAGGAAGAAATTCCTCCTGATGTCCAACCTGACCCTCCCCTGGCACAGCTGGAGGCCGTTCCCTCTCCTCCTGTCCCTTGTTCCCTGGCAGCAGAGCCCGACCCCCCCCGGCTCCCCTCTCCTGTCAGGGGGTTGCAGAGCCAGAAGGTCCCCCCTGAGCCTTTTCTCCAGGCTGAGCCCCCCCAGCTCCCTCAGCTGCTCCTGCTGCTCCAGCCCCTTCCCCAGCTCCGTTCCCTTCCCTGCACACGCTCCAGCCCCTCCATGTCTCTCTTGCTGTGAGGGCCCAGAACTGGACACAGCCCTGGAGGGGCCTCAGCAGGGCCAGCACAGGGACAGTCCCTGCCCTGGTCCTGCTGCCACACCATGGCTGGCACAGCCCAGGGGCCATTGGCCTCTTGCCCCCTGGGCTCACTTGGGCTCATGTCCAGCCCCTGGCACTGGCACCCCCAGGGCCTTTCCCAACAGGCACTTTCCAGCTCTCAACATCTGAGCCATGAATGTGAGGGTAGATGACACAGATTGATTTTTAGGGTGGAAATTTAACAGTTTACGTAGACATTTCACCAGGAAGCAGCAGCTGTGTTAATATAATGGTATCTACTGCTACAGTTTCTTGTGTTTTCTCTCTTTTCCCATCCTCACTCTGTGTTCTCTTACTATACTTTAGAGCTTTTAAATCCTTCAGCCTTTCCCTTTCCACTCCCAAATACATTGTTTGTTTTCACTATTATATATTCTCTTCCTAATAAATTCGCTCTCCTGTCTTAAACACTTAATTTTGGGGCCATTCTCCAGGTCACATACATCCTTAGCTCCGACTACAGTCTCTCTCTCCAGCACTTAAACCTAACGTAAGACCAGAAGATGACAGAGTGGATCCTGCCCTGTTGTCTGGAAGGAGCAATTAGACAACTCTAACCTGTCCTGTCCATTCCGGGCACTTGGCAAAACAATTTCAGAATTCCTAACAGCTGGTGTCACCAGTCCCTGCTCTGTAAGGCCTCCAGCTCTTGTGCAAGAACAAAGATAGGCATCTACAAGTTCAACTCATCCCTCAACCTGCACCTCCTTGTTCACCCCACCCATTCTCTACATAAAGCCACCTCTGCCTGTTTCCCAGGTGGCTTTAAAGTGGCATCAACACAGAATTCAACCTATTCCCCTGCAGCTGAACAGCACCAAGACCCGATGCCATCAATGCCATCTCACTGCATGACCCATCAAGGCCGTGAGCCCCTGCAATACTGACCTGCCCTCGCAGACAGTGCCCAGGTGTGATTTTGGACCCCCACAAGGGTCTTGCAGCTCCTCAGAGGGGAAGCGGAGCTTCTAAAGTGTCAATTCATCTTGTTTATATGTTCATTTTTTCCAGAGATTCTTGTGAAGTTGCTCACAGCTCTTGCAAAAGTAGAATGGTTATTTCCAACCAGCTGTCATTCCTTAATTAGTCAGCCTGGAGTAAGTGCTCTCCATCCCTACTGGGAATGGCAGCAACAGCAAGAGATAACACTAGGTCTGAGCAGGGATGTTCTGCTGGTGCCTTACAGTTGTTCAAACCCCACTGAGCCCAGTTAGCCCGAGAAAGGCCCAGCAATGGCAGTAAAGCTGACACACTGCTCTGCAAGCTTAAAAGGCTGGTTTCCTGAACTTTTGCATCCCATATTCCTTGCTCAGTCCCACAGTAACTCCAGGCTTTCCTTAGTCTTTCTGCTCCACAACGACTCAAGTCTTTGGGATTTCTATGAGATGCAGATGAACATGGCAAACGGGTTCAAGAATTACTTGGGGAGAAAGAGGTACTGACAAGCCTAATTACAACAGGCTCATTCCCTTTGGAGATCATGAAAAGCTTCCAAGATAGAAACAACTAGCAATGATCCCCAGAGGCAAAAGATTTGTCAGTATTGTAAAACTCTATAAACCACAGTTTCCATTAAGATACCTGGTAGCAGCCAATATCTCAAGTTTAGTAGTTTCCCGTTATGTGTTTGTACAACAGGAGGTGTAGAAGCAGTGATGTTTTCCTGCAGCTGAAGGGCTCAGGGCCTGCAGGGCTCACCTCCCTCAGCAGGGGCAGCAAAAGCTGCACCTTTTCTAGCAGAAATCTATCAAACCTGCACAGGCTAATCCGGATTTCCACCAGACTGCTCTTGGCTCCAGGCAGGGAACACCCCGGTTTGCACCCAGGGAGTGCCTTGAGTCACTTAATTGACTGGGAAGAGGAACAGCCCCCATGCAGCTTTGTTCTCTAACCCAGTTCTAGTTCCAGTATCGGGAGAGCAATTTAGAGAAGTGACAGCAGGTGATCCTGGGAACTGGGACAGAAACATGAGGTGCAGGAGAGCACTCAGCTGGGCAGACAACATCACTGAGCTTCTCTGGTGATAAACTTTGCCCTAACAAAGAAGGGATTCACAGCATTCAAAGGATGGATGGACAAAACCAGACAACAGCTTTGTTACCTTGGAAAAAAAGAATAACAGTCTTATATTTTGGCTATAATGAAAGAGAAAGTGATAGAAAACAATCACTTGTATTTCCCACTGCCCTTGAGATTACACCAGCAATTCTGATCTCAGTTAAAGAACAAGCTAAGTCTTCAAAATCTTAACTCTTCACAAGATTCCCACTCTCTGGAGAAAGCACTAGGGAATTTAGTTAAAATTACAAAATAAGCAAACCTAATCATAACAGTTCAGCTAAACAGGCTCTGATCTCCTTTAAGAAATCATGTCCATATCTGACTTTGAAGAAGTTGAAGAAACAAGAAAAAATAACTACTACATACTTGGATACTTTGAAGTCAAACACAGTAGACTGAGCTCGAGCTTGAACCACCTCCCGAACCCAGCTCTGCCCACACAGGGACTGCCAGAGGCACCAATTACACATTCCCAGAGGAGGAGAAGAGTCTCCATCCCACGGGACAGCTGGAGCACAGCAGGAAGGGAGAAAGCTGGGCATCCATCTGTACCATCCAAGAGTGAAGAGCATCTGTCTTCATGTCTTCCTGCTATAAAACAGCCAGAAACCCCAAATGCTTTAAAGCCGTTCCAAATGAGGGTGAGACTCTCCTTTGGGTGCAATGGACAACATCTGCTAAACCAGGAGCCTGGTAAACAATGTTTATTGATCAAGGATTTTCCTCTTTTAACTACTGAGAGACTCTTAATAAAAATATACTGTAGCACAAACATTAAATTAAATTGGAGAACTTAAACTGCACTAGATGTGAATCAACCCATCTCCCATCAAAGACCAAATCCCTACTTATCTGTCTGCAAAGAAAGACAAAAATACTACAGTGCTTCCAAATGCCAGGTCAGGAATAGGGGATCCAACTGTGCTTATCCTAAACACTGAAAAGATTAATCCCCACAAGAAATATCTTTGGAAGCACAGCCATGGGCTGTATATGGAGCAATGATATCAAAGATTCATGTACAAGCATAAAAAGGTACGGATAGTTATTCAAATCTGGTCAATAAAAATGTTGGGTTTCACAGAGCAATCACACACCTTCAGCTACAGGTTTAACCTCACTCAGGTTCCCTGTGGAAAATAATTCTTTCCGATATTTCTCCATTGATTATGTAACTTGTATTTTTAATATAGTGAGATAATCATGTTGTAGCTTTATGCAAAAAAAAAAAAAAAAAAAAGAATAATTCCCATGATAAAAGTAGAAAATAGAGCCCATGGTCAAAGGATTTTCCAAATATAGAGCTTCTGAAAATATCCAATGGTAGATAAACTAACTCCACTGTCCACAGTCACTACAAAGCACTTGGAAAAAAAAGCTCTCGGGTTCATCAAATTAAATTTGATTTAGTTTTCAGCAGTCCTGTGACAAGCAGGGATCTGGACTCAATGATCCTTATGGATCCCTTCCAACCTGAGACACCACAGGAGTCATAGAGTGGGTCAGGCTGGAAGGGCCCACAGTGGCTCATCCGGTCCCACCTCCCTGCTCCAGCAGGGCCATCCCAGAGCACATGGCACAGGGTTGTGTCCACACAGCTCTGCAAGATCTCCAGTCAGGAGACTCCACACCCTCTCTGCTCTCTCTCCAGGGCTGGGTCACTGCCCAGCAAAGAAGTTCTTCCTCCTGTCCAGCTGCAACTTCCTGGGCATCAGTTCCTGCCCGTTCCTCCTGGGCCATTGCTGGGCCCCCCGAGCAGAGCCTGCTCCAGCCTCTGCCCCCTCCCTGCAGCCCCTGACACAGCCTGGGGAGGGCCCCTCTCAGGCTCTGCTCTGGAGGCTGAACAGCCCCAGCTCCCTCAGCCTTTGCTGCTCCCAGAGCTGCTCCATCCCTTGGGCATCTCCGCAGCCTGCGCTGGCCCCGCTGCAGGAGCTCCCTGGCCCTGCTGTGCTGAGGAGCCCGAGCTGGGCCCAGCCCTGCAGATGTGCCTGCCCAGGGCTGGGCAGAGGGGCAGGATCCCCTCCCTGCCCTGCTCCAAGGCTCTTCCTGATGCCTCCAGGATCCCTTTGGCCTCCTTGGCCCCCAGGTCACATGGCTGGGCAAGGACAGCTGGTTGTCCCCCAAACATGAAAGTTAACTCTGCTGACCACAGACATGTCTATATTTGACATCTGTATTAGTAACTGCTTGTTTCAGCTTAAACCAAACTATTTATGTAAGCACTAGAGATCTGCACAAATTCGGCTGAACACGCTCCATTTCTTACCTAGCTCACTGCTCTCCCAGTTGCCAGGTTTTATTTTAGTACAGCTATTGCTGGAAGTTCAAACAAAAATACACTTCAAATACTAAAAGAGTCTACCAAGAGCCAACAGCTGAAGGTAAAATTAGAAAAAAACCCTCACACTGAAAATAAGGCATCAATTTTTATTCGGCCTCTGAGTAACCACCAAAAAGTTGAGAGAAAAACAGGGAGAATTCAGCACCAGCACAGTTACCCAGTTTGTGCTTCAAGCTGCTACAAACAAACAGTATTTGGTGTAGTTTGACCACAAGTTGTAGATGGGAAGTTTTTAAAAGATACCTAATGTCTTTACATACCCAGTTTGACACCTCTCAAGGGTCTATTTTTTATGAAGTTTTGGCCAGAGCAGTGAATTCCCAAAACCAAGAGCTGCCTGTTCCTGCCTCTGCTCAGAGAAAGAAAATCTCAGGCCATTCTTCACCTAAATGTTCTAGGCCAGTTATTTTTTCAGGTTCCAAAGACTACAAACAGTTACTAAACAGGTCATCCTGCTGAATCACCAATGCCTTGATAACCAGCAATTAGTACCCCTACGGGAACTTTGGTTCTGAAGTATCAGAGCTGCCTTGAATTCATCCCAAAACTAACCTGATCCTCTGTATATCCATAACTGTGTATCTTCAGTACATGTGACTCCAGGTAGAGCTGATCCCAGAATGGTTTGAGTTGGAAGGGACCTTAGAGATCATTGGTTCCACCCCCTGCCATGGGCAGGGACACCTTCCACTAGCCCAGGTTGCTCCAAGCCCTGTCCAACCTGGCCTTGAACATCTCCAGGGATCCAGAAGCAGCCACAGCTTCTCTGGGCAACCAGGGCCAGGGCCTCCCCACCCTCACAGCCAAGAATTTCTTCCCAATATCCCATCTAACCCTGCCCTCTAGCAGTGGGAAGCCATTCCCCCTCATCCTGGCACCCTTGTCAATAGTCTCTCTCCATCTTTCCTGTGCTCCTTCAGGCACTGCAAGGCCACAATTAGGTCTCCCTGAAGCTTCCCTTCTCCAGGCTGAACAATCCCAATTCTCCCAGCCTTTCCTTCCAGCAGAGCTGCTCCATCCCTCTGACCATCTTGGTGGCCCTCAGCAGTCAGATCACTGTGAGCTGTGTCCAGAGTTACATTACATAATTTGCTTTTAAAACGAAATTATACATGAAAATGCCGAGCACTTCAGGATAACTTTCCTGATCCATGAAACATGAAGGACTCCAACTCCACCACTGAGCTTTTGGTGATGGCACATCCTTTCCATGGGCAGTGTTGTGTCCAAACTGCAGCCTGGGCCTGCCTGGCAGAGCAGGGATTTAATTCATACTTCAACCTGTGAAGCACAACAGCTGATGGAGAACTGTAACAGCAGAATCACTCTGCTGGCTTTCAGAGCTTCTGAAACAGTGTAATGCATATTCTCATCAAGATTTACATAAAAAGCCTGACTAAACTAGCAGTCAATTTAGGTTGCAATAAGAAACAAAAAAATTCTACTTCTGATCCAGCTAGCAGCTATTTTCCAGCATGTCTCAATCTCCACTCAGCAAGCTGACATCACCAGAAAAAAAAACGTAATTATTGTAATCCCAAGAGACACTCAGGGGTGGCTTTTGTTTGGTTTTGCTGGTTTTGGTTTTTAAATATGCAATAGTTTACTAGTTCTTAAAGGCAGGCTTCCCTCAACAGGTACTGCAGGAGCACACCTCACAACACAGCCCTTGTGCAACTGTTTCAAAGTCACCTTAAACTCTCATTTCAGTTTTGGAGTGTCCGGAGTAAAGAGTCAGTAACGAAAACCTGCCTGTATCCATCCTATAAAAATATGTTGTATTTCCAAGGACAATGAGCACTGAATTGTGTAATTGTAGCAGTGTGATGACTCATCCCTGCACCACTCCGGGTACCAAAGCAGGGCTTGTAGAACTTGCACATCACGCAAACTCTTCTGCTGAATATAAATACATTGAGCCCCAAATAGAGACAGAAACCACTCCCTCTACACCTGCCCCTCCAAGCAGAAAGCACCACTTTGATGCAGAATCAGCTCACTGGAAGAAATGGCAAAAGCAGTTTGCAGTTGGCAAGGCCTGGGGGCCAAGTCAAGCCTTGCTCTGACATCCCCACAGCGCCCAGGGGCTCAGCGCCAGCTGGCACGGCAAGATTTTGCATCAATGAAATAATCATAATACTCTCTTAGCTCTTGACAGAGCATCCAACAAGTCTTCCTGCAAAGCTCCACCTGAGGCTCAGTGGTCATGGTTTTACTTCAACTGAAAACCGGCTTCTTTTTCCAAGCAGCTGCTCTGCAGCCCCTTCCCAGCCTGGAGGAGCTTTCATTGTACCTGCAGCTTACAAGTGGGGCTTGTTTTTCAGCTATCTTGGTTCCACTTCTTGCCCAGAGCAGACAAACCTCAGTACTCAAACTGTTTATCAAAGCAATCAAGCTTATCATTGATATCAATGAAAACAGTTGCAGTCACTTTCCTAGAACATTTCTCAATTAACTTCCAGAACTCCAGAGGACAACTACCTCAAAAGAGAAATCCTTTCTCCCTGCAAATAATGATTTTAACAGTAAAATGTGTCAATCAGAAATACGGCCCTGACAAACTGGAGTAGGAAGGTACACAGACATTAGGAGCAAGATACTGCTTTGCTTTTTTAATTTGTTGGGTTTTTTTTTTAAATTAAGAGAAGTTACCTCAAGTTCTCAGCTGTAATTATTACTATTGGTTTTGCACCAACAGTTCATCTATTTTCCACATAAATCTATTTAGGTAGAACCTATCTGCACTCCCAATCTTAATCCATCCCAAAGCAAAATAGTTTTTCCTCTGTACTTTTAGGACTCAAGGGGAACTTCAAACCATGTTACTCAGTGAACTCATTAAAACTTCTGAAGTAAATGCAGAGCTTAAGTTTTTAGAGCTCTGACTACACCATGGACATTTGTCTTGTGCTACATACTTATTCAGAACATTTGCACCTACAACTATACTAAAAGCCACCCTAAAAAACTGGAGTTTGTTAGGCAGGAAGATCAGATATGGCAAGTTTTTTGGGGGGGGGGTATAACGGAAGCATTAAGTAGCATTTACTACCTTAGAAACTGTCTCAATGTCCAGTAAAGAGCCCCTTTAGCTTTTATTTCCTGTGTTAAAAAAATACACAAATGAAAACTTGAGGGGAAAATACTGACTCAAGATTATTGTCACCTTTCTTCTTTTTAGAGCAGGTGTAAAGAAGCTTCTTCAGATCCACTCATCAATTATAGGACTTGTAAAAGGAAAACAAACTATTTAAACAGTTGCATTTCACCGCTGTCTTCTCCAATTAGCACAAACTGAGGGCCTGAAGCACAGGAGCAGCACATCTGACTGCCAGGGCTCCAGGAGCAGCCAAGGCATTTCAGAGCCCATTGATGCATCCCTACAACACACAACTGCTCCATTAACACATGTTCCACAGCCCTGAACCTGCTCCATGCACCTCCCAAAAGCCCAGCAGTTCCCCTGAAGCATCCTTTCCAAAAGTGGGGGTGCTGTGTGTACACCCCGAGTCAGGGGCAAGGCAGAATTCAAATTCCAAAAGCTCCAAGTTGGACATTTTTCTTTAGATCACACTCATGGGTAAACAAGACAACACACCCTCCTACCCCACCCAATTAACACGTGTTAACAGTATTCCAGATTAAAGGCAGGATAAGGAACTTCTCAGAAGCAAATTTCATGGTAAAGTGGTAATTAGATGACTTCAGATTCATCAAAAATAAATTAGCCTAGGTTAAGATTAACTACACATCTGCAACTCAGCTTCCTGGTTCAAATATATCAAGGGTTATTCCTAGATTCCTCCAGGGAATTGAGGTTCAGGTCTCTGCTGTTGGTTCCACATGACAGCAGCTCTGTCCCAGCTGAGCTCCCTTGCTGAGCCAGCCCGGAGAACAGCCCTGGAGAACAGCCCTGCACATGGAGGGGCTGAGGGGCTGGGACAGGGATGGAACGGATGGGCATGGGACACAGCACGGGACACAGCACGGGACACACCAGGGACACACCACGGGACACACCACGGGACACACCAGGGACACACCAGGGACACAGTACGGGACACACCACGGGACACACCAGGGACACACCACGGGACACACCAGGGACACACCAGGGACACAGTACGGGACACACCACGGGACACACCACGGGACACACCACGGGACACACCAGGGACACACCAGGGACACAGTACGGGACACAGCACGGGACACAGCACGGGACACAGCACGGGACACAGCACGGGACACACCAGGGACACACCAGGGGACACACCAGGGGACACACCAGGGACACACCAGGGGACACACCAGGGACACACCAGGGACACACCACGGGACACACCACGGGACACACCAGGGACACACCAGGGGACACAGCACGGGACACACCAGGGGACACACCACGGGACACACCACGGGACACACCATGGACACATCAGGGACACACCAGGGACACACCACGGGACACACCATGGACACATCAGGGACACACCAGGGACACAGCACGGGACACACCACGGGACACACCATGGACACACCACGGACACACCACGGGACACACCATGGACACACCACGGGACACACCACGGGACACACCATGGACACACCACGGACACACCACGGGACACACCACGGGACACACCATGGACACACCACGGACACACCACGGACACACCACGGGACACACCACGGGACACACCATGGACACACCACGGACAAAGCACGGGACACACCACGGGACACACCACGGACACACCAGGGACACACCACGGGACACACCACGGACACACCAGGGACACACCACGGGACACACCACGGACACACCAGGGACACACCACGGGACACACCACGGACACACCACGGACACAGCACGGGACACAGCACGGGACACACCACGGGACACACCACGGACACAGCACGGGACACACCACGGACACACCACGGGACACACCACGGGACACACCACGGGACACACCAGGGAAAACACCATGGACACAGCACGGGACACAGCACGGGACACAGCACGGGACACAGCACGGGACACAGCACGGGACACACCATGGACACACCACGGGACACACCAGGGACACACCAGGGAAAACACCATGGACACAGCATGGGACACACCACGGGACACAGCATGGGACACACCACGGGACACACCATGGACACACCACGGGACACACCAGGGACACACCAGGGAAAACACCATGGACACAGCATGGGACACACCACGGGACACACCACGGGACACACCACGAGACACACCATGGAAAACACCAGGGACACACCAGGGACACATCAGGGGACACACCAGGGGACACACCAGGGACACATCACGGGACACACCACGGACACACCATGGACACACCACGGACACACCACGGACACACCATGGACACACCATGGACACACCATGGACACACCACGGACACACCGGCACCATGGCCAGGGACAGGCAGGATCCTTACACACAGTGAGCCTTTGTTTGCTTAGATCCACTACTGTTTAATACCTCTGTCTTTTCCTAAGGTCTAGAAAATCCCTGGAAGTGCCCAAGGCCAGGTTGGACGGGGCATGGAGCAACCTGGGCTAGTGGAAGGTGTCCCTGCCATGGCAGGGGGGGGATGAGATGAGTTTTAAGGTCCCTCCCAACCTAAACCATTCCATGATTCCATGAGAAGCCCCGCAGCCCTTTAACCCTCAAGCAGAACAACACTGAGAAGAGGAGTGGACACAACTTCCAGCCTGAGAAAAGTGGCTGAGCAACAAACACCACACAGCAAAGCACACATAAATGAGGAATAATTGAAAAATAAGCAGCTCCAAACAACTACAAGCCCAGAGCCACAAATTCATTGGCATTAAATACTAAGGCACCAGGAATGGAGAACCAAAAGAAGACATGAGCTTCAATTAAAAGTTCAGTAATTTCCTCCAGCGTGGCTCTATATTTTCTCTCATTTTTCTAAACCAGATTTTGGCACTTCTTCCTCTACATCCCTTCCTGTTTTGCCTGGGCACCAGGACCACATCAGAATTTATTCACATTCATTGAGTTTTCTTCTTCCCCGAGGATCAGCAAAATTTTAAGCGTATTTTGAAGAGGCTTCTATACAGACTTTTAGTGTAAAAGTTACAAAAAGGTTACTCAAAACCACTGAGGAATCTGAAATACTAAAACTGCAGTGACCCTCAATTATTTATCTTTTGCAAAATAGAAGGTGTTTGCATGCAAAAGAAATATAGAAGAAGTAGCACTGCAATGAAATATTGAATACAACTAGAACCAGTGAGCTACTCCAAGGAAGAATCTCGTGCTGTTCCAAGTTCAGTTTTTAACTTCAAAGATGTATGACAGTGTATTCCAGATTTGGCAACTCAGGAAACTGGATCAATCCTTCATAGTCATTCAGGAAATTCTAATCATTCACTAATTGTCTGAAACACAAGCTTTTGTTTATACACAATTTCAGTGTGTTTTTGGAACTGCTGACATCCAGGTAACCCAAAACCTGCAGAGAACCTTATCTCCATAAGGGTTGCAGACTAACCAGCCAAAGAACAAACCCTTCAGTAACATGAAATGGAAAAAAATGCCCAAATCCTTTTTTCCAACCCCCACTCAGCCTTGCCTGGGGTGAGCCAGACACTCTGCACTGAGTGCTGATTTTATCTGGGTATTCAAAGGCATGTGCAATTGCATAATTGAGACTTCACATGGTTTATATAATGGATGGGAAATGCTCCTGACCTGCACGGTCAGCACCACTTCTCCCTCTCCAGCCTCAAGATCCAGCTGATGGACACAAAAAGCACATCAGTGTAAGACTCTACAGAAAGGTTTTGAGAACAGGAGGAACACCTGCCCCAGGTCTCAGGTTCCCATGTATAAGTTTGAGACTTTCAGACTCTGTTTGCTTTAACAACCCAGGCTTAAGTGTACAGAACTGTAGGTGGGTTTCTGCAACAGTACAGCAAATATTTTTTCAGTATTATATGCCTTTAATAAATTCTCTAGTTCAAGAATCTTCAAAAGCAAACAAAAGCATTACAGTTTTTTAGAGCTCAAGTATGCATTCGAATTCTGCCATCATTATAAAACTTTAAAAATAACTTCACCTGATCCTTGTTTAAGTCATTTTTCAAGTAGGACATTTAATCATCAGCTACTGAGGAACTCAGAGAGAACTTTACGGTCCACTTTCATTCACTCATCTTTTTCTTTCAGATCACATTTTTCTGTATTTTCCTTCAAATTTAGATTCTAACAGCCCTAATCCATTTAGCACAATGATATTCATCATTTATCAGTCACAGCATGAAAGACATGCCAATATGCTTGCACTTGCACACCTTATAGTAAATATTTAGCAGTCTATTTATAAAAAAATAATATTAAAAAGATGCAGAAAAACACAGATTAGAAACATAGTTTGGATCATCCCTAAAGCCTGGCTTAATAATTGCATCCAAAAAATGCATGTGAACTTGAGGAATGCAAAAACCATGTAAGAATTAAAAAAGCAAAGAGTTGGTCTTCGACAGCTGAGAGTTCCTGATCACACCAGTGCAACGGCACCGAACAGACCTCAGCGCTTACAAAGTGAAAAGGCTGGGATGGAGACAGCCTCTATTATTTCTCTGTGGCAACAAAGTCAACTCAAACTTCTCAAGTATCAGTAAAATCCACTTGGAAGCACTGGGAGAACATTCTGCACCACCAAGTAATGCCCTTCCCTAGGGGGACTTTGCAAACATGAATATTTTACCACAGAAATATTATGCAAAGTCGTAAAAAGCTTTGGCTATAGTTCCTTCTTTCTCTGTGCCACTTCCCCCAGACTGGGCAGATGGGCATTGGTGGTTTGCTCAGTCCTGCTGCTGTGGTTGCAGCCATCTGTCCTGTCCTACCCTTCCCTCTGAGGCCTCCTCTGATTTACGTGGATTCTCTCACCACTTCCAAGAATCACAAGAACCAAACCACCCATTTGAAGACTCTTCTATGCCATGGCCTTGAAGGCCTGCAGAATAACCCGTGGGATGCAAATGATGGAGGCCCAGGGATACCTGGGAACAGCCAACCTGTTAAAGCCCCAGGAGCCTGGCACAGGGAAGGGCGAGTGGGACCATTCCTAACCCTGACATCACCACAGCTGCTGAATTCCCTCCAGGCCAGAGCCAGCCCCTCCTGCAGGGCTCTGTCCCAGGAGGAGTCCGGCAGTGCAAAGACACCGAACAAACGTCATTTCAACCTGAGCTGGGAAGATATGACTACATGTTTCTGTTTCCTTGAAAATTCTCCTGTGGAAGAGAGACCAGAGACCTGCAAGGAAGAAGACAGTGTCACGCCCACCCAGAACACGCTGCCTGGCATCTCCTCTCTCCAGATTTCCCTCCCCCCCTCCCAGCAGGAGCATGGCACTCCCAGGAGGCAGGCACACAGCAGGGCACATTTCCTAGCACATTGCTTTCCACCGTAACAGGATCAGAGAGCAAAAAAAAAATCCTCTTTTCCAAAGGAGGCTGAGAAAGCACGAACATGAGGCTGTGGCTGACAACAGCCCTGCACTCACACACAGCCTGCTGCAGATGCTTCCTAAGAGGTATCAGCAATAACAGCTCCTGCCCACTCCCTGTGAAATCTCTCAAGCTTAGTGGGACTGTGTTAAGCTTTAAGGGACACAGATTTATGTCAAAATTACACTCCCTGTTGCAGCTCTGAGCAACGGGCTCTGGATTTGCTGAGACAAGGTCTAGTACTTTGTGGGGTTACATGAATGCATCACAGAGAAATGTACTTGTCTCCACAGGGACAGATCCTTCTAGTCTGAGAGAGGATAGATTGAGATCTTTATGTTGAACAAGAGAAACAAAAGGTAGGCTAGCAGGTCACCCAGAGGAATAAGAACCAGGTCTCCAAGCTCACACCACTTTTTCTGTGTTCAGAAGTCCCTTCTGCAGCAGCTCAGTGATGTATCTCAGGAGGGAGTCATATCACCACTTTCTCCTAATCTCGATCATCAAGATTAGTGATTAAGTAAATTACTAACTTTTGATTAGCTGCAACTTCTGAGGAAAAGACAAAGATGAGAGAACTGCCCACCAGCCAACAGCCATGGTTGAAATGATTTGAAAAGTTCTTCAGAAAGAGAGCAGGGCTCCTGAAAGGGGTCACTCCTCTGTTCAAGCCCGTGTGCAGCTCAGGGATGAGGTGTATGATCTTTAGTGCTCTCTAAAAACCACTGAGAACCATCAAGCCCAAAAAAAGCACTCATGTGTATGAAGTTGTTTGTACCAGCAAAGCCTTTTCCCCACGAGCAGAAAGGTTGGGGGTTGGCAGCTCTCAAACAGTCCCATGCTGGGGAGGCCACCACAGGTGACCCCAACCTGTCACGTGGTTCCACAGGCCGCTCTCACCACGTGCTGGCCACAGACCACAGGGAATACAGCTGGGCTGGTGTGGCAGAGGCCAAGGGACCGGTGTACGTCACGTCTGAGGAAAATCAGGAACCAAAACTCACAGGTATTTACTCCATTTGCTGGTCTTTGGACATCAGGGACACACTTCTTCTCCTCAGCTGAAAGCACTGAGCAGAGCTCTGGTTCACAGCTCACTCCTCGCTCAGGGGCTGCAGTTAATCCAGTGAGTAACCACTCACTTCTACTGCAAAATAAACACTAGGAATCGACCCCCTAAAGAGCAGCTCTCTCTTCTGCCCTAAGAATGAACAGGCTGAGTTAAGTGCTTATCCTTCCTTTGGAGAACAAATCACACCTGGCAAAAGCAATCCCTGCATTCCACAGCTCCTGATCCAGCCGGTGTCCGGAGCCAGCACCAAGCCACGGCCACACCAGCAGAAGCCCCACAAGCTGCTGTCCCCCTAAGGGGCTGCAGCAGAGCTGTGCCTGGCTCTGAGAGCCACCCTAGTGCTCGTCCCAGTTTGGGTACCCCACAGGAAATGGCTGGGATACAGACCTGGTGGAGACAACCAGGATGGCCAAGCACTGGAGCACGAGGGGGAATAAAATGCAATGTCACCTTTTGCAAAATACTTGCAGTAAGTGCAACTACCACCAAATTGGGCTGTCACATCAGCACTCAAAATCTGTAACACCCACACAAAGAACTCAAAAAAAAAAAAAAAAAGTTACAAGAAACTGCTGAAAACAAACCCCAAAGTCCTGTTAACTTTAACTGAGAGCAGAC
Organism: Chiroxiphia lanceolata; assembly: GCF_009829145.1. Lineage (NCBI taxonomy): Eukaryota > Metazoa > Chordata > Aves > Passeriformes > Pipridae > Chiroxiphia > Chiroxiphia lanceolata. Next base: position 1,341,525 of record NC_045651.1, read on the forward strand.
TCCAGCTTCAGTCAGAAGAGTCAACAACACTGGGAAGCACTGCTGTTGGTCACCAGAGGGAAAACTGGGCATTCTTACCTCAGATTTAAGGACTGGGGATGCCAGGCCATCCCCCTGCCCCAACCAGCACCAGGCTGACCACGGGCAGAGCTTTCATTGCTTCTACACTGAGGGGCTCGGGATGAAAGCCTCATGTCTCTGAAAAAAGCCCATTTAAAACAAAGGGACAAGCACAAATATTTCAGATATTGGAGAGAACGCTCTGTTCCTTTAAAGAAAAGGAATCAAATATGTATTTCTTTTTAATGGATCTGTTGGACTGTTTCCAAAAACAAATAGTAACAGTCCCACTGTCTTGAGGCAAAATACCAAAAAACATGTCAAAGAGGTATTTGTAAATTCCTTCCAACCTAATAGAGGCAGCAAAGCAGTTGCCTGGTTCTGAAAACTCATTTTAACAGCTGCAGAGAAGAACATTTCCAAAAGGATGCAGGCTCCAGAGTGACAGGCCAGGCCTCACCTCCCAACTGGGATTTCATGCTCCAGAGGAAAAGGCTTGAGCAGAAAGGCATCTCCTGCACTTGCTGGCATTTTAAGAACACTGCATCATGTCTGTGCATGAATTTGTACCATGAAAAAGGGATGATGAAGTTATGATGTTAAATTCGTGGCTTTCAAGTACAAACTTTTCCAACTCCAATTTCCGTTGCTGTATTTCCTTCTGGTATCAGAATAGAAACATCAACCAACAGAAGCTCAAAATTAGTAAAGAATAACAAACAGAAGCTTAAGCAAGTTAATCCTAAATTGTATCATCAATAAATAGAAAGATAAACTTCCTTCTGGAAGTTTCTGTGTTTAAACTGTAAGAAGGGAAATTCATGTTGGATATTGGGAAGAAATTCCTCCCTGTGAGGGTGGGGAGGCCCTGGCATAGGTTGCCCAGAGAAGCTGTGGCTGCCCCTGGATCCCTGGAAGTGTCCAAGGCCAGGTTGGATGGGGCTTGGAGCAACCTGGGCTAGTGGAAGGTGTCCCTGCCCATGGCAGGGGGTGGAACAACATGAGTTTTAAGGTCCCTTCCAACCCAAACCATTCTGGGATTCTGAGATTCTTTGTGCTTCAGTTCAGCTGTGACAGCACCAACAAATAACTGCCTTTGCAGAGAATGCTGGTGTAAGGAATGAATACACATATATACACCCTAATGCTCCACAACTCCACTTGCCCCTGGGCAAACAGGTTCTTCTGAACAGTAATAAATTACAAACTGGCCAATTCAAATTAAGACTACAATTTCTGTGAAGACAGCTTCCAGGTATAAACTGATCCACTCCTGTCAACCTGTAAGCAGGAATGAGAACACCAAGAATGAAGTCAACATCCTGCTCCTATTGCTCATCCATCACCAGGACACATGGAGGAAGAATCACAGTCACTGCGGTTGGAAAAGCCCTCCCAGCCCATGGAGTCCCCCCCGTGCCCCATCCCCACCTTGTCCCCCAGCCCAGAGCACTAAGTGCCACATCCAGTCATTCCTTGGACACCTCCAGGGGTGGGGACTCCATGAAAACAAAAATGCAGATGAAGGAGAGCCCACAGAGCTGGACATGCCATTGGGCAGAACCAGGATACGGGACGGGTAAAGCCAAGAGCACCATCACGAGCCTACGGAGCACTGGGAGAAGGGGCTGGGAGGAGGCGGGAGAGTCAAGTCTGACAAAGCCACCGCAGGAATTTTAAGACATGGCCTGTGGAGGAACAGGTCGATATCTCCCACTGGATGCTCTGGAAGAGAGAAGTTCCTTGTTCTCTGTTAGAGCTTCCCAGCTCCACAGCCCACGTGTGAACAGGAGAGGAAGGTCAGAGCAGGGCACTACGTGCAATTACGCTGAGAATTTTAAGAAAAATAAATGGAAAGAAAGGTGTAGAAAAGAACCTTTTCTAAGAACCCCAAAGACCCTGTGAGGGTCTAAATAAGCATGAAAAAACCTAAGCAGAGTTTTAGAAGAGAGATAAAATGATCTTTTTTTAAAAAAGTGAAGGAAAAGTGTAACTGAAACAGAGAAGAAAGTTGGTGGGGCAATATTTGGTTACTAGGTTAAGTTCATTACACCTATCTAATAATTCATTTCCCAAGGACTATTTCATCACATCCTACATTATGCAATAATTCAAAGTGATGTCTGGGCTCTTATCTCCTGCTGCTGAATGATTAGTCTCCAGTTCACACTGTAGACGTTTGCTTACAGAGCCCTGGCTGATGCCTGACGGAGCTCTTGGAGCTATTTCCCAAATCAGTGTGACAAATATGCTTCAAACCCTGCAATGCTCCACAAGGATGAAGCCATGGAAGGTGCTGTACCCACAGGGTTACATTACACAACTGGTAATAGAACGAATTCCTCTAGAGACCTAAATAAGAGACCAGTATGGTTTGAATGTTGGAGTCAAATCCATACTGGAGCAGATGAAAACAGGAGCCACTGGAATCCCTGTGCATTCATAATTGTGAGCTCCTTGGTACAACAGCATTATTAAAGATAATTAAGGAGTTAAAAATAAGGCCTGGGAATCTATAACAGTTTCAAGTATTAGGAACTGGCATTTAATATATGCTTCTCAATGCAACAGCAACAAGTGATAAGGACCAAGGACTTTATTTCCAAATAACAGCAATTACATTGCAAGTCAGAATAGATCAGAGTAAACTCCAAGCACCACAAATAGGAATAAATACTTTTTAATAAATTATCTGTCTCTCCTCTCCATTCACTAACAGCTCACAGAATGCAGAAAGCAAATAATTTTCCAGTAAACTACAGGAATTATTAAGGTATTTGACTGCATGAGAAAAAAGCACAGAACACAAAGACTATTTATGGACAACTGGAACACCACCCCAATCCATGGGCATCAGAGGTATTTGCTTAATGTTACACCCTCATTTTAGAAGAGCCTTGTTAGGTTTCATGATTAACAACATCATGGAGAGCAAGATGGTTTGCAAGAACAAACCTAATCTCTGCCTTCTCCTTTCAGATGGGTTCCAAATGACTCCTGAAGCCTAAATCTTTGAAAAAGCACCAAGACTGAATAAAAGCTTCCTGAAGAGATTCTACAAGGCTCCAGATTTAAGACTTTTCTTGCCTCTTTCTGGCTTGTTCGCTAATTACTCTACACAGACACCACACAGATAACAGCTATATCTCCCAGATAAGGTCTGTGAATCACCCAAGAGCTTCTGTATCTCCCTCCTTGCACTTCCTATTAATCATCATTACCCTAAATGATTGTGTGCTACAGAACCAAGATCTATCTATGCCCCACCTGATATATATGTGGGCTTACAGCTCAGGAAACAATGAAGAGCAAGCCATGGTGCCAAAAATAAAAAATGGGGAAAAGCAGCTGGTGCCACTTTCACTTCCAAGTTCCCCTTCAGCTGTCACCAGCTCGCACACCCAAAAGGAGAACTTTAAAAAAAGAATCTCCACAGATACTTCCAAAAGATTCAAAACCTCTTCTGGTTGCAGCTCTACAAAATAAATTAGACCTTAATGAAAAGAAAAAAGCCTTCATTTTGGAGCAATACTTCATAGACTCATGGAATATCCCAAGTTGGAAGGGACCCACAAGGATCATCCAGTCCAACCCCTGGCCCTGCACAGGTCCATCCCCAACAGTCACCCCCTGTGCCCCAGAGGATCAGCCAAACCCTCCTGGAGCTCTGGCAGCCTTGGGGCTGTGCCCACTGCCCTGGGGAGCCTGGGCAGTGCCCAACCAGCCTCTGGGGGAAGAACCTTTTGCTGAGATCCAACCTGAGCCTGCCCTGACACAGCTCCAGCCGTTCCCTGGCTGCTGTCCCTGAGCAGAGATGGAGCTGCCCCTCGGGAGGAGCTGCAGATCCCAGTGAGGTCTGACCTCAGCCTCCTCCTCTCCAGCTGAACACACCAAGTGCCCTCAGCCACTGGACTCAAACCAGCCAAGCACCCTGCACACCCCACTGAGTGGTAAATCCCCCAGGGATCTGCCTACTTGGGACATTCATCCCTCTTATTGCCTGGACAACCCATCAGGAGGGTGCAGCCAGAACAAAGCACGAGCCCTGCAAGAGGCAGGGGGAACAAAATCCCGGTGAAATCCTCCTCAGTCCCTCCTCAGTACAAGAGGCTGGACACATGCAGTTGTTTCCCTGCACACACTGAGCTCCCACAGCCCCAGAGCAACCCCACCTGCCTGAACAGCAGGGCTGCCCTTGCAGCATGTACTTAATCACTGAAATTCCTTCACCCTAATAACTGTTGCTATTATATGGCTAAAAATGTTCTGGGATTGTGCAATTCCCACAGGCATATGGAGCAGGAAAGCCTTACACAAATGAACTGGCACTTCAACATGGTTCTCATAAAAGCTGACAGATCTGTAATAATTCCTGAAAACAAGACAGGTTTGAGAAATCTTTCCAAGTGACACATTCTGACAAAACAGCTGCCTTAGCTCTGGGTTTTAATTATAGGGCACATCTGTGTGATAACAAGTTTCCAACAGCCTCGTGTATAAAGCAGCACGTTCATGAACAAACTGGATTGTATTTTATCCTGTAATCAATATTATCAACAGAAGTTTGTAATACAACACATTCTGCATCAGTTAATCAACTCCCAGCCTGAGCAGAGCTTTGCCTCTGTTTAATTTACAGTTTATGTACCCAGTGGAGTTGATTTATAAGGAACTAGGGACAGTCAAAGTTCTCACACTAAGAAGTCCTGAAACAGTTCTCAAGCTGGTGAACACAGTTAGGTGGAAGTCACAACTTCCAAAATCAGGTAGGGAGGAGGTAACAAATTAAGCCCTGGGTCTGCCGTGGCAGCAGAGCAGCAGCTCCCACCCTCAGCAGGGCTCAGGAACCATCCTGCCCATCCCACCACACTCCCAACATCACTGTCCAGCTTCAAACCAACCATGATCACTTGCTAAAACATTCTGAGACACCCTTTGGCCACTCACAGATAAGATCCAGGGAGAAAAAGAAATTCAGAATTCCCACTGAAACAAAGTTTTATTTCACTTTTCCAAGAGGGAGTCAATGCTGAGGATCAGGAAAAGGGAGTAGGAAGATTTTGCATAAGAACAAGCTTGCAAATATTCCCAAGACAGACACCAAACCTCAGTGACTGCCCTGGCACAACTATAGGCACCTTCTATAACCATTATCTGGCCATGAGACAGTGATAATTTCTATACATTTGAATTATCCTTCTATGTGTTTATCTCAGGGTGTTTTTTCCTTGCTTTGAATACTATTTCAAAATGGGAAATATAAAGCATTGAAACAGAAAAACATTTCTATTTATTAACAGAAATTTTGAAGGAATTTCTAATTCTGAAACTGAAATTTCCTGGATCTCAAGTGGCCACATTTTGCAAGTGGGAGGAGAGGCTTTGAAATAACTGGTTGCTCTCTAAGGTAAGACTGTGGCTGAACTCAAACGGAGTGACAAACAAAACTCAATTGCTCGTTTTCATTCACAAAAGCAATTTCTTTTAAGTACTCACTTTGTACACATGAAAGACTGAACCAATGAATAATGTTATTATGTTATAAAATATACAAATGTCAAATAATCACTGTGCTCTGCTAAAAAACCGATACATTCAGAAACACCTGAGGAAGTAGCACACAGTTACTACACACATTGGGCATTTTCTTTCCAAGGTAAATCCCCTGGGAGTTCAATATTGTTAACTGGTACCAAAAGCTCCTTTTTTATCATTTTCAATCCCTCCCAAACCAGTGAAGAAACAGCAGCAATTCCCCATCTATAAATTATGCAGGCTCAGCTCCAACAGCTTACTAGAAAAAAACAACAGAGAACTTAAGGTTTAGTGGTTTTCTATGCAGAATAACCCCCCATCCCTTCACTTCTTTAAATTAAAACACTAAGTGAACAGGGTAACCCAAAGACCCCAGGACTCCATGCTCACTGTTCTGCATTCAAACACGTGCAAAGACCAATGTAAGGCGACACCCAGGACCGCGCTCAGCAGCAAACAAAAAGCTTATCCTTTCTACATGAAATCACACAAATATCACAGGCTAGTCAGTTCATTGCAATTTAAGAGAAATGGCAAAGCTCATTATGTTATTTTTTTAAATTAAACGAGAAAGCAAAACGTAGCAGGCAACATGCAGAACTATGTGCTACTTATATCACAACTTCAGTAAACAGGCAATCAAACACAACCTCGCCACCCCCCAGCACCTCTGGCACAGACAGCCCTTTAAGAGTCACTCCTCCAATGCAATTAAGTAGAAGATTTCAGAAAAGGATGCACAACAAACATTTAGCAGACTTAACAATTGGATTAAACAGAGTCCTGCGAGTTTAACACAAGTTCAAAGCATAGGCATAACATTTACAACAAGAAAGAAGAAAGGCACCTGGAGACATCTGACACTGGGCATGCTCTGCAGGCATCTCAGTGCGCACATGCTCTCTACCAGGTTGGAGCAGCCTAGCCACAAAGACCTTGGCACAGAACACTGCAGGGTGACAAAAAGGAAGGAAGAGAAGAAGCAGTTAGATGCCACAACAAATCACTCAAGGCAGGCAACTCATTAGTAAGTTAACGTGGGTACTTATCTATGTTATTTCTACATCAGTCACCAGGTTGGCGGCCAAGGGTAAAATAACCACTGAAGATCCTGTGCAGCAAAGGAGTCATCCCTCTGTCCTGTCCAGGACAAGCCACCCCTCTGTCCTGAGCTCATCTGCCTCATTTGTAACCTCTTGGGTTTAGTGCCCAGCTGAAGGTTTTAACTTAGTACCAGTAGTCTGGGAGTTGTCACAGTTTGGGTCCCACACTGCTGCTGACAGAGGTTCTGGGGCCTCACTCAGCAGAGGGAAACGCTGGGACACTTGGTGGAGCAACTGGGGAACCTGTCCTTCAGCAACAGCAACTTCAGCTGCTTTTTTTTAGGTTACTGAGTATCTTTGTTGCTTAACCCAGATTAATAGCTCTGGAGCAAAGCTATACACCCATTGCCAAATGCTCTTTGCAGGGAATGCAGCAACTAGACAAGAGAACCACAAACACCATCACGTGTAAAAAATCCTCAGTTTTTTTGGTTCTTTACTGTTATTTCATAAAAACATGTGTCGTTCTCTATCTTAATACAGTGTTGCTGCTGCCTTATTTTCCTCTCTCTGGATTTTTTAAGGATCCTGTCCCCAGAGTGCACCCCAAAGAGGGAACAGTACCATGTGTTCCCTTCATAGTCCCCCCCGAGACACAAGGGCAGGAGGTTCCCATTAGGGTGGCAAATCTTGAGTGGAAGTGGAGGAGCTTTGAGAATTAAGGTTTGGTCCTCCCCACTGTCTCAGCTTTCCCAAACTATTTGTGGTGCTTTATTCCAACAGCAAAACCAACATTAATGTCTGAGGTTCCGGTCTCTCTTCTGGGACACTGACAACCAAAAAATCGAGGTATTTTTTAGACAGGAACAACCTCTAAGTTCAAACTGCAAGACCAAGTTCTAGTTAGTCAAGATGCATGGTATCCTGAGAAACTGGGGGAAAACTTTGGAATTATCAGTTGGAGATATCCTAAAGCCAAATTATATCCTGACTACAGTTATTACTCACACCACCACCCAAGCCGGAAAGAACCAAGCTTAACTACCAGACTCCCCACTGCTGACAGGACAAGTTAGGAAAAGTCTGGAAATCCTTTTTGGTTTTTTTCTGAAGCTGAAGAAATGTTCTGCAGAGACTCCTCAAACCTTTTATAGCTCCAGGGTATTATTTCACAGCTCCTTTTAAGGACAGAGTAGCTCATACACCAGATAAAGTTGGGGAAAAGGCTTCAATTCCTCAGCATCAAGCAGTGCACAAACCCAGCTTCAGCCCTTGGCACAGACTGAGCTTCCAGTATTTTTCACATTGGCTTTCAACTTAGTTATAACAAAGACCAGATCTTTGAAAAAGAAACCCCACACAGGCCAAAGCTGACAGTGGAATAACAGGAGGTGAAGCCTCCGGAAAAGCAGTTTGTGCCAGGAGTGAGGAGGGGGAGAGAGCTCAGAGCACCTGAAGGGGTTAAAAACTAATTGTTTTCATTTCATGTCTTATGAATAAAACAAAAGAAAGTGTAATATTTTCATCTCCATGCTAAGGAGAGAAATTAAAGCAAGAACAGGACAAGAATGCCACTCCCAGCATCAAAACACACTGGAATTCTCTCTCCTGTATGGTGTTTCTGCAACACTGAACCATTAAAATTCAGGGAATCATTGCAGGTATTTATTAAAGCCCAATGAAAATGTTGCATTTTTAAACATATAGGTCTGGTAAAAAAATTTCATTTTACTCACATGACTTAATAAAAATCATTGATCAAAAAACACAGCAAACTTGTCTCCTAAGATGTTCAGATCAGATGCACAAAGCCGAGTATAATGTTTTTAATGAATCTACACCTGTAGGTGTCCATAAATTATAAGCTAAATAGTTTTATTATTTTTCACTAGTTTAGGTTGTTAGACTGCTTTTTCTTTTATGAACTACTTTATACCTAAATAAGCTGAATTTTAAATACTTAAAAGAAAGATGGGTCACTCAAGAACATTTTTTTAAATTTCATTTAAAATACATTAGACAGCGAGGCCGTTTCCATGCCAAGTTGAAGCCCCACAAAAGCCTTTTCACAGGATTACGAAACCCCGACTGAAAGGATTTATAAAACCATATTGCACAACACTACAAATTAAATATTGCCTCCCACTTCACACCACACAGGAACGTGCAAACATTTGTGTGTTCACCGACATGTCATTGCTTGACCTGCTTGCGTAGGGACTGTCAGGAATAAAAGTTTAATGGTTACTACAAACTTAACCTTGCCCAGCAGGAGCCTGAACTCGTGCCTTCACTCTCCACTTGTCTTTCCACAGGATCCCAGGGAGATGCAGCACGATTTCAGGAAGTCTGGAGAGCCGTGGGATCACCTGAAGGCCCTGTCTGCAGGGCACAGAGGGGCTCTGAGCTCTAGGGCAAGAACACAGAAACTCCCACTGACCTTTGCCATGCCTTACACTTGGAAGGATTCGTACCCTAATTTTATTATTAGATGATTGATTTTACTTCTATACACAAAGCTCCAGGAATTACATTGCAAGATTTAGGTTTCAACCTTAAATCTCAAATTTAAGCAGCCTATGTAAATGCCGCATTTGCATTCAAACCTGGAAATTCTCAGTAGTATCAGTAAAAAAGGAACATGCTTCAATGCCTTTAAATCTTAGATGCTAAGAACTTCTTATATTAACAGCAAAGCACAAAGCAGTGTTCACCCAACAAACCAACATTTTAGGATGAAGGTATCAAAAAAAACCCTCTCAGGCCCTGAACCATCCAAAGTTTTCATTCCCCCTGGACTTCTCCCAGGTTACAGCACTGCTGTCTTGTTAAAGTACTGTAAAATGTCCAGAAACCATTTGGTTCAGTGCATCATTAAAGAGTGATGTCCCACGGAAATCCTCACACTTTTGTATCCCTTAAAAAGAAAAATCCCTCATTTATCCTATAAAGCCCATTAAATTGCTCAAGAAATGCCTCTGGACTACAGTGGGTATTCCTGATGGAACCAGCATCCCTTTGCTGCCCAGGGATGGCAACACTGCAGTGTCAGAATCAAGAATTACAGCATTTCCATAACCAAGCCTTGTGCTGCAGCTCTTAGAAAGTATTAAAACTATGACCTCGCAAGTTATAAGCATTCATTTTATTTATACAAGGTAATTTAAGGAATCCACACTTATTGGATCCAAATTAACTGGAATCCAAATTTACAGCTTGGGAAATTCGGGTCATAAGGCAAAAATATCCTTGTTTTTTCACAAACAGTTTCTAGACAGATTCCAAAAAAGATTGGCAAGGGGAGGTATTTTGGAATTCCAAAGGAAAATGCAGTAAAACAAATGAAGGAGCTAATTTTCTTCATTTTTTCCAGGAAGCATGGCTAACTATATTAATTCACTCCTCCTGCAGTAACTTACACAGAAATTGAACATCAGAACCCAACAAATCTTTTCAGTTTATAAATCCTAAAGTCTGACATGCTTTTCTCAGCTTTCCTGGGACAGCAGACCAGTTCCTCAGCAAGGTTAGGTTGTGCTCTGGATGTCCATAGGGCTATAAATTGATATTTGAACTGGCAAAAAAGGTACAGGTTTTTAGCTGTAAGAAACTCACATGCTACTCACTTCTGGTGATTTACTGCTTAGTTTACTTTGATTTAGGCCTGGACCAATAGAACTGACACTTCTTTATTTCCAATTATTAACAATTAATATTGATAAATTTATAGGGTAACTGCTGCTACTTAATCCCCTCTCCACGGCTGGGGGTTCAGTTTGGTGCTGCACAAAGGGGTGTTTATGAAAAGCAAACTTGGATTTGAGGGTAGTCTGAGCACCTGGGAAAGCCTTATGCTCCCAACTCAAATTTAATATCAAGCTCAGATCTCAGTTTCTCAAAAATCAGCATTAACCACCATAAGACATGAAAACCATAAAGCAGCAGCACTGTTTCAAGGCCTTCAGTATTATTTTACACTCAGCAGGGCACAGTTGCCAGCTGGAAGTCCATCCCGGTTTGCAGGCTGGGATATCATCCAGATCTTACCTGGAGCTTTTACTGTAAGTGATTTATTCAGAGTGCCAGGCAGAGCAGTGGTGAATCACTGGGCACGGGAAGGAGTGCTCTGAGGATGTGAGGGGTGGGAGAGCAGGAATGTCAGTGTGGGGTGTGTGTGAATACTCGTGTGGGACATGCAGGGAGCACCCACAGTGTCCCCGGTGACAGCCCGGCCCTGCTCTGCAGAGGGACTGGGACAGTGACAGGCTGCCCCCAGCCCAGGGCAGCACTCTGTGCTCCTCCCAGCCCACTGCGAGCCCACGCTGTCCCCTGGAGGTGCAGGGTGTCCACATGCTCTGTACCAGTCTGCTGCAGTTGGTGCCATCCCAGCGCCGCCTTTCCCAGGGCCAAACGCAGCCTCACGGCACGTCCGGAGCGTCCAGACCAGGCTGTTGGAGCACCATCCCTACAACGCATTTCCAAACTCCATGGAGTTTTACACATGTGTTCCAGTGACCTGCTTCAATCTAAGGAGGACTATATTTTCAGGTCAAGAAAACTGTCTTAGATATAATTTGCTCTTGCATTTCTGTCCTTTGATGAACTACAAATGCAAAAGTGATTTTCTCAAAAACACAGTAGCAAACTCTTTTTAAGTTGTGAAATGTTTCTGGTTATTCCTTTATTATCAGATCATTCTAAAAAAATAGGTAACCAAGAACTGAGTCATGGTGCCATTAGGAAAACCAATTTAGACAAATGATTTGCCATTCCCAATAAAAGTGGCTCAATGCAACAACTTTCCAACAGCCATTCAAGATCTGCACGTGAGCTCTTGCATTTGGGGAAAAGCAGTAAGTGAGGAATCAGGAAATTTAAAGCAAGACAAAGGGAAAATAATTGATGAGAGAAATTCTCCTCATTACCACACCGTTGCTCTAGATAGGACACTGAATTCACAGGAGGGTGATGGATAACGCTGTCCCACTCTGCTCCTGGAGATCAAAGTACACGTGTGCTACACCAAATGAATGCTACAAAAGGAATATGGGTTCAGTGGAGAGAAGATAAAATGCTTTCCCTGAATATAATAACCATCTTACTCCATTATAATTTATTCATCAGGATAAGACTCATCAGATGCAGCAGCTCATTTTCAGGAAGACACAAAGGACTAGGGAGAAAATCCTAATTCGTTTGTGTAAATCACTCTGAACATGAACTGAAATCATTTAAATTTTCCAAAATACACAGTATTTAGATTAACCCTCCTTCCTTCATGCACATACACCCCAACTCCCCCAGTTCCAAAACTCCCTTCTGCATTAACACACCCTGTGTTACATTCAAAAAGCAAAGGGTTTCCCCTGTTCTCCTGCAGCAGGAACAGAGGGGTCACAGACACCTCCAGACAGCAGCACCCCTGCTCTGAGCACATAACAGCTGGGAAAAAGAGACCCAGCACTGCCAACTCGGACAGGAGACACTTTGAGTGAGTTAAACATGTACAAAAATGTGGCTGAAACTTGTCTAACATGTTAAAAGTTGTCTCAGACTCTCTTCTGTATTAAGTTTTTAAGGGTGAGGCCTAACATAACTAACAATAATATTAACCCCCGACTACACACACTCCTGAGGTCCAAGCCTGGGCTCTCACATAACAAAATTCGGGATTCACAGGCAGGGTTTGTACACCAGAGGCTGCACAGAAATATTGACACAGCCATGAGAGCTGCCTTATGTTGTATTTTCTGAAATGTAAGATTCAAAACACAGGCAAGAACAAAGCCATCAACCTGTTCAGCTCTACTGCTGCCTTTGTAGGGCTGTTTCATGTTTCCAAAAGTTAAGCAATATTAAATATCATAACACTGGGGATCTTGATCAGCAGGAGCACACATTTATGCTTCCTCTTTTTTCCCCCCTCAGTGTATTTTGAATTATTTCCTCTTTTCAGGTTTCATCATAAAAGATGCCAAGTTCACTTCTGCCTCCTAATTTTCTCTTTTTAGAAAAAGGCACACCCTGAACAGTAAATATTCCACAGGAAGATGTTATTTTACAGTTTTAACTCCAAAGTGAGTCTGACAAGTGCATGGGACAAATTCAATTTGATATCAGATAAGACTGCAAGAAATGTGCCAGACTAAGGTTAGTAAGTACTTCCCTTAGATTTTCCCCCAGGTTTATTTTAAAGAATTACACTAGAACAGCATGTCCAACACCTCTCCACACTAACCAAATAAAATTCTACTACTCAAAAAACCAAATCAAAAACCAACAGCACCCTGTGCACAAATAATTCATTACACATGTATTTATCAATTAAATTCAAATATAACTTTTGCACAAAATACCACGCCAGCAAGACAAACGCAGAGCTAAAACAACCAATGGCACCTACGAGTCTCTGGTACAGGAGGTTAAATACTGAGGCCTTACCAATTGCTGTAGCAACTCCCTGCCAGAGAGAACACACGAGTGGCTTAGTGCTATTGCTACTACTGCCCAAAGGAATTGAGGGGCATTGCTTTGGAGTGACTTTGGAAATAAGTTGCCAAGTTCATCAAAGCACTAACTGACAACAGAGCTGGGCACTGGGAGAGCTGCAGCTCTCCTGTTCACACCATATATACTGAACTGGCAGAACTTTATTTTCCTACCAGTTAGGGACACAGCTTTCCTTCCTGGGGCACAAAAGTACCCTCCAAACCCACCTCTGAGACAACATCTTGTAGCCTTTTACAGTCATCTCAAAATCTCAGATGAATGTGACTCAAAATACAGCCACTCTCCCCTGCTCTGAAATAAACCCGTTATCACTTCAAGGTTCCTTCCTAAGGCCCTGTCTTACACCTGGCTTAGATACCTCCAAAACCAGCTGGGGACAGATCTTCCCACTGAAATCCCACAAAGGGTTTAGGACACTGCCCACAACAGAATTTCAAATGGTATTTCAGCAGGAAAAGCTACAGGAGTTTGTACTAGGAACAACTAGAGAAACTCTCTCCATTTCTGCTGAAGCCATCAGAACTCAGAGCCTGTGAGCTCCCTGAACTCCACCGAGAAGCTCAATGCAGTCCCTGGCAAGGCTGCTCTGCCCTTCCAGAGGCAGGATGTGGCAGCCACTCACTCCGTGCCCCTGCACACACGGCTTTCCAGCTCCACAGAAGTTTGTCTCATGTTCCTACGCCTGTCCTTCACAGCAGACCAGCAATTCCCTACAGTCCTACTGTAACTCCTGGATACGCCCCTTCTGACTGCGAGCTCAGCAGCTGACTCCCTGTGTCCAAACACTTTGGGGACATGAAGCAGTTAAAGCAAGAGACTGAATGTGCGGACAAACTCGTCTAAGCAGAAGCAGCAAGATATAGTACAGGGTGACATCTTACCTGAAACTTTGTTTCTGGGCTTCAGATCCACCAATCCAGAATGAAAGGGGATTCGAATGGGTTTTCCTTCTCAGACTTGTCTGTTAAAAGAGAGCAGCCAATCATCTTCAGCTTGGTGTATCTACTTCTTTCTTGAACGAAAGCCCAATTACTGCTAAAGCTGTTAGAGACAAGGCACTGACCAGCCCGGCACCGACTGCGTTAGTGGGGCGGCGGATTGGTGGATCTAAGACAGAGAAACGGATTTACTGACAACAAGTGCTCCTTCCCCTACCCTGAATCACCCAATGAACAAGTGTTTTGAGGCTACAGCTCACTTTGCAAAGATTAAAGAAGATGAGAAGACACTACAGTGCAAACAACAAAACAAATACTAAAGCTCCAAGCACCAGCTCACACCTCACACGGCCGCTCCAGGAGCTGCCCCAAGGGCCATGCACAGGTCTGCAAACAGCCCCATGTGCTTCTCCTGATCTGCTATGTACATGCTCTAAAGTAGTTGACTGCAGTGATTATTTCCCTGTTTCCAGACTCAAAATGACCTGACTTGCCTCATATATCTGCAGTACAAAGATGGAGCCATTATGACATTCCAGACCTGAACAACAGCGCTGAATTCTGTGTATTTTCAGCTCCTTCTCTGGAAAACAATCCAGAACCAGGACAGAGGAAGACACAGTCCGCTACTCCTGAGATAAGAAAATGTCACCCCCTGCTAAGCAAAGAGATAAAAGGCCTCCAGCCAATACTGTCAGCAGCACACTTTAGGTGACTCATTTAAAGCAGCTGGAACAGTAACCCCTAAAAGACGGAGTCTGCAGAAAACTCACACTACACGTGTCACAGAAAGCACATCCTACAGAGAACAATCTGTGAGCCTTTCAGAGAGATCTTCAAAAAGTCCAGGCCGTGGCCTATAAAACTTGCCCTGCCAGCAGCCAGAAGCAACAACAACGTTTTCTAAAACCAAATGCTGCCACATCCCCAGACGAACACGGCACGGTCGTCTCTCACCCTCTGCCCTGCTCTCCAGCCCCTCCAGGGAGCTGAATCGACTGTTCCTCAGCCTGTGCTCCACATCTCAAGGCACCAGCAACTCAGAAGGGTAGGAGAAACTGCCACTGTCCCCAGCTGTGTCAAGAAACTGCTCCATGAGGACATGAATGTCCCTGATGGCTCACAGCTTCCCAAAGAAAGGAGCATCTGGGCCAATTTCCTGCTTTTCTACCACTGGTAAGGCCATAGTAATTACAGGGCAGCATTTCAAGGACAAAGCAGCACTGTAGGCCCAGTACCATGTCCAATGTATGATTTTTTAAGGCTGCCAAGAAAAGTACTAAGATGTTAAGGCATATGAGTCAGAATTTTAAGAGTACAATACAGCTCAGCAAGAAGTCACCTATCAAAATTATATAAATGTACTGATTTGTTAAGTCATTGCAGAGCCAGCAGGGTGTTGGAAGGAGAGGTATTTCTCCATGAAGGCAAACCTCAAAATTATTTGCAATTGTCACAGCACAGGTCTGATTTTGGTCTGGAGAAGGACTGGTGTGATGGAGACAGCTTGAATAACAAGTTTCCCTGGCCAGTCCTTCCATGCCCCAAGAGATTCTCTATCAAATCCAAGCTGCAGATTACTAAATTTTGCAAATTCTAAGAGTAGATTTTCAAACAGCTGTAGGTATTTTTGTCTGAAAACTTGAAATTGGCTTCACTGAAAAGGCTGGGAGATTTGAACACAGTCTCATCCTGCAAACCACCCTGAAATACAACCACACACCTCTCAAAAAGGCAAACAGTGCACGTGTCACAACTTCTGTACCAGAACTCCACATTCACAAACTCCTCAGCAGAATGAAACTCAGAGTGCAGTCCTGCAACTTGTACACTGAATATACACATATATATAGTTGTGATTCTCCTCCAAGTCAATGAGCAAAACTAAATATTGTAGTGTTGCCACAGCCAGAAGTTTTTTTTTCACCATTTTTCCCAGAAAGCACATCAGTCCCTATTCCTATCAAGTAGGTCCCTACTACATCTTACAAATTTCCAGCTGTATTCATATGAGAAACAGGCCTGGGAAGCTGAACTACTCTTTGATCCCAAATAAAACTGGTAATTTCCTGGGGTGCAAATACAAGGATGCAAGTCCTGCGGGGACCTGGATTAACAAAGCACCAAAGAAACAACATGCCTTCAAACGTTCCCGTTGTTAATTTAGCCTGCATGAGAAGCAAATTAAGTTTTCAAAAAGAGTCAGTGCTTTTTGGTTATTAAAACACAAACAGCATTATGTTACTTTTGCATTATCTGGTCTCGGTCATGCATTGTTCATATTGGAAAATGTGTGGAAGTGGTACAGGAAAGCAGAGTAGGCTGTCAGATGTCACACCACTGAGCTCATAAATACATCAATAAAGGTGGGAAGGAAGGGATTTTCCAGAAAAAATGGATTTTCTGTGAATAATGATGCCATAAAAATCAAACCAAGAAATCAGATTATGTAACAACATAAACAGTGGCACTTGTATAAAGAAGACATCACCCAAGAAAAAAGCTGGAAGGAAAGGATTGTTACTAATCAGCATTAGTTTAAACAACTCAGTAAATATTCTCATTTCCCTTCAATTTATTTTCTCCCTTGCAACAAAAAAACCCCTTGTCATGGAGCAGCCCTCTCATAACCATGGCCTCTTACTCTCTCCCACACATCATCCCTCTCACATTGGCACGTTTGCTGCAACATCCATTTCATTGTAGGGCCATCAGCAATCTCCCTTCACATGCTGCTGCACAAGCACCGGAGCTGCCCAGGGACAGGGATCTGGAAATGCCAAAGCAACGGAGACCTCCAAGTGCACAGCAACACCCCCCCAGCAGAGACACACAGCACGGTGGTGTAAGGAGAGAAGGTGGTTGAGAAAACACACAGGAAATGCAAAGGTACAGCCGTCCTTCAAAGCACGTTCCCAGCCTCTCTGAGGGCACAGCAGGTTGTTTTGCTGACATGCTGCTCACGACGCTCCTCAGCGACCCAAATTTTCCACACCGCTCGGAGCCCTGTATCCCAAGGGATACAGTGAGCACCGTGTGACAGCCACGGCAGACGTGCTCCACATGCTCCACGTGCTTTGGAAAGGAGCAACCCAAGAGCACTTCAGAGAGGGCAGCTGTGCACACCCCAGCCTGCCTGCAGGGAGGGATCTCGTTCCTCATGGACACCGGGATGTGGATCCCCAGGCACGGGCAGGGCTCGGGCAGCAGCCCCGGACGCTGCTCTCACACAGGAAGCCCTGCACGTGTTCCAGCTCAAGGGAACTCTCTCTGCTGCACCTCCCCTGCTCACGTGGGGCAGAGCTGGAAAATTCACTGATGGTACAAAATGGAGCTGCACTGGGAGGTAAAAAGCCTCCAAACCTCGAAAGAGACTGAAAAAGTGAAACTTTGGTCAAACACCAGGGCTTACTCTCCTCAAGATACTGTAACTTTTCTATTAAGAACCAAAAGCAATTTACTTTCAGAATTTTCCCTACAACTGGCACATCTGCAGCTTTCCTTCACCTGCATAAACTGACGGCTGCTGCCACCCTCATCACAAACCTCACACTTCTGCATCTTTGTAGTCTCCTTCTTCCCTCTGCCATCCCATTTCCCCAATCAGACCATTCCTTCACCTAACCCTTCCCAAAAGGTGCAGTTTTCCACACTTCTTTGTCTACTTCCCTCATTTCCTCCCCACTCTGCTGGCTCCAAATGCAGTTGCCGTGCTCTAATTCATGTTCTTAAGCTCTTCCTCCCCATTTTCTGCGTGGCTGCCAGAGACACAGCAATTTCTTCTCTTTAGCTTTGCATCCTTCCTCTCGGAGGCACTCTCTGAAATGGGACTGTCACTCGGAGCCTGGCAGCAGCACAGACCTCACATCCCCTGCCCCACAGGCTCATCCTAAGGCTGTGCCTTCCTAACACCCATCCAAGCACCACGTCTTCAGCTGTCTGCTCCAGCCACTGCCTTTAGCCCATGTATGAACCCCTGTGTGCTTTAATGTCCAACACACAGCTCCCAGCTCTGCTCATTTGGCTACTGAAGATCAAAAAAATGATAACTGTAGAGCCAAGAGATTGTTACCCTGCTGAAGAAAGCACAACTAGGTTACACACAGGTTTACAAAAGCCTTACTAACTCTCAATCTACTCCCAGGCTTCGATTAAGAACCAGTGACATTTCAGCCAGAACAGCACCTCCTTTGTTTCAGCTGCAAAGATGATCATTGCCTGTATCTCCATCACTACAAAAGTCTGCTCTTTGAAGGATTCCTCCAAGAACATGTAGAAAAAAATTCCCACAAATACAGCTTTGCCTGTTTGGCTTGAAAAGACTGAGACAGGGAAGAAAAGTGTCAGACTACTATAGCCCTCCTGAGATACACACAGCAGCTGTATTTTAGTTTCCAAACAGAATACTGAGATTTATTTTGCACTGTAAAGCTTTAAATAGTTTGGGGGCACAACCAGCTCCAGTTGCAGTAACCCAAGGAACTGATTTACAGCAGGAGCTGCTGCTGGCAAGGCAGGCCTGTGTGAAACACATCCTTCTGAAATTGGTACCTTCAGATTTGAAGACCTTCAGCCGGAAAGATTTCTGGCAAGATACTCAATTAGAGTTCTTCATTTATTATTTACAGAGGTACTTAAACACTGGATGCTTTTAGGAGAGCCAGAGACGTTCTAGACACTGAAGGCAGTGTGTTAGGAAGATTATTTTCCACATATGGAACTTCAAGATGCAAATGATAACACTGTGAACAAGTGCTTGTCCCTTTTATTCCTAGGCATGGCCTTTCCATAACCCTTTCCTGCTCCTGCCAAGGAGCAGTGCCATGCTGGATTTGAACTGCCAGCATGGGGATCTGTGTCTGGAGAACAGCACAGGCACCAGGGGCACAGTGAAACACAGATGTGAGAATTTACACACAGGAGCCACGGCCCGGAGGGGTCTGGTGGGTACCACAGCCTGGGAGCAACAGATTTATTTTCTTGTACTATCGACATCTTACGCTGGACACAGTTTACCCCATAAATGCTTAACTTTTTAACCTGTATTAAAAAAACCTTCTTTGTCATATTTATGTACTCTTTTACAACCACTTTAATATAAACTAAGCAGCTAATTAACCCCTGCTTTGAAAGCTGCTGGTAAAACTGAAGTATGGTGCAGGGAAGCTTCCTGAGAAAATGAAGAACCCAAGGCTTTTAGCAGGTATCAAAGGCAAGTCACAGGGTTGATGTGACTGAACACCATGGATTTTATACACAGCTCACACTCTGGAGGTAACAACACCTATTTCACAAAGCATTGTTAGTACTTCACCTTAAGAAAGAAAAAAGGTTGGTTCTTTAAAAGAGCAGAAAGGTCACAGTTATCTAATTTCACTGAGAAAACCAAGCCCAGGAAGAAAGAGCCCTTTCAATCACTGTGGCTGGCCCCCCATCTGTTCCGGATTACTTCCTCACCCCTCACTTCCCACCCACTCTCACACAGCCCTTCCCTGAGCCCGTCCTAAGGCCGGAGGTGACTAAGCCAGACCCAACCCCTGCACACACCATGGGCCTGACTCTGCACACCCCAGTCAGCCCCAGGAAACCTGTGAGGCCTCGAGCCTCCCAAAACCACCTCTGCAGGCACCAGGAGCTCAAAGCCATGGAATGGCATCGCTCAATCACTGCTCATCCCTGGAAATGACTGATGACAGGATACAGAACTGGCACCAGGCATGGGAAGCCCTCAGCTGTCCTAAGAGATACAGTGACTTGGGAACACTCACTAAAACTTCATACAGCAAATCAAAGTTGTCACTCTGAAACCTTAAAATATTTCTCTTAGATTCCAGCTTTAAAAATAGAAGAGTGTTATTTCCATAACTGATTTTCCTTTAAATAAATGCAAATGATTTATCCAGGGAAGGCAGAGTCGAGGGCTAGAACAGCGCGTTCTGAAACTTCCGTGCAATTACTGTGTTGACACATCATCTCTTGTTTATCAGCCCCTCAGAACCCAGTTGTGTTTGCTCCTCAGAACTTTCACATCACACATTTGCTCCTCTATTTACTACAGATTCATCCTGGCACTGCAGGGAAGTAATGGAGCACCCAGAGAGCACCAATGGCATCTCCTGTATCAGAGAGGCATAAAACATCCTGCTTTTAGTAACCAAGAGCACTCTCACGAAGACAGCACCCCCCTAGGTCTGCCAGGCTGGGATGAGCCCTAAGCCCCAGGCTTTGGGATGTTTCCCACCAGCACTAACACCCGAGCTTTCATCTTACACAGAAATCCCTGATGGGAAACTCAGCCCAAACAGCTTCTACTCTGTGGATTTAAACAAATCTCCTGGAGAATCTCACCTTCCACACCACACAAGAAGGCAAAACTTCCACGTCCTCATTTAGGGATGATTTTCAATTATTTTAGTGAAACATTTCCACTCAAACAAGTGTTTCTGTGCAAGCCCTCGCTAAGGTTAACATTAAATTCAGCTACCATCTACATTTTGCAGAGTACCATTTTCTGCTAGAAGCTACAGAACTGTTCATCTTATTAAAATTTTTACATATATTCATTTCTTGTGAAAGAGAGAAAAATTTGTTTCTTAAACCTCCTCCTACATAATGAAACTCTTACTAACCCCACAGATATTTGCATGGATCAGCATATTTCCCAGCTCCAGCTGTAAATGGAGGGTACAACAATTACCAGCAAAAGTTCCATTTGCTTCCTCCTGCTACAGCCTGGCCCCAAATAGGAGAGACTAAAAAGGAGAGCACTTAGAAAACAACAAGAAAGAAAGTTGAGGGAGCCAAACCTTGCAGCCCCAAATGCTATTTGAGCCCCTCACACAACCCCCAGCAGAGGGGCGTCAGTGAATCACAGCTCCAGGGAGGGAAAAAGCCATCAGAACTCACTTCTCCCCTCGGGAATTTCACAGGCATCTTTCTGGAGGAGCCTGGTCCTGTGAGGGACCCCACAGAGCGGCCCCAGCCTTCCCCTCACTGCTGGAGGGCACTGATGGCTTTGATGTCCCCCAGGGATGCACAGGGGCCAGGGCAGGAGGTTCCCCAGGAACAGCTTTTAAGCCCTTGGCCTCAGCGACCAGTAAAAATAATGAAACAAACATAAGGGGTTTTTAGGTTTCCCCTTTTTCTATTTTATTTCTGCTTTTTGAGGCCAGGTGATACATTTAAAGAAAGTTCATATCTTCCAGATCAGGTAATTTAGCAAGAACTCCACTGACCAAAAAACCCATTTAATGTCTCCACTGAACCCAGCTCACCTTCAGAGTGCCTTAACAGCAAATTACTTGCATTCTGCCCCTCAATTCTGAAGAACTGCATGAAAACTCGTATGTGAGACCAAATTATGCTTAGCACAAAAAGCAGTTACGCTCATGGCAAATAAATTAGAAGATATTTACTGATTATTATTCTCTCCCAGCTCCTAACTGAATTTAATTCATGCCTAAAGGCAGCAAAACGAAGGGTCCCTCATATTTCACTGAAGAGACCTAATTTTCTTATATTAAAGAAAAAACATCTCTTCCCACTGCTCCCATCAGACCGCCTCTCCACTACGGTGAATTTAGCGGCGTGAGCGTTAATTAGGAGTACAACCAATACACAATTAGGTGATTCCGTGTGTGCCGGCCCGGCGCGGCCCCGGCCCCGGCCCCGCTCGGCGGGAGCTCCGGCCCGGCGCGGGGGCCGGGGGGGCCCGGCCCGGGGGTGCGGGGGCGGCGCGACCGGACCCCCCTCCCCGGGGCGTTCCGCTGCGAGTCCGTGCGGCGCCCCCGGCCCGGCGCGGCCCCCGCGGGGTTAACTGTTGTTAGTGATTTACCCGCGGGGAGCCCCGGCGGGGCCTCGCGGGGGGCGCGGCCCCGGCTCGGCCCCCTCAGAGCGGCGGGGCGGGACCCGCGGGGCCTGGGGCGAGCGGGGCGCGAGGGGGTGACTCACCATGAGCTCGATGGTCTTGTCCTCGATGACCGAGTCGGGCTCCATCGCGGCGGCGGCGCTGCCCTGCCCTGCCCAGCCCTGCCCAGCCCAGCCCCGCTCGGCCCAGCCCGGCCCGGCCCCGCCGCCGCCGCCGCCGCCCCGCGCCCGCCAGGCCCCGCTCGGCCCGCCCGCCCCCGCCGCGCGCACGCGCACGCGACCGCGCACGCGCGCCGGGGCGAGCCGTGACGTCACGGCGCGCGGAGCGGGGAGGAGGGCGGGGCGCGCGCGCGCGCGCGCGCGCGGGGGGTGACGGGAGCGGCCCCGCAGAGCCTTCAGGGAACGACGCCAAAGCGGCCGTCCCGGCTCCCTCAGGGAGCGCGGGGACCGACAGTAACGGCGCTGTCCCCGCTCCCCCGGAGCCCTCAGGGAGAGACACCAAAGGGACCGTCCCGGCTCCCTCAGGGAGCGCGGGGACCGACAGTAACGGCGCTGTCCCCGCTCCCCCGGAGCCCTCAGGGAGCGACACCAAAGGGGCTGTCCCGGCTCCCCCGGAGCCGTCTGGAAGTGGGGGGACCGACACAGGCGGGGCTGTCCCGGCTCTCTGGGAGCGCAGGGGACCGTGCGGCACTCGGAGCGCCCCCAGCCCCCCTGCCGTGTCCCCGCTCCCGTGGACGGGCGGCCCTGCGGGGCTGTGGGGCCGGTCCGTGTGTCTGTGTGGGAGGGGCCGCGCTGCGGTTTGTGCTGGAAACGGGGAATCGAAAGCGCTGGAAAAACGCCTTTGAGAACCCGCGTGTGCTCGCCGCGAGCTCTTGGCACAGGCTGCCAGAGAAGCTGTGGCTTTCCCGTCCCTGGAAGTGTCCAAGGACAGGTTGGACGGGGCTTGGAGCAACCTGGGCTGGTGGAAGGTGTCCCTGCTCATGGCAGGTGGTGGGAATGAATGTAAGGTCCCTTCCAACCCAAACCGATCTGGGATTCCGTAATTCTCCCTCTGCTCCACCCTGTCCTGCTCCACTGCCCTCCCACCTGCCGTGGCAAATTAACAGATTTAAATAGATGACGCTTTCCTGTTCTCAAATTGATTCTGTCCCAGGCAGTTTGAATATCCCACTACTGAAGCAGACTTGGCTGAATTTCTTTTTCCTGCTCTACACCCAGACCAACAAAGGAAAACTGAAATCTTCCAGCAGCTAGTCCTGGGAGAATCCCTCCCTCGCTCTGGACTGTGCCCAGGGAAGTGGCTCTGGGATCCTTCTGGCTCACCCAGAGAGGGAATCGCCCTCTTGATGCCAGCCTGAGGGCTGTATCCACCTGATAAACGCTGAGAAAGCCCTGGGGGGGGAGGAGAACAGAGCTTCAGGGGGTGAGGGAGCCTCGTCAGCGTCACCAGGTACCGGTACCGGGGTGTGTGACGGGTCGTGTTTTCATGAAGAATGAGACCTTGGGTGGGGTTGTAGCTGTCCCTGTAAGGTGTCCCAGCAGCTCTGACCCAGTTCTGCTTTCAGCAGAGCTGGGAGTGACTCGCTCAGCCCAGAATGCCTGTTACAAACCCAAGAGCTGCAACACAGGACGGTACCTTGGGAGATGAGACACCTGCCCCTCTGAGCTCCTGCACGGCCCACGGTGTCACGGGAGGAGGTGCCACCACCTGGGACTCAGGGGTGAAAATATGGAGAAGGAATTCTTCTCTGTGAGGGTGGGGAGGCCCTGACACACATTGCCCAGAGAAGCTGGGGCTGCCCCATCCTTGCGAGTGTCCAAGGCCAGGTTGGACAGGGCTTGGAGCAACCTGGGCTAGTGGAGGGTGTCCCTGCCCATGGCAGGGGGTGGAATGAGATGAGCTTTGAGGTCCCTTCCAATCCAGATCAGTCTGGGATTCTGTGATACCCCGAATCACGAGCTGGTTCTGCACACTGTGCTGTTTATTTAATAACCAGTTTTATTTAAGAAGCCCCAACCTCGGGCCTGACCTTGCTGGCATTGCTGGCTCAGGTTGTCCTGTCTTCGAGCAGGGTGCCTGTTCCTGTCAGCTTTGCTCCTCCAGCTGCTCAGAGGGCCAGCCCTGGAGGAGAGGGATCCCTGTCATGGATGCACTGACATGGGATTATTTACCACAATCCCACTGACAGCAGGCCCAGCATCCAGAAATAACCAATAGATCTTGCCAGAGAAAACCTCCCATGCAGGTGAGAGGGAGACAGGGTGAGATACAAAAGCCTGTAAAGGAGATGTGCCATATTTGCAAGGGGACATGGAAACACCTGGCTCAGGTGATGGTATTTCCATCTACTTAACCTCAGCCTTTGGCAAGGAGCAGCTTTTTCAGCCTTCAGGGTCTGTATCCCGCAGTCAAACTGCAGTGCCCCCATTGCAGCAGGGCAAGGAGCACCCAGGAGCCAGGGCAGGATGGGAGACACTCAGGTGCTTCGGGGACCAAGGACACACAGGCTGCCAGCAGATGACACAGCAGGGACCGAATGCAGCAGAAGGCATTGGAATTTGGAATCCAAACTGTCCTAACAGCAGCATAGTGTGACAGCACAGCACTGGGGCTTGCCATGGAAATGGACCCAGAGCTTCCTGCTAAGCATTTTTTTCCGTTACCTGTTTGAATTTCTGCCAAATGGTAGAGAGATGGAGTGTGGACAAATGGGAATGGTGCAAAGTCCTTTCTTATTGACAGCACACCTGCTTCCCAGGACACTGGTGTCAGCAGAAATGTCTTTAATCCATTCAAAATTGCTTAGGACAATGCTTGTTGTGAGGTCTAAACCCTTTTTGTAGGACTTAAAAGGTAAAGCAGGAGCTACAAGTCTCCATCCCCAGCAAACAACTGCTACTGCTCCAAGTCTGGAGATGAAACTTTGATGTACCTCAAAAGCTGCCCCATTTACATTCTTCTGGACAAAGCCAATACCAAACATGCCATTGCCCCAAAGTCCCTCTAAGTGGGACCATAAAGCCCAAAGTCACACACGTGCCCATGTCAGCCTGGGCTGTGTGAGCACTGCTGACCCTCAATGGACAACACTCCATTTCCAGGTGAAAAAACATCCAAGGGCTTTTCCTGTCAACCCTGGGCACCTGAGCTGAATTCCTTCCACCTTCACATCATGACCTGTAACAAAGGACTTGCAGGTCAGATCACACCCGTTGTAACTCCCCCTCAGCCAGCTCACAGAGGTGTCACCGAGACTGAGATGGGACAAAATCCAGCCTCTTCTGCTCTCCCTGTAATCAGACGTTTGCTCTGGACATCACCCAAGGCAGCAGAGATTTGTTTGTGACACCAAAGTAAAAAATCAGCATGTCTCAGTCTAAATATACACAGAATAGAGATTTGCTGACCAGCACAATGCTTTTGGGGCTTTCCAAAGTACTGCTGTACAGCCAGGCTGGTGTCCTGACTATGGAAAGGACATAGCCAGGACATAGGAAATGAGGAAAACATGAAAAAAAAAGAAAAAAAGGATAAAAAAGGGGAGGGGGGGAAATCTTCCATTTACTTGTAGAAAGAATAAATCCGTGTCTCATTCTGGCAGTTGATGCATTGCACCAATGGATGGTGCAGCAGCGGCCGTGGGTCTCACTCTGTGGCAGGAGATGTCAGCTGGAACTCGAGTTCCTGTAATCTGCTTGTAATAGTGATAAAAACAATTCCTATGATATGAGAGAAAGACAAAAACGTTGAAATTAATTAAGGACAGCATTATTAAAAAAATCAAACATTTTGGCTTTAGCAGGGAACACCAGGATATTGATCCCTGCATCTGTAAATTCAAATTGTTTCTGAGCAGCTCCCAAAGTAAGACCTCGTGAGTGACATGTCCAAGACCTAATAAAATGGATGAAAAAACAGGTTTTTGATAAATTTTTTCTGAGATACGAACTCACTGAGAGAGGGTCAGTCATGTGAGGGAGCTGGGGGGGCTCAGCCTGGAGAAAAGGAGGCTCGGGGGGACCTTCTGGCTCTGCAACCCCCTGACAGGAGGGGGGAGCCGGGGGGGGATCGGGCTCTGCTGCCAGGGAACAAGGGACAGGAGGAGAGGGAACGGCCTCCAGCTGTGCCAGGGGAGGGCCAGGTGGGACATCAGGAGGAATTTCTGCCTGGAAAGGGTGGTCAGGCACTGGCAGGGGTTGCCCAGGGAGGTTTGGAGTCCCCATCCCTGGAGGTGTCCAAGGAAGGCCTGGCTATGGCACTGAGTGCTCTGGGCTGGGGACAAGGTGGGGATGGGGCACAGGGTGGGCTCGATGATCTTGGAGGGCTTTTTCAACCCCAGTGATTCCATCAGTCTATGATTCAAGCACGATATTCCCACGAGTACCTGACCCCCAGGCTGCAGCAATTTGGGCAGCAGTCTGTGGGCGTGTGCTCTGCTGAGACAAGGCCATATCAGGAGCTCCTCCCCGGTGTGTGACAGATCTGTGTCACATCAACACAGCAGCCACGCAGGGACATGGCTGGTAATTAGTGCTAATGAGGACCTTGCTCAGGTGGAAGCACACCCGGGCGGTGGGGCAGTTTCAGCCCAAGAGAACTCGCTCTGCCCGTTCTCCTGTGAGGATGAGGGGAAGTGGAAGAGGGAAAGTCCCGGTGCCAAGGAACCCAGAGATATCTCCACGTTGTGCAACAGGGCCAGAATCCATTGAGGGTGATGTCATCCTCACTGCATCAAAGCAAAAGGAATCAGGTGTTTAATAAAACCCTGGACAACTTGTGTTGCGGTCTCGGGCCCAGCACTGCCCTGAGAGCTCCGTGTCACCCTGTCTGGGCGTGCGCCAGGACACGGCCCCGGCCCAAACCAGCACCTTGGGCTGACCCTGCTGAGCCTTGGCCATCATTTCAAGTCCCTGTTTTTTCTACCTTCATTTGTCACAGGAGGATTTGCTCCCTGATCCCCCCAACCTCTATTCCCACGCGGGATGGTCTGGCTGTGGGTCACACTGCCATGAACCAGCCCCACAGCACACCTGGGCTGGGGTACTGGAACAGACACCACTTGAGTTTGTCTCACCACATTTTTCTGGATAATAAAGTGAACTATTTCTAAGCCTGTGCCCATTTCCTGCATTTTTTTTTAGGCCTCGGATAGCCCAGGCAGATGGGAATCATCCTGGCAGCTTGGACCTTTATTCAAAGGCTGCCTTTGGGTGTTAAACATCCACAAGATAAGCATAAGAGCAACTGGACACAGGCTGCTCTGAACCCACCCACTGCCCTCAGTGCCACTGCTGATCCAGCCTGAGGCAGGGAAAAACAAGTTAAAGTAAGAGCCAGGCAGTGACAAAATGACAGAATCTCTGGGATTTGCTCTGGGGCTGGTGGGAGGCAGCTGCTCAAATCCTCCAGCAGCTCTGTGGGTATCCGTTTCCCAAATTTCAGATGCCTTTCTGAAATCCCCAGCCTAACAGAGTCTACTCACTAAAACCCTCATCTTGGATCTTGCAGTGTTTATTTGGCTGTTTGGATAGGGATCAGGGGTTACTCAATGACCAGTAACAGTGAGAGCACTAGAAAAGCAAGGGCAGAACCATTCCAAATTCTCCTGCTGGAAGAATAATTATTGAACTTCCAGTTGGTAGGAGTAAGATATAAATAAACATTCTTGTGAGGGCAGGGATGGCTGCACTTGGAGCGTGAAAACATTTATTCTTCCTTCAAAGAAGTATTTGTAGCCAAAATGAGCTGACACTGGGTTCGATGGGTTTTTTAAAGATCTGGAAAAGATTCATGAGCAGATTCGTGGTGTCCCAGGGTGGTGCCAGGGCTGCTTCTCACGAGGGTGTGGGCACAGGGCTGCTGGCACTGCTGCCTTGGGTGATGGGGCACAGGGCACCCACTGATCTCCACCCACACTCCCAAGCATGGGGTCCAGCAATTCTTCTTTCCTGTGGCTTTGTTCCCTGGATAAAGATTGGGATATGAGGAAGGGAGGGAGAGGCAGGTGTGAGCAGCGAGAGGCTGCAACTGCAGTGCCCGTGTTGGTGACTCAGGGCTGCAGCTCTCACACAGCTCACACAGCCCACGGGATGAGCAGAACATGGGCTTGTGGTCCAAAGATGAGAGAGGCAGAAAATCACCTTCCAAAGCATGGATTAAGCCTCTTGTCCTCTGCTCACAGCCCGCTGCTCCTCAAGTCTCCCCAAGCCCAGAAACCCTCTCCCAGGTGTAGGAAAACAGCACTAGTTGCTCTTTGCACTTCACACAGGCAGGTGAAGTCAGTAAAAAAATACTCTCTGGTATGATGGGACTTGGTCTTGAATATGGACTCAAACTGCCAGTCATATGAAAACTACAAAAAACCATCAGCTCATACAATTCAGAAAGGTGTTTACAAGGTGGGAAGAGTTCATACAGTGTCAGCTTTAGAGTACTATGAAAAAACCCTTCAGTTTGTAGTAAACCATATTTGAAACTGGCTGAGACCCCAGAGCTGCCCAGCCCTCACACCCCTCACACTGAGCTGTTGGACACCGTTCCACTTGGTGCAAAATGATTGTGGGGACTTCTGGAGTGGGAACTGCTCTGTCCTGGATGGCACCTCTGGGGTTGGAGTCACCTGCAGCCTCTCCCCTAAGCCTGACTCAGCATCCGCAGCCCCACCTGAGCCTGGTTTGGCATGCCCAGCCCCCCCACACCCCCTGCCCTGCCAGAGGGGCACCTCTGCACAGACACAGCCCTGAGCCACCCCCAGCCCCAGGCCAGCTCCTCCCCACATCACCCACAATGTTCAAACACTGGGGGCACTGAAATGCTGTTTCACAGCACTGGTACCCCAACATTAAAACCAAACCCAGCCCCAACCCAGACCCCATGCACCTTTCTGTTTATTTATTTCATGTTTACACTGCATTTGATTCTGTACTCACAGAATCCCAGAATCACTGAGGTTGGAAAAGCCCTCCCAGCCCATGGATCCACCCTGTGCCCCATCCCCACCTTGTTCCCCAGCCCAGAGCACTCAGTGCCATGGCCAGGCCTTCCTTGGACACCTCCAGGCATGGAGACTCCAAACCTCCCTGGGCAGCCCCTGCCAGTGCCTGACCACCCTTTCCAGGCAGAAATTCCTCCTGCTGTCCAACCTGACCCTCCCCTGGCACAGCTTGAGGCTGTGTCCTCTTGTCCTGTTGATTTGTCCCTGGCAAATGCTCTCTGTAGACACACAGTCAGGTTATTCCAGCAATGTCTTTATTTTTGCTGGATGCCTTCAGCATGTTTTGGACACTTAAGAAATTAAAAAAATTTTTCACCTTGTACTGGATGAAGAAAACAAAAAAGAGTCACAAAATCCCTGTTTTATCCTCGGAGCCAGCCTTGCTCTGCAGCCTTTCCAGGGCTCTCACCTGGATTTTAAGGAGGGACAATAACAAAAAGGGTTTCTGCATCCCTTGCCTGGAACTTCAGCATCCCTTTTGCTGCAGGAGTCAAAAACAGATCCAAACCTTCTTCCCTGAAGCTGAGGCTGGGGGTGTCACTCCTAAAGGGGGCTGGAGCAAAGTAAATCATGGAATCACGGAATCACAGACTGTGCTGAGTTGAAGGGACACACAAGGATCATCCAGTCCAACCCCTGGCCCTGCACAGGACCATCCACAAGGGTCACCCCCTGTGCCCCAGAGGAGCAGCCAAACCCTCCTGGAGCTCTGGCAGCCTTGGGGCTGTGCCCACTGCCCTGGGGAGCCTGGGCAGTGCCCAACCAGCCTCTGGGGGAAGAACCTTTTGCTGAGATCCAACCTGAGCCTGCCCTGACACAGCTCCAGCCGTTCCCTGGCTGCTGTCCCTGGTCCCCCCAGAGCAGAGCTCAGTCCCTGCCCCTCCTCTGCCCCTGCCCAGGAAGTTGGAACTGCAGTGAGGTCTCCCCTCAGTCTCCTCTGCTCCAGCTGAACACACTAAGTGCCCTCAGTGTCCTCCCACACCTTCAAATCAAGGCCCTTCCCCATCCCTTTGCCCTCCTTTGGACGCTCTCTAATGGCTCAATCTCTTCCTTTCATTGTGTCCCCCCAAACTGCCCCAATGCTGCAGGTGCCCCAGTGCAGAGGATGTGGTGCTGCCATCGCTCTGAGCCAACCACAAGCCCCAAGGACTCCACTTGACCTCAGCTGGAACTGGACCATGTTCCCACCACAGCCAGGGATTGTCCCTGTCGAGTGACAGCAACTCACTGAGCCCCAGCTTTTCTTTGGTTGCTGAAATTACAGTGGGTGCCCTCAAGAATTGGATCAAATGTGGTGAAAATGCTGCAAAGCTCAGCCCTCAGCATTGAATTAAATGTACAGACCAGAAGACAGAAGAGCCCCCAGGGACTGCTCGGGGCAGATCCACCCAGGACACGGCGCTGGCTGCAGGAGCAGCACAGGAGCTCCTACGTGTGGCAGAGGGCAGTGCTGGCTCTCCAGCCTGCTCCAGGAGGTGACATTGGGGCAGCTGGTGGCCTGCCAGTGGTAAGACAACCTCCTGAAGCCAATAATTGATTGGAGGATGACAATAAAGCTACAAAAGACTTGCTTCACTCTGCAGAGCCCTTCAGGCACATCCACCTATCCCAACAAACAGGAGGGACTGAGAGCAGCCCACTTATCCCATCACAAGAACTGAGAATAAAAGCAAGTCTCACACAGGGGCTTTATCCCAGCACTGGGCAGTGAGGGATGAAACCTCCTGCTGGGTTTGCAAGTGAAAGGGAAAAGCCCCAGCCCTTTTGTTGGTCTTCATTGGAATTTACTTACAGGTTATTTTTTTACCACAAATTGCAGCTGTGTGGACTTTGGGAAGGATTAATGCCCTGGGGGTCCCCCTGGGTCCTGCCATCCCTGCTGGCCCCCAGCAGCCCCAGATTTCTTGTCCTGTGCAGTGCAGCCTGAGCTGCAGGAGCCCCCAACACCTCCTGTCTGGCCAGACACCAAAGGAAAGGCAGCTTTTTGAGGAGAGAGGCTTAGGAACAGCAGTTCTTCCTGAGCCTCGGATGTATTCTGATATTTTGACATATTTACAGCAGCTCTTTGATTCCTCTGGTAGCCTGAACCCCAGGAGATGAGGCAGTGGGTGATGTGGCACAGGGGCACCTCCCAAACAGCACCCAGGGTCTGTGCCCATGGGGGGGGATGTCCAGCCCAGCAAGAATGGCCTGGACTGGGAGGGACCTAAAAGGTCATCTCATTCCAACCCCCCCCTGCCATGGGCAGGGACACCTTCCACCAGCCCAGGTTGCTCCAAGCCCTGTCCAACCTGGCCTTGGACACTTCCAGGGATCCAGGGGCAGCCACAGCTTCTCTGGGCAACCTGTGCCAGGGCCTCCCCACCCTCACAGCCAGGAATTCCATCCCAATATCCCATCTAACCCTGCCCTCTGGTAGTTGAAACCATTCCCTCTTGTTCTGTCACTCCAGGCCCTTGGAAATAGTCTCTCTCCATCCTTTTGGTTGCTCCTTCAGACACTGGAAGGCCACAGTCAGGACCCCGATGGGGGTGACCTTCACACCCATGGATGTTTCCAGGCCTCTGAGCAGCTGCAATCCCTCTGAGAACCACCCAGGCTCGGCCCAGAGGGAGATCCTGGGAGCTGTGGAAGCCACGTGCTGAGCTGGAAGGCTGAGACCCCCAAAATACCCAGTGACAGGGACTGGGGTGTCCCACCCCCACACCTGGGGGAGGCACCACGGCAGCAGGACAAAGCAAGGGGAGACACCTCCACCTCAGCCAGGCCCAGCAGCAGGACTGTCCCCACACTGGGGACATCTGTGGCCAGGCAAAGTGTTCCTGAAAGATGGCATCCAGCTCCAGCAGTGCCCAGGGGAGACCAGGCAGCCCTCCCTCTTCTCTTCTGCCTCCTAGTTCCTCTACAGTTTCCATTTTCCTCATTGGAAAACGGCTTTTTCGTTCACTTTTACCTTCCAGGCAAGTCTCCCTCCTCCATCCCCTCTGTCTTCAGATAATACAAACCTCTCTGCTATCTGGGGTAAATTTAGACATGACAGTGCAGAACCTCCCCACTGGGGGTAAGGTCTGTCCTCTGACATCCTTCCTGCACACCCAGTCAGTGCCCTCCTGTGCCCCCCAAACCATCCCAATCCCCCCATGGCTGAGCAGCACAAGCTGTGCCCTGTGCCTTGGCCAGGGGCTGCAGGAGTGTGGCCAGGACCCTGATCCCTGGGGAAGCATCCAGGAGCTGGTTTGTTTAGTCTGGAGAAGAAAAGCTGGAGAGGAGACACGGCATGGCTGCACCTCACTGGTGCTCCTGAGAGAGCATTGCCAGAGGAGAGGTTTGTGCCAACGTGGAAACTTGGTGACCAAACAGGTGAAGCTGCTCCTCAGGAAAGTCCTGCCCTGACATTAAAAAGAACGTAGGTTAGAAACTGGTTGTGCCTTAAGAGCTCCAGAGGTGGTTGGGGTTGTAGGGAAGAGTCCAACACTTGGACATTCAGACAGCTGGACTTGCACACAGATTCCTTCAGGAGCTCCTGCCTCCCAGTCCTGGCTGTCCAAGAGCTGCCACATCCAGGGTGGGCACTGAGGTGGCTCTGGGAGGAGCAGACCTGCACACACAGCACAGCCAGGGAGCCACAGCCACGGCAGAGCCGAGGGGGAGCCCGGGGAGGCAGAGGGGATTGGGACCAGCCCTGAGAGGGGCACTGGGAGAAGAGCAAGGAGCCAGGAGTCAGCCCCCAGCAGTGGCCATGGAATACCTGCACCGAGCAGCACAGAGCAGTGGCTGGGGCAGAGCTGGGATGTCCCAGCCCCTCCCAGCCCCAGCCAGACTCTCCCCACCCCCAATTCCACCCTTTCCCCAGCTCAGCCTCCACAGCAGTGCGAGGTCACCCCCTCGTCTCACTCATTAGCAAGAAGCCAGGATTTGCTCTTTGATTTATTTAAGCCCTGACAACGACTCAGAAGTGTTGGAAGTGCAATTTTTCACCACCGACTAAGAATAGCCGAGTGGAATTCCAGAGCTGCCTCCCAGTGCCGCGGGCCGGGCTCGGCTGCCCAGGACAATGGCATTTGCAGCCCGTGAGCAACAACAGCACAGGCCAGGCTCCAGCTCCCGAAATAACAGCTTAGAAAGGGCAAATTCTGGCTTTAATTACGGCAAGACAAAAAAATGGTGTTTAAAAAGTGCATTATTAGAATATCTGAGCACACGGTACAGCTTTACAGCAAACAGGGCAGGCAGCGAGGGCAGGGTGGGCTCACTACCCATGACATGAAAAGGAGCAGGTAACACTGATGGTTGGGGCACAGGCAGCTGGAACGTTTGGAAGAGCTGAAGCCCTTCGGTGTGAGGAAACAGAAGCAGGCAGGCAGCAGGAGCTGATGATCCCCTGCAGGCACTGCAGCGGAGCCTCCCCCCAGCCCGGCCGAGCTCAGCTGGACACTGGGATGGGACCCTGGGTGTGCTCTGAGCCACTCTGAGATGCCCAGCACCAGCTCCACGGGACAGCCTGGAAGTGGCACTTCATTTATTCTCTCAATTTCAGCTGATCAAGGCCAGATCCCTTCCAGGGATTTCCCAGCCCATGGTCCAGCAGGCAGGTGGGTGGAAATCCATCCATCCCTCCATCCATCCAATCCATCCATCCCTCCATCCATCCATCCACCCAATCCAGCCATCCTGCCTGGCTCCCAAACCCAAACCTGCAGCCCCTGACCACTTGTGGCTGGAAGTGGCCACACTTGCCCCCTCCCAAACCCCCTTCCCAGTTCCAAGCTGTATCAGTTCCATGTGCTGAAGGTAGTCGAGGCTCCTGGATGGGAGCACTGCAAGGGTGATTCTCACCTTTACACAGCAGGAAAAACCACCTGATCCGCTGCAATATTTGGTGTGAAAAAAGGCTGGAAGTCAGTACTTTTAGCCAGGAAACAATCTGAGTGCAACTGGAACAAAAGCCAGGCTGCAACAGAACTGCTTTCTGAAGGGTGAAAGGGACCCAGCGACTGGATCTTGGCAGCTGGAAGGCAGAAAAGAGTTTCACCACCTCTCTCTCCAGTGGCCTCATCCTTCTGTCAGGGTGAGGTGCCTTTGGGAGTGTTCCAGAGGCAGCTGGAGGGTCCCAGACACACCTCAAGGCAGCCCAGTGCACGTGGCCAATGAGACCCACTTGTGTTTTCTCACTGAAATGTGAAGGGGGAGAGACAGGAGAACCAGCCAAGATTAGTGAGGAAACAGCAGCTTCCAAGCAGGTCTGGCGTGGAGCAGCTGTGACACCAGAGGAGACAGCTCTGGGCATCCCTCCACAGCAGCCAGGCCTTGCTGCTCCTCCTTTCCCCGGGAATGCAAAACTGGAAAGCAGAAACCAGGCTTGCTGGTGCTGCCAGTAAAGGGTGAAATGAGAAATATTTGGGGTTTTTTAACAATACACATCCACATGCCTGGTTACACCAAGGGGGGAGACCAGTGGGCAGTTTTCTGCAAGCAGCAGCTTCTCCTGTGACTGCGCTGACTGAGGGGATCGTTTTTATATTTTTCATTTGGTCCTGACCTCAGCTCGATGCTTTGACCTGTACCAGAAGATGAATGGTGATCTGTTTTCTGTACTTAGGTCACAGACAGCATGAGATTTGTGCATCATTATTTCTGCTCCAGCAGAAGTGGCACATCTCCAAAACTCGGGTATCCGGAGACCCAAGGACGGCGAGCCCAGACCCTCCTGTCTGCTCCAGCTGCAGATCAAACACAGGGAGAGGCAGGGACTACAAAAGGGGAAGCCTCAGGTCTCAAGAACAACTCCTGCTGCACCAACCTGCATGTGACAGCAACAGGCAAAGAGCCTCCCACCCAGATCCTGCTGCTCTGCTGTGAAGGTAGATGCTCAGCCTCAGCCAGAGCATCTCAGCTGAGCAACACCAGCCAGGAGGTGATTTCACACATCCCTTAAAATTCCTGATACTAATCATGTCTTTCCCGTATTGCCTTTCCAGCTGGGGCAGGAGGCAGGTGCTCTCTGGACAGCCCTGGTTACACTGAGCTTGGCTCCAGAGACCAGAGGTGGCAGTTCAGGCCCACGGAGCCAGAGCGGGTCTGTGCGGGTCCAGCGCCAGGAGCGAGGGTAGGAAAGGCCCCTGAAAAAAAAATTCTCAAGTGTTCTGTGACTGGAAGATTAAGGGCAGGTTTCTGCCCCTGCAGGCTGCCCTTCACCTGCCTCAGGAGATCACCACAGGTAACACTCATGGCACAACAACCTTTGGAGTGTTGGATTTTTTCCTCCCATCCTTAAAGGAAGACTGGACGTGGCACTCAGTGCTCTGGTCTAGTTGACAGGGTGGTGATCACTCATGGGCTGGACTTGGCCTTAGAGGTCTTTTCCAACCTCATTGATTCTGTTATTCTGAAGTCGAGGTTTTAAGCTACAGCTTAAACGAGCAAGTGAATGTGCTGGAGAAACACAGGATCCCTGAGGCTGGAAAAGACCTCCAGGATCACTGAGCCCACCCTGTGCCCCACCCCCACCTTGTCCCCAGCCCAGAGCACTCAGTGCCATGGCCA
Organism: Chiroxiphia lanceolata; assembly: GCF_009829145.1. Taxonomy (NCBI): domain Eukaryota; kingdom Metazoa; phylum Chordata; class Aves; order Passeriformes; family Pipridae; genus Chiroxiphia; species Chiroxiphia lanceolata. The sequence goes on from NC_045651.1 coordinate 1,377,015, forward strand.
GGCCTTCCTTGGACACCTCCAGGGGTAGGGACTCCACCACCTCCCTGAGCAGCCCCTGCCAGTGCCTGACCACCCTTTCCAGGCAGAAATTCCTCCTGAGGTCCAACCTGACCCTCCCCTGGCACAGCTGGAGGCCGTTCCCTCTCCTCCTGTCCCTTGTTCCCTGGCAGCAGAGCCCGACCCCCCCGGCTCCCCCCTCCTGTCAGGGGGTTGCAGAGCCAGAAGGTCCCCCCTGAGCCTCCTTTTCTCCAGGCTGAGCCCCCCCAGCTCCCTCAGCTGCTCCTGCTGCTCCAGCCCCTTCCCAGCTCCGTTCCCTTCCCTGCACATGCTCCAGCCCCTCCATGTCTCTCTTCCATGAGGGCCCAGAACTGGACACAGCCCTGGAGGGGCCTCAGCAGGGCCAGCACAGGGGGAAAACTGGTCCAGAGAGAAACATAAGCCCAGCTGAAAGAGCTGCCTCCATGCTCCAGCACTGACCGAAAGCTGGGACTGAGTTGGGAGTAAAAAGCAGGAGTTTCCTGAACTGAAGAAAATAAATCAGGAGTCCATACTATATTCTTAAATATGGTTTAATACTCTTCTCCATTTCTGTACATCACAACACCAAGATATCACTGCTTGGGATCTCTCTGCAGAGGCTATATAGTAGCGAAGGCTAGGAATTTCCACCCCCGTTGAACGTGTTTGCATGTGTAAGTGTAATACATATCAGTATATATTGATATACACATCAATATATAATGCAATATATATCACTGAAGAGAACACATTGATTAAAGAAATACAAAAATTTGGCATCATTTCCAAACTTAAATAGTAAAAATAAAAACTACAAAAAGGAGCTGCATACCCTAATGTATCATGTGAAACAACAAGCAGTATATTCAAAAATGTAAATTTACATCCAATTTTTGTGGTCTTGTCATGTCACATTAGACCCATTTACAATGGCAGAATCCAGAACATACCGCTGTGAGGGCCCCAGGGGTGCTCAGACCTGGCTCTGGGCACAGCCACGGCACACCCAGTCCCACCTTCCGTGAGAATTCCAGCTTGGATGTGAGAGCGACAGCAAAGCCACCTGCCAGGTTAGAGACCGGGTTACAAATTGTATTGCTCACAGGAATTTTGGACCTCAAAGAACAGCGTGGCAGAGATTTTAAGACAAGCTCCCCCTCCGTTCAAGTGAACCAGGATCATGGGACAAGAGGCAGGTTTGCAGCCGGCGACGCACCAGGAGGGCAGGACAGGCCCGGCTCCCACGGGAGTGCCAGGAACCCACACCCCGGGAAGAGGCAGGACCAGAGCCCTGGGAAGAAGCAGGACATGTGCATGTGCATGTGCATGATCTGTGCCAGTGCTCCCCTGGCCTACAGGACCCCAACACCCAGAGCGGGTCGGGCTGTGCTCGTGGAACAGGCAGGACACAGAGCCTTGGGGGTCTGGGGCACCCAGGGGCTTTAACCCATGAAGGGCACATCCCCTCCAGGACAGACACTGCCTTAGTGCTGGGAGATGGTGTCCCCAGGGCCTGTGCCAGCACTCCAAGGGTTGGTATCCAACGTTCCACACCCCCAGCACTAAAGTTTCAGCCTTCACTGACTCAGTATTCCTGTAAAATACCCACTTCCCTTAAAGAACTGTGGGTTCAAATTCACATAATCAAGGAAACCTTACGCAGTCCTAAAGCAAAAAGAAAAACTTACTGAGGAACAAAAAGCCAAGTGTACCTTACTTCACTGAAATCTCATGTTTATTTTTGTCAAGACTGAAAAAAAAAAAAGATAGAATTCCTGAAGGCTGCACTGCTCAAATCCAAATTAAGCCCGAGACTTCAGCAGCATTTCCATTGCAATCCATGAAGTGCATTTCCTAGTTTATAAGAGCAGTGTTTCTGCAAACAGATTAAAGCACGTTTGGCTGGTGAGCCTCCCCAAACCATTGGAATTTGCAAGCCACACGTTATGAACTAGCACTCAGGTCAGTGCCTCTTCAAGGTTTTGAAGAGAATGGCTTCAACCTCGTTACATCTCTTCTGCAGTCTAAGCTGAGAATGCCATGTAAATGGGTCACGGCGCTGCCAAATGCAGCGATTGATTTCTCCAATCAAAGTATAAAGAAACAAACCAGTAGGATCTTACTTCTATTAATTTTTGAAGGAAGAGGTTTACAGCAGTTAATGTATCATGAAGGTTAAAAAAATCATTTCCATAAAATACAAGAGCAACCAATTTCACCATTGAGTAAAAGTAAAAACTGGGATTCTTTTTTAAATTAGTCCAAAGTGGCATATAGGAACTTAGTAGTTTGCTGCTGCACTGACACTATGACAAATCAAAGTGTAGGGTTTTGCTTTCTTAAATCCAATGCTTGTGGATCAAGTTCTGGAAATGTTCCAATTCTAAGGCAGGGATCTGTTGTGTTTTCCACCATGAGTTTGCTCCTTGGGTTGGATGCTGGAGGGGCGAGGCACGTTTTGCCGGACCCAGGTCGACTACCTAGTAGTCATCAAGGTCAAAAAATTCATCGTCTCCTCCTTGGTATTCCATGCCCTGGAAGTCCACTCGGTACCGCAAGATACCTGGTAAAGACAACATGCTTTAGCTTCTTCAAAATTCCACCTGAACAGTTTCCTGAGCCCTGGCTGCACATCCAGAGCTTCCCTGAGCCCTGCCAGCAGACATGCAGCTGGAGGGACAAATCCACAGGGAACTCACGGCCCAAAGGAAGGAATGCCCACCTGCCCAGCCAGGTCAGATTCCTCCTGGAAGAGCTGAGCCCATTCTAGAATCGTATCACAGAATCATGGAATGGTTTGGGTTGGGAGGGACCTTAAAGCTCATCTCATCCCCCCCCTGCCATGGCAGGGACACCTTCCACTAGCCCAGGTTGTTCTAAGCCCCGTCCAACCTGGCCTTGGACACTTCCAGGGATCCAAAGGCAGCCACAGCTTCTCTGGGCAACCTGGGCCAGGGCCTCCCCACCCTCACAGGGAAGGATTTTCTTCCTAATATTTCTTTTACGGTTGTATTTCCAAAAAATACCAGTAGCAGATCACTTGTTCCAATGTAACTGCTCCAACAGAGGCCTGTCAGTTAAATCCAGAGGGCAGCTGGCACTGAGGTTACTTTTACAGTGCAGGAAAAGCAGGATTTAATGGTTGTATTCCTGGACTCTTCCCACCCCAAACACCAATCCAGGGCTCTGGAAAGCCTGTATCCCATTTACTGAGGTGAAGGGTATTTTCAAGGAGTATTTCCCTTCCAGTCTACCAGGCCTGGGAGCACAGAGGATCCCACCATGCGAACAGGCTGGATCTGGCAGGAAATTAAGGACTCCTGGAATTACAAACCTGAACACTTAGAAACCTGTTGCTCCTTATGTAGCCAGAGAATCCAAGCTTGTTTCCTTCTGATTGGTTCTCTGGGCCTAGAAATTCCTGTTTCCAATACATTCATCCCTGGTTCACATCCATCAAGCCAAGCACAACCAGAGGCAGAGCTGGTTTAGCAGCAAAGCAGTCCCAGCTCTGTCCTGGAATCCCTGGCCTGGGCAGAACATGGAACGTGGCAGGTGGTTGTGCCCTACCCTGCCAATGATTTTTGTCAGCCTGAAGCACAGGATCCACCTGCACCTCTGCTGATCCTGGTCACTGAGCTCAGGAGAAGGACTAAAGCCTTCCAGGGTCTCATTGCTCCATGAAGTTGGGCTAAAAACACTTTGACAAGGAGCACAAGACCAGGGACCCAAGTACAGGGAAGGTCTGAGAGCTGAGTAAGAGATCCAGCTGCCCCAGGAGCTGGGTTGGGGTTTGTCAGACACAGTGAGGCAGCTCAGGGCCCTCCTGACATGCCCAGCTGGAAAGGAGAACAGCCCCCCCTCTGAGCACTCTGGAGGACAGAGGGACTGAGGAACACAGCTGGACAGTGACAACTGCCCACAAGGCATCATCATCCTGCTGCACATGGAATGAGTTCACCTGGACATCCCTGGTGAACACCATTTCTTCTTGAACCAGTTTCGTGACTGACAGGACTAAGACTAATCCCACTGTTGGTACCAGACTATCAAATCAAACACTAAACCCCCACCCCCACATTTTTCTCTTGCAATTTACCTCCAATTCCTCCAAATCCTTTCACAAATTGGGATCCTTCTTGTGATTTGTCTGTAACAATTTCCAATGTTGCTCCAAATTTCTTGTAGTTGTTTGCAAACCACTCCAGGAGGGGCATACTTTCTATCAGTTCATGTTCCTGCCCAGTCTGTGGAGACATTGGAAGGGAGAAATGAATAATAAAAACTGTCCTGGTCACTGTCTGTTTGGTATTGAGAAAATTCACACCAAAAGTTGGCTTTGGCTTAAAAATCACCACGGTTCTGTCATTCCTAAGAAGGACAGCAGCCTTAATGCTCCACAGGAAGCTTCGTGGTGGAAGGCATTCCTGACACAACTGTGTCAGACAGTCCTGGCTCAAGCAGAAGGCTCCTGGTGCTATAAAATGAAACACTGACAGGCCTTGTTTTGGGCCTCTCTAATCTGGAACTTAGGGCAAAAGCCAGAGAGAAAATGCCTTATTTGTTCTTCTGCTCAAGTGTCACCTCATGCTACACTCTCAGTTTTCATTGTTCCTTTAGACTTGTTCTACACCCTGCAAAGATTCCAGCCCACTCAAAGAGACACTGCTTCCAGTCAGGAGCACTGATCCATGCAGATACAGAGGCCAAAAGCACAGTTTTGTAACTAGAAGGTCAAGTGATTATTGACATAGACACACTTCACTGCAGGTAACACTGCAGACCTTCCATGCACAGAAGGAATCAGCAATTCCCTCCAGCAGGGAAAGCAGCTGGAAATGGCCTCCCTGGCACAACTCTGATGACTCAGGGATGCCTACCCTTTGGGCAAGGGACACACTTTTTTGCCCAGTTTACTCTGCAAAGTAACACAGACCCCCCCACACCCCATCAGGGCTTCTGACCTGCACAGGCAGCAAAGGACAGCTCCACACATCCAACACATCCTACAGCAAACACTGCCCTGCACCTCAATCCGTGTCACGCTCTGTAACCTCACAGTGGTTCTGCACGGACCAAATCAGTGCACAGTGAGCAGGAAGCAATGGTTTGGGACCTTGGCCTGCATGGTGGCCACCAAACTCCTGTAGCAGATAGTCTGAAGGTGGCCAAAGCCCCTATCACCTCAGCCCATTTACACAGCCTTGGAACTGGCAGCAGGGAAGACTGGAGAAAAGCAAGTCCAGGGGTTACACTGGAGGTGAACAGAAGAGCCACAGGTTACTGCCTTGAAGTCTCACATGAGTGCCAGAAGGTCACCATGCTCATGTGCTTGTGCCAAACTAAGCTCAGATGTCCAGAGCACTGCACCAGTAACTGAGAATAAACCCACAAGCCCCAAAGCTGGAATACCTCCTTATCTGTGAAGTGGGATTTATCCTTCTCTTGTTCTGGTGTCAAATACAGGATCTTCTCCTCTGAGAAGCAAGAAAAAAAATAGTATTAGGTTGGATAAAGGTACCAGATGCAGGTTAAAGGCAGCAAGAGACTGAGCACAGCCAGCAGTTACAGCTCAGAGGGTCTGCTCACTGGCACTGCCTTCCTTTCCAGCTGAAGCTCTCACAGCAACCAAGGAGGGCACAGCAGCAGGGAACAGCTGTAGTGCCAACACCAGAAGAGGGAGAGGCCCTGCTGTGGGCACAGGGTTTGTCTGCAGTCAGTGAGAATTGTGTTTCTGGCCCTAAGGGTCCCATCAGCCTCCCCTCTGGCATCACACTTTCACAGCTGGAAGGCAGGTTCCAGGTTGGCCCTGTGACAAACTACCACCCTGGCACTGCAATTCCCTCTCTGCAGGGGAATCCTGCTTGTTACAGGATTTCCCCCCCGAGCTGGGAAGCTGCAGGTCAGTGACCTGCCCACACAACCTCCCTGTGATCAGATCTCCTCAGGGAGCTCCTCCAGAGTGATGTCTCCCCGTGACACAGTTCAGGTGTCAAACCCCCAAGCACCCGGTCTCCCAACGTGCCACCTACCCTCCGTGCCTTGGCAGTGCAGGACATATCTCATTATATCCAGGTTTTCATAGACTATCAGTATCTCTACTGCTCCCATTTCCAAAGCTTTTAGTGTATCTTCCACACCAAAGCAGTACTTCCCCGTGTCCTGACTGATCTCATCGAAGTATCGTCCTGCAGCCAGGGCACAAAGAAGGAGACTGTCACCAGCACTCATCACACCACACACAGCTTGAAACACGCTTCATTTGAATGCAAGAAGAAACTGTCACCAGAAGGCCTGGAACTAAGGCAATCTCTGGTGAAAGATTGGAGAAGGCTAAAAAAGATGGGGAGAAAAAAATAAACAAACACCCCCCCTCCAGTATTTGAGGTGCCCAGGTGGCAGAAAGGATCACAAGTCACGCTCTCAGCCACCATGGCAGGGCTGGGGCAGCCCAAAGGCACTACCAGGAGGTTGGAAGTATGACCAGCATATTCAGTCACACGTGTCTGGCTCAGGAGGAGGCTGCACGTGCAGCACATACCTATTAGTTTTTTCTCTTGGATGAATTTCACATTGGAGAGGACCTCAGTTGACAACTCAATCGCTTGATTGAACCCATTTTCTCCTCCATATGAAATGTCAACTAGTTTGAGCACTTTGGATTGCAACCGCTAAACAAGGGAAAGAGGAGACAGGAAAAATTAAATCTGTTCCAGAGCAGGGCCATCAGATTCCTTCATCCCACCACAAAAGTACAGGCCTGGCAAGAGTCACTGCATTCATCTACTGGGCTTCCCTTGCAAGCACAAGCTGTGAGCCAGAGGGACCTCTGAATGCACGATATTGAACCACAATTTTCAGGCAACAGGAACACTAAGATTTGGTTTATTGGAGTTTAATTCCTATAAAGCTTCTACTTTAGATTTGGGGAGACAAAGAACAAAGAATGCTATTTCCAAACCAGGGAGGACAGATTTCTTATTGGCACTGTTTTAAGAAAAGGAGATCTCCTGCAAGGAGGGATTAGGAAAGGGAGAGCTCTTTGGATACCCCACACTTTTAGTTTTGATCCAGTCACTTCAGACACAAGTTACACCCCTCTCGAGAAGCATCTCAGAGTTACTGTCGATATTACCATGTTACCACCAACAGCTTTGACAGGGGAGCTCTGCTCAGGAAAGGCCACTCACCTGATCAAACATGTCAGACTGACTGAGTTCAGTTTTGAAATCAGCTGAGCCAGCCAGGACGAGCCCAGCCACGTTGACCTTGTCCCCGGAGATGAAGAGCTGCACGGCCGTCTCGGCCACCTTGCGCACGTAGTTGTGCCGCTTCTCCATCCGCAGGCGAGCGAAGCGCAGGGCGGACTGACCTCCCCGACCTGCACGAGAGGGCTGAGCCAGCCTGGGCACCACTGCACTCCAGGAGGGCTGTCAGAACATGGGCCCAACCAGGCCCTCAAGAACCAAAGCCAAGGGCAGCTGCAGCAGTGTGCCACAAGCCAAGTTGTGACACTCATGGCACAGGCAGTGAACAGAGAGTCCATTCACAGCAAGAGATTTTTCTCCACATATCCCATAGAGGAAAATACGGTGATTTTCTTTTCTTTCTATACAGACTCACAACTCTCTATAGAAACTGAACATCTGTGCACGTTCTGCATTTCCTTTGGTGCACTGCTGATGCAGTGAGCCCAGCAGCCCCTGCTGCACAACCTTACTGCGGGACACGTTTCTGCTTCATTTTGTCCCATCCCACTCTCCACAGGACAGTAGGCCAGGAACACCTAACAGTCAGTGCCTGACTACCACAGAGCATTATCAAGTGGAACTCAAATTTTCCTTGCTACATGAGGCTTCTGTGCTTCTTGCAGGGAACAACTTCCTGCTCTTCACTGATGTTTGCACACAACACCACGGGATGCAAACTTTAAACCAAGTGGGATTACTACCTGTGCTACTAACATTTCATTAAAACTGTCCCAAAACCAAGTAAAGGGTCAAATGCACCAAGAAATAAAAAGTGTCACTTTTAGGATCAGCTGCATATTACCATGATTCATTAATTCTGACAGAAGGTTCAGACTAGAGGCTTTGCTGTCAGATTCCAAGGAAGCAAAGACTTGAATAGAGCTAAACCCCTACAGGCCAATTCCCCTGCTTCCACCCCCACATCCCACCCCAGGACATGCTGCTGCAGACAGTCTAGAGGCAGACTAGCGTGTTACCATGCTTCTTTGGAAGATCCACAGTGAATTTGTGCAGGACTTCTCGTGTGTTTCCTTGCAGGGTTCCAAAGAGTGCCCCACTCCCATCTATTACAATAAAGCCAAACTTGCTGTCGTCGGAGAGCAGCGCCGTGAGGGCCTGGAACAGAGCAGAGGTGTCACTGAGCACGGGGGGTGAGGGACCCTGGCTCAGACAGGTCACCACAGACAGCCCAGCTCAACCAGTTTTAGTTCTGTAGGTGTTCATTGCTGTTTGTTTTACAAATAAACTACAGGAAGAGCAGCAGATTCAGGAGCTGTGACTATTCCAGCCCACTGCAGAATGGTTTGGGTTGGAAGGGACTTTAAAGATCATCTCATTCCACCCCCTGCCATGGGCAGGGACACCTTCCACCAGCCCAGGTTGTTCCAGGCCCCATCCAACCTGGCCTTGGACACTTCCAGGGATCCAGGGGCAGCCACAGCTTCTCTGGGCAACCTGTGCCAGGGCCTCAGCATCCCACAGGGAAGGATTCCTTCCATATACAATCCAATCTCATGCAACACTGTCAAGAGCACAAAGGAAACTCGAGTTTAATTCTGAACACTATTTCACAGCCTTGCCAGTTCCTCACCTGAGGTCACAGGCAGGTGTGACAGCACAGCCCCAGAGATGGGCTCAGGGAGGTGAGAAGGGAAATGATCACACCTACAAGGCTGCAGCACCTCCCTGGCTGGCACAGCTGGAAGAGTCATTTTCCCAGCACTCCAGCCAGGAAAGCAGAACTTGTTCAGTTGACTGTCAGTTCATTTTTGCACTCCAAAACACTGACACAGCCTCTCAACTCGCCTCTACCACAACTACTGGGCTGCTGCACCTGCTGACTTCAAGCCCCACAGGCAGAATGATTAAATCTATAGTGTCTGTGGCAGATTCAGCCTTACAGAACACAAGTCACAGCAGCAATAGTTGTTCTGTGCATAACTGCTTACAGAGAAGACAGCCGTAACATTCGCTGCAAAATGAAGTTATCCTTCCATTTTCTTCCCTGTACAGGGGGCAGCTGAATTCATCCCATAAGGTCATTTAAGTTGACCAACAACTAAAGCACTGCACAGCATCAAGGGGTTTGAGTTACTTTTGCCCAACTTCCTGCCCAGCCTTGCTTCTGGTGGTGTGGGACATCCCGAGCACCCCACCCTAAACTCCCATTTCAAGGGAATCTGTCAGCTACTGCTCCCTCAAGGGCCACCTGAGCAGGTGGAAACATCCAGCACACACACTCTTTCTCATTTATACATGCCCCAAAAAACTAATAGCCAGAATCCTCTTTCTAACTGGCAAACCCACATCAGCAGGATGGAGAACTTGTCAAACTCCAGATTGCTTTAAGTCCCCAGTTTAATACTGAAAGTGATGGTGCTGGTTTACTGCACAGGCCCTTTAGCCTGCCTGCCTGATTAATGGGCTGAACTGAAAGGATAAAAACCATCAGTCATCCTCTTCCAAAATCCACAAACCAAGCTACAGCTTTCAAGCTTCAAAGAAACAGGCACTAAGGTTTAATGGAATCTCCTGGCCAAAATAAATATTCTGTATTAATTCCCCAGCAGTGGGATGAATGAGAGGAGGAAGTGGCATATTACATTGCAACTGGGACAGAGCCAAGCAAATCGTGTGACTGGAATGAATGCTCCAGCCAAGGTATCAAAATAAGTCATTGTAAGCTCTGCCCCTCAGACCCATCGGGCTCCGATCCCCTCGGGGAGGTGCTTTGGTTTCACACAGGCAATAAAACAGCCAGAGGAATTCTTATCAGATAACTTGCCAGGCAGCAGATGACTGCAGCTCTGATGTTCTTGATTCCCTCTTATTTTAATACAGTATCCAGTGATCAGTGATTCCCTCAGTCTCCCCTCTGTCAGCAATTCCACTGTTTGACCTATCAAGCACCAAAAAGAGACTATTGCTTTTGTTCTGTTCCTGCAGCCTGGACTGAGCTTCCTCCTTGCAGCTTTAGCCTGAAGGTGAAGATCACCTCCTTTCCCTGCTCCTTCACATCCCCTCCTCCAGATTTCCTAGGAAAGCTGTGAGTGCACAGAGCCAGCTGCCCTGTCTGTTAGCTCAGGGTACATGCTGGGGGAACCATGGGGTTAAAGGCATTGCTCTACAACCAAAGAGATGGACAAAGCCCAGAATTCAGTGCTCACATCCCACAGCAGGCTTTACAGCTCCATCTGATTCTGCAGAAGTAGAATAATCCCCTACTCCCAAGGGGAGAGCACACAGCCCCAGAGGGAGGGCCTGCCAGCAATCACACCATCCAGAGCAGCAACGACCAGAGTCCCCTCAGGTCACTGCCACGCTCTGCCTGGGCAGTGCCACACAGCAGCACCAGTGTACTTGGAGCTGCCTCCTGGGAACAGCCTGCTGGGCACTTTTGGATTGAATCAGTGCCCTGAGGCAGTAGCCTCAGCAGAGGACACCAAATTAATCCTTCTCCTGACAGGGCAGAAGGAAACCCGCCCCTGTCCCACTGCCAACAATGGCAGGGACAAACACCTCCCTGGCTCTCTCCTGAATTCTCTTATTTACCTCTTGCTTTCACTTGCCTGTGGACACATGGACTCAGCAGAACTCTAAGCCTGGACCTGTGCACAGGTTTGTACTGCTGGTAGGCCAAAGATGTGTTGGGATTTCATCCTTTGTGGGGAGACACAGAATATCAGGGATGTACCTCACCTGTTCCTTCCTGTACTCCTACCCTTTGAAAGCCAGTAATGGATTGGATCTCCAAAAACCCAAGCAAACAAGCAGAACTACCTCACTGAAGGGCCTCTCAAGTCCATGTCACATGAGTTTGACAACAGGCAATTAAGTCTCAGCCCACACATCTACTGTGGTGAACACCCTGGACATGGGGGGAATGGTGTACTGCAAACACTGAGACCTCTGCACCTGCCAGAGCCAAAACAGAGGCAACAAACTGACTGCTATAATCCACATTACTTTAAATATGCCTCAAACCATTCATTTAACTTAATTAGATGTTGGATAAAAATAATCTCACTTTATCCCAGACAGATGAGGCACATGCCAGTTCTCCATCAAGGGTCTCAGTTAACACATCTGATATCAAGACTGGCAACACTGATAATTATCTTGGCAGTACTTTAAGGCCTGGCTTGGAATAAGATCTATGGGCCTCTGCAGTTAAGAAGAAAGCTCTCTGCCTCCAGTTACAGAGAGGAGCTTATGTCTGTGGGTGACACCAACTCAGCAGTCATGGGCTGGGCCATGACATCAGTGTGGCAGGAGCTGGCAGTGTCTCAACTCCCTTCAGCAAACATCACACATTTGTGGCCAGTCACAAGCCCTCCCCAGAGCATGTGCTCCCAAAAGCCTGCTGTTCCACAGGCTCAGCACACCCAGGTGGGCCCAGGCAGCCCAGCAAAGCAGGCTGACTTTGGCTGCTGCAACAGGAGAATTCTTACCTCTGTGTGGAATTTGTTGTCACACAAATACAACGACGTATTGATTGGTTTGAAAGGTTCAAAGTCAATGTTGACCTTCTTCTCTTTTCCTTCTTCTGTCACAATTGTTCCACAGTAAACAACCAGACCATTTGGAGGTACTATAAACGACACGATGCAGTTTCAGTTCACTAAGAAACATGGCAAGCTGCACCCATCACAAACTAACTGCCAGACCTTGAGACTTATGGCAAAGTTGAAATTAAAGTTCCCAAATCTTTAACTTTCCCTTTCCCCACCTCATTCCCTTCCAGAGCTCTACAATGGAAAACAAACTCATTTAGTGCACCTATGCCTACAACGATCTGTTAAACCCAGGAGCTTGCAAACTCACAGGACCCAGAGAAAGGCTGAAGAGCCCCATGGAGCTCTCCTAGTGCTCATACAGTGATTTACAGACTGACCATCCCAAGGAAGGCCATATGCCAGTGTAAAGGCAATAATGATGAACTCTTTCAGTGCCCATTTTAGATGGTCTGGGTCTGTTCCCTCCCAAATGATGGCAGCTGCACAGTGCATAAGGCACACAGAAGTTTCTGCTTGATGCAAAATCACTTTAATGCAAATGAACTATTGTGGAATAAATAGCTCCTAAATCTGGCCAAGTTTAGCAGAATCAGCACTGCTAAGGACAGAATCATGAGCCTGCTTATTAAAGACAAGGACCACCACACTATTCTAGTCCCAAAGTCCACCCCTGTAGTAGCCATCCAAGGGCAACATACCTGGAATATCAGTGCAAAACAGCAGCACAGGCCAACAGATTTGATTAGCAGAAAACTGCATAGTGCAGGAACTTAAGGCTGCTTCCAAGAAAGGGAAGTGTGCCAGCATCCATACAAGCTAGAAGTTACCTTTGTTATAGAGTTTCAGTCTTTGCTGTACAGATGTAATGGCTCCCAGTACTGAAAGGCGATTGACTCGAGACTTAATGTTGGAGGCAGTGCCAAACTCGTCCGCCAGCATTTTCGCCACTCGCGAGATCTGGTCTTTGGGGGGAATGATCAGTGATATCATGCTGGTACCATTGCTGAGAAGGGAAAAGAGAGGGGTTGTGAGCAGCCAGCCACCAAAGCAACAACTGTACCCACAGGATATTCCATGCATGCCATTGCCTCCCATCCCTCCCGCCCCGCCAAGGATGTTTCTTCACTGCTACCAGTGTAATTCCCCTTCTGCTGGACAATAATGGGACAGTAAAGAAAATAAAACAGGCTCTTCAGAGGATTTGACTCTATAACCCAGTGTTCAGGTTTGCCACTACCAAGCAAGTCCTCCAAAAGCTGCTTGTTAAACCTGGGATGTTACTCTGGGAAAAAAAGAATACACGTGCAGGCTAAGGGCTGGGAGCTGAAGGCAGGGAAGCAGCTCCCAGCAGAGATTATTTAAAACAGTGCAGCCACATACTTTAAGGACCATTCCATTTGTTCTCAGACAGCTGGAGCACCAGGCAGCCCAAGTGCTGTTTTAGCACTTTGTTTTCCTCAGATTAATAGAGAAAACAAAACTGGAAGGATCCCTTTGCCTCAGTCAGCCTTTTCTATTTCCCCACTAGCACTCTGCTCTCCAGAGCATCTCCCCAGCTCTGGCAGCTGCTTTAACTAAACTGTGCTTAAGTACATGACTGCTGGTTCACAAGCACCAACCCCAGGCACGGAGTCAGGAGATAAGACCCCACAAATTACAGAAAAGGCTTAAATTACATGAAAATAAGTAAGTTTGATATTGATTTTTCCTACGGCTTTGGGATGGATCCTGCAGAGGTCTTAATCCCCAAAGCCGCCTCATGGTTCAAATCCATCCAAAGCCCGAAGGAAAACTGGGGAAGTTCCCATCTGCCTTCCAGCAGGTACCTCCCATTTGCCATTGAAGTATCCCAGATGTCTGAAGTGCTGCTTCTGCATTGTCTCAAATTTAACCCAGACCTCATGCTTCCCATTAGAGTAATGACAAAAAAATCAAATACCTCATCATATCCTCCAGCCCTCTCTCAAGGGTAAACCAGCTAAGCTCTGTGAAAAAACCTCTTCTCAGGATTCTGAGTCAGAGAACCAACAAAGTGCTTTTCGGACATCAAAAAAATGGGGTTTTGCTCTTTTACATTTCTTAGGGGAGGAGAAGACTAACACAGCCCCTGCCTGCTGCTGTTCCAGACTGTCACTGCCTGAAGTGTTTGGGCTACAAAGGCAGCAGGGAAGTGCTTTAAAAAGCATCACTTCATTAGCCTCTTTACAGAAGTTGGACAGCCCTCTCTCAAAGATCTTCAATCCAGGTCAAGTTGAAACAGATGCTGGCAGGTCAAATAAGTCCCCGACCTTAAAGACAACTAATTGGTTTTAATATCCAAGATCCCCATACACACTAATCAAGAAAGTCACAAAGAGACACTTGCCCGTGTTATTCCCAGAAGGAGCTTTGAGCCATGCTGACAGCTCTCAGGCTTCCAGGTCACACCAGCCAAGAACACTCCAGATTCTGCTCAATTAAAGCAGCTGGCTACCCCAGAGAATGGCACCAGCCTTAGGGGAGAGATAATGGTCTATCATTCCCAGCAGGTTTCTTTGAGGAAGAGGCTGATCAGAATGAAAGCAACTCTTCCTAACTTCCCTGAAAGTAGCACTCATCTCTTCCTCTGAATGAAGAAAGTCTCAGACTTCCCAGAGATTAGAATATCACAACCTCCTGCATCAACTAAGGGCATTCCAGTGTGGCAGGTGGGTGCTCCCTGGCTCTCCTGCTAGGAAGAGATGTCATACAATTTTTCCTGAATGAGGACCAGAGGGGAAAGAGCAGACAGGACTCATGTCACTGGCTGCCTGGGAGAAGAGCCCCGGCACCTACATTTCCTGTCAGTGAGTTGCAGAGCCGGAAGGTCCCCCCAGAACCTCCTTTTCTCCAGGCTGAGACCCCCCAGCTGCTCCTGGTGCTCCAGCCCCTTCCCCAGCTTTGTGAACAGCAAGGAGGAAGGCTGGGTGTGCCCTCCCAAGATCAATCCTTCAGTAAAAAAGCCTTGTAAAGCTACCTTCAGTTTTTAAATGCAAGGTAGCCCTCAGATCCCAGCCCTGGCCCCGTGCTGTGTTCCACTGCCCCAGAACTGAGCACTGAGCACCCATGGGATCAGACGGGGGGTTATTTGTACCACACACAGCACCTTAACTACAGAGCAGAGACACATCCCTGGCCCTTGGGAACACCCTGCCCAAGGTGACACAGTGGCTTTCATAAACCCTCGTGATTTATTACTGCAAACAAACAAACCAGAAGGGTCTCTCTGATGCTGCACTCCCCCTCACTTAAATCTCAAACTAGTTCAACACAGCACAGCACTGTGCTAGGTCTAACCCTTCAGCAAATTCCAGCCTGGATTTATATCCAAAAGCACCTTCCACTACCAACATCAAGTGCACTTCTTGGCTTTGGCATGCTTTCACCACTACAGAGCCAAAGCTATTTTTGGCTCTAACCAATTCCTGCAGAATCCAGTGACACAGCTGGTGTGCAGCTTACCACAGGAGCAGCAGCTCGAGCACACTGTGGCATCCCAGGATGCTGGAAGCCCGGAGCAGCAGGAGCCAGTCAGCCTGTCACCAGTGTCCCTGGACACCCAAGGGGGGAGCCCCTGCCACATGCTGCTGCCACTGCCCACTGCCCCTAACCCTAACCCAGCCCAGCCACCCAGCCCAGTGGCTCATTAGGCAGCCAGGTAACTGAGGGGACAGCCAGCACCCCCTGCTTGTCTCCCTCTTCCTCCAACAAGCACAAGGTCAGGACTAAACACTAAACATCCCAGAATGGTTGAGACCAGCAAGACACCAGCTGAAGTTGGTGGGCAACAGGAATCAAGATGGTTGTCTTGATTCACACCACTAACACCTTGCTATCCTACCACGGAAGGGCATTTTTCCCCTCTCCAAGCAAGCTTGTGCCTTCTGACCTTCCTGCAGGATAGCAGGTCTAAAAAACCCTGTGGTTGCATCTGCTGAACTCACCACAGTGAGACAAAACGCAGCCATGAGTTTCTAAGAAAGCTGCTGTTCAAAAACACTCAGAAAAAAGTAGGTTATTCTGCAGAGGAAGACAATTTCCAGGTCTCCTCTGGGTCTTTGCAGCTTCAACGAGATGACAGGTATTTCTGCAAATCCCATCCTGCCCCCCTGGCAGCTGCGAGATGAGCTGCCACCAGGTTCAGCAGTGCATTTACCTGGGAATGAGTCAGATATTTCCCCTGAATCATCCTCAGGCCTCCCAAAATGGGTCTTTCCAGAGAGCAGACTCCAATCCCAGGGGGCTCTGCTGAATGTGAGGCACAGGGGATGTTCCCAGCCTGGCCCCACACACCCGGTACCATAGTGAATTGAGTATTCGATCCAGCTTAAGGGCAGTGCTCACACTGGCACCTGGGATCCAGTATGGAATGAGCTGCTTCTTCCCTGGATCACCCCCAGTGCTCCTGAAGGAAGGACGGACCCAGTTCCAGATTATATCCTGCTCAGCACAATCCCAGTTTCACAGCACTGCTAAGGTTTCCCCCGGTTTAGGACAGCCAGCCAAGCTCTGCCAGAGCAGCTGGAAGCTAATGCTTTCCGACAGAACTGAGCCAGGGAGATGGCAGCAGCTCCAGACAGTTGCTGTCCCTATTCTGGGCTAAGGAGTGCCTGCACAGCAGCCAAAGAGCTGCCATTGTAATCCAAGGACGTGATGCTCCGGGATGTTTGCTCTGCAGGAAAGGGCATCCCAGACACAGGCCAGCACAACGTGTGCCACTGCACGTGGGACTGGGGAGGGGAAAACAATCAGGGGCACCAAGGGCACCAGCCCACACACTGTAAGAACCATGGGGGCAGTTAAGTGCCAGCTCTGGGAAGGCAGATGCCCTGTGCTGCTGGCACTGTGGGACTGCTCACTGTGCCAGCCCTGCCAGGAACTGGCAATTAGCTCAGATTTATCACTGCCTGGAATGAGTAGCACTAGGTATCTCTGGGATAGAACATGAGGATCCAGCCTCCAACTTTTCCTAAAGCACTGTAGGTAGGCTCCAACTTTCTCCTACAGCCTGGTAGAGAGTTGTTTGGGGAAAAAAGGGAAGTAAGAACAAGCATATTTTGCTTCCCAAGACAGCAAGTTCTTTAGAAAATCAAGGGTTGGGTATAGGACAGTCTGTTCTTATCATTAAAAATTTGACGTTAATAAAGGAATTTCAGGCAACTGTACCACAAAACATAACAGCCTTCCCAGACAGAGAGACCTCAGAGCAAGTGTTAACACGTTATCACAGCGCGTGGCCAGCGTGGCAGCGCTGAATCCCTGCTGACACAGGCCCCAAAAAGCTGAAGGGAAAGTCTTGCCACTCTGCCTGCAAGTAGGTACTACAGCTCAAAGAGCTTGTTTTCCCTGCAAGGTCCTCCTGCCCTGCCTAAGAGGGACCACAGAATCACAGAATGTGCTGAGCTGGAAGGGACCCACAAGGATCATCCAGTCCACTCCTGGCCTGCACAGGCCATCCCAAGAGTCACCCCCTGTGCCCCAGAGGATCATCCACTGCACTGGGGCAGCCCCAACTGCAATGCTGGGGCAGTTTTGGGCACCACCAAATACAGGAAGATATTGAGCCATTGGAGAGTGTCCAAGGAAGGTATGAAGATGGGAAGGGCCTTGCTTTGAAGGTGAATGTGAGGACACTGAGGGCACTTGGTGTGTTCAGCTGGAGGAGACTGAGGGGAGACCTCACTGCAGTTCCAACTGCCTGGGCAGGGGCAGAGGAGGGGCAGGGACTGAGCTATGCTCTGGGGGGACCAGGGACAGCAGCCAGGGAATGGCTGGAGCTGTGTCAGGGCAGGCTCAGGTTGGATCTCAGCAAAAGGTTCTTCCCCCAGAGGCTGGTGGGCACTGCCCAGGCTCCCAGGGCAGTGGGCACAGCCCCAAGGCTGCCAGAGCTCCAGGAGGGTTTGGCTGATCCTCTGGGGCACAGGGGTGACTCTCGGGGATGGGCCTCGTGCCAGGGCCAGGGGTTGGACTGGATTACCCTTGTGGGTCCCTTCAAGCTCAGCATATTCTGTGTTCTGTCAGCAGATGGCAAGTGCCAAAGTGGGCAGTGCCCCATGTAGAGATGAGCTGCCAAGTGTGCTCCATTACAGCTGGCACAGGAGCCTCCTGCTCTGGGTCTCCCTCCTCACCGCAGAGGTTTGGTTTCTACTCCCATGCCCATCAGAAGGAACAGCTGAGCAGACCCTTAGGCTTTCCAGCTGAAAACTAGAAATGGTATTGTAAAAGGCTCCCACTACCTTACACAGTGTTGTGTCAGTGAAATAGTGACCTGAACATGCCACACAAACCAAACCAGCAGCACCAGCCACAGCTCCCCTCAACTTGGCAGACAAGAGCAGCCACAGCCAGAAGTGTGAGAAGGAACAGTCAGTCAACCTGTCTCCTGCAATTTGGGATATTTGCTGGCACAGGAGAGCAGTAATTTCACAGACATGCTATACAAATAGCAGTGACTGGCCTGCCCTGTGGTATCAGAGACCTGACAAACAGCAGCTGAGCTGTAGCTGTTCCACAATGAAACATTTTACACTGCGTGATAGCACACTGTGTAATGTGGGGATACACAGGCAAGGGAGGCCAGTCATTCTCTAGGACTCAAAATGAGCCTATTTTTACAGGGCACAGCTTCATGAGCATCTTGCTTTCCCCAGGAATCAAGGGCAGTGTGAGGCCTGGCAGGAGCACAGAGCAAACAGCTTTCAGATAACGTGATCCTAACCACATTCCACAGCTAGGAAGCTTTCCATGAAATAACTGTTGCCACACGGTGCTCCAAGCAATGTTACCTTCCCCAGGTAACCTCTGCTGGTCTCCATGCAGGGGGGACTGAGTTACTGGGCAGGCACAATATATTCCCAGGAGCCCAAGCTGCCTGGACAGCCAAGACCACCCCAGCCAGACGATGGCTAAACCAGTTCCATCACTGACACATCCACAGCCAGCTGCAAGACAGCTGCCAGCAATATCCATGTAATCCAAGGCAGAACTCCATCAGGCACATGCCACAGGTCCAAGGGCAGAGCTGCTTCTGAACAAATATCCCCAGCGCTGCAGGCACGTGATGCTTCACCAAAGTCGAGGGCACAGTCCACAGAATCAGTGATGTAAGTAAAAAATATTTTTTGATCCTGTATCTGAGCAGAGACGTTGAATGGAGTGCTATAAAAAGCAAGTGTCCTTTGGTATAGGAGAGTACAAAATTGCTGGTTTGGGTTCTCTTACAACACACAGGCCATCAGACACTCCCGACCCATCCCTGCCCTGTAGGCAACAGCTCTGACCTTGCCATAGGGAAGCACATGCTCTCACAACTTATGAATTATGGCTGTGAAGACATAAACAGGTCACAGCTGTACCCTTTAAAACTTAATGTCTTTTAATAAGACAAAGCCTTCATCAAATAGAAAGTGGCTCAAGTCCACTTGAGATGCCAAATCCAGAGAGACAACAGCAGATGTAAAAGCTGCACAACTTTTCCTGGAAATCCTGTCAGCCTGCTAGGAAAGAGCAGGGACTCTCAGGAGTCTGGGATCCCTCCCAGTGCTTCAGAGGCAATGTCACCTGGAAGCCAAAGGATGCATTGCTTGTGAAAATATCAGCTGACTGCTCTGCAACAAACACAGCCAACATGTCTCAACCTAACTGCTGCTTGGAGGCAACAGCTTTGTGATGTCTCCATCAGAAACATGAACTCCCATCCCTGCTCAGAGCACAGCTCAGCAGGAGACAAGTGCTGCACAGACACCCAGACAGAGCACACAGCACTGGTGAGCTCAGAGTGGGACCTACCAGAGCTCCACTCAAGTTTAATGTGGAGTTGAGCCAGAAGCCACACTGTTGGCAGAACTTCCTACAGTACAATTTCAGCAAGAACCTCACAACCCGCACCTCAGTGGTGCTCTGCATTTCACCACAGCTTGCACAGGACTCTGGATCATCTACTAAAAGGCAACACCAACACAAGTTGTTCCTCAAAGGTTTCCAAGTCATCCAAAGAAGGGTATGAAGATAATGAAGAGTCCAGTTCCCAAGCAAAATTAAGAGTTCACCTCTCTGGATCAAGTGACACCTCTGAAGCAAAGAAAGAGCACAAGATGGGGGCAGGGTGGGTATGAGGAGGGGACTGCAGAGTCAGGAGACCAAGCCATTCTTTCCTCAGGAATCCTTTTCAGCACAAGCATTAACTGGAGAAATTGAGCCCCCCTCCTCTGAACTGAGGAAACACCCCAGATACCAAATTCCTTCATCAGTCTGTAAATGCCACCTCTACCCTGGACAAAGGAAAACCACTTAGCTGCACAGCATGAGACCATGCAGCTGCTCCCCCATGGCTCACACAATGCCAAGCTCTCCTGCTGTAGTCCTTGCAGAGCCCAAGACAGGAATCTTGTACACCATTTTCTGCTAATGCTGGCAGACTGGATAGAAAGAGCACTTCGTGCAGCCAGAGGAGCTTGAAGACAAACATTAAGGCTGTCCTGGAAAGGTATCCTGGCCTTGTATCCTAACCCATTGATCTTCTCAGAGAGGAAAAGCCCCCAGATGCCACCAAGCTTACTGGAGAAGCTAGGAAGAGAAGCATCAAGCCAGAACCCACCCTGAGAGAGAGAAGCAAGTCTGATTTCCTCAGTGCTCTGCTCCAGCAGCCAGGGAAAGCTTCCCACAGGGAGGCAGCAAATGGCTGCTCCAGCAGGAGCAGAGGCAGGCCTGGCTGGTGCTCACCAAGGATCAGGTGAGGTAGTGCTTCCCCCCAGCCTGGCCTGCTGCCAGGACCTGCCTCCTGAGCTCCACTCGCCTCCCTCCCCGGGGACAGCATGGAGGTGAGGGAAGAATCAGGTCACGGACTTGTACTGCTCCACAGCACAGCCTGGCCAGCTATCATGTGTCTGAGGGTACACAGGAGCAGGTAACAGTGAGCCCTTGCCCACTGGTCCACCATGCACCACCTTCCCACAGGTCAACAGAGGCAGCTCCATGTTCCCAGTCCCTCCATCCTCAACTGGAGCAGCTCCAACACTGTGGCTGCTGCTCAGGCCACCACCCAGATCCCAAAATCAGTCGTGCAGCTCCAGGAGCAGAGCCCAACCTCATCCCCTTCTGCTGAGGAGCACTGAATCAGCACAAGTAGATCCTGCACACCCCACAGGCAAGGTGAATCAATGCCACCCCGAAGTCCTTAGATCTAAGGAAACACACCACAAAACATAATTGCAGGGCCATGTTTGGAATAGGCCCTATTGGCTGCATCTGACCTCATGTGGAAAGCCCGGATACCCAATTACTGGTAAGTGGAACAGACATTTCTGCACTTCAGACATTTGTGACTCACTGGGAGGTTCAGTTTTGCCACTGCTCCCCTGCTCTCCCTCCTCCCTCTCCAATTATTAATGCTCCAAGTTTAAAAGACTTGTTGCATTATGCTAATGGGCCATTTGGGTACAAGATGTACACTGAGGGACTGAAACAACAAATCCAGATTTGCTTGTTAAGATGTTAATGCCTCAGAGCTACATGGGAATAGGTGGCTAACGGGGGAAAAGAAATCATTGCCACCAAGCCAAAAAAGTCTGTCCCCTTTTGAGGTGCTCGCTCCCATCTCCTACCACGTCATTCCTCAGGGGCTCATTCATTAGCTCGATGTGAATGATGATCTGTGCATGAATCACACTGCTCACTAATGATTCACACAGTTGTAAAGAGGTACCAGGCTGCTGAAGGACCCAGGGCTGTCAAACACTCGCTGAGTTCTGACGTGGAGTCACTCTCCCAGCTCGGGTTCTTTTCAGCCACTCACTGGCAAGTTCTCTCCAAACAGCACTTCCTAATTGCTGCTGTAATTCAAAAGGAACAGGTAGAGCAGGCAGGTGAGAGCCCAGGAAGTGTTTTACAACAATTAGACACAGGCAACCAGCAGGACATCAACAACCCCTTGGCCATTCTCCCTGGCTCCAGCTGCCTTCTCACGTGGCACAGGAACGGGGGGGGGGGGGGCTTTCTCAGACCACCCACCCTCAGCACCACTGAAACACAAGAGACACTGCCTTGGTCCTGAGAGGTGTGACCAGCCCTGCTCACGTGAAATGCATATTCAGCTTCCAACCCAGCGCTATGGAGACTGGCAGCCTGGAGAGACTCCACCAGTTGGAGCAGGGAAACAGTGTGGAAGCAGCTGCTGCACATCCTACCTGCTCAGCTGCCACAGCCCTCAGCTGTCCCTTCTGCCTGGGACTATTTCTATTCCAGCCTCTCTGCAAACATCTCCCTCTCCTCACACTACCAGAAGCAAAAGGCAGTATTAATGATAACCTTTACCTCCTTCAGGAACTCCCTTGACAGAAGCAGGCTGAGAAAGCACCACCTTGAGGAAGCAATCTGGCTTAGGTAAGACCTTAAATCATAACCTCTTCCCTAAACACTCCACACTGTAATGGCAGATCATAAAGTCAAAGCAGAAAACTCACTGTCAGTAAAGATAAATTCCACGTGCCACTCTGCAGACCCTCCTCTTCTAGTCCTTGCCCCACATCTGTCCCACATTCCCAGCAGTGTGACAAACAGCAGGTTACCCCAGCACTGGCCCAGTCCAAATTCCAGCTGAAGCAAGACTTTCCTAAAAGAGAGGTCCACTGGAGACACCAGTTTGAAGTGGAGAGACCCTCAAGGCTATGCCGTGACTGGCACTAGCTTAACATACCACCACACAGCACCACTTGGAAAGCCAAGTAGCACCTTCCCAGATGGACCAGCTCACCCAGCAAGGTCTCCATCACACTCCCTGTCCTAAGGTGAAAGCTCCAGCTCTGCAGAAACAGATCCTACATCAAGAGAGCCCAGACCTGAGGCACAGCCACAACAACAAGCACATCCTGATAAAGAAATGATCTGCTGCCAGCCTGGGAGCAGGGGAGGGAGCCTCTGGACCAACACATCTCTGGCAGTGCAGCCAGAAGCCAGTCACAGGGATGAAATCCCACACCAAATGCTCCTCCTGGTACATGACATCCCTTTAAGCCAAGACAGCTGCACTGATACCTGCCTGGACCCGGTGGTGGTGTTACACTGAATCAAGAGTACATCCCTGCACCCAGGGTGCTGTGCCTGGGATGGAGCAGGAGGAGAATCCACATCAGAGTTGAATATCAACTATTCTGCAGTCCAAGTCATTCCAGCACAGCTGCACCTTCAGCACCACGAAGCTGCACAGCACTTGCCACCAGCAGGACAATCCATCCACAGGCAAGTGCTGCAGGTGCTCCCAGGAGTGACTGAGAATTTGCTTTGCCTAATCCAGGAGGGAAATCCAGCTCACCAGTGCAGCACAAGAGAACCCCAGCACCAGCAGTTTCCCAGGCTTTTGTTCAAAAGAAACGGGGAACAAGGCAAACCAGTACAGGACATGGCTGTCACTGGCCCCAGTTACCCCCCAGATGCAGCCCAGCAGCTGGTGCTGTGGTGTTAACTCACAGGAAGGTGGGCTCTCAGGCCGCTTTTGGAAAGGCCCATTGGTGGAACAGGTCAAGACTATCCTGTTTGTTCTCCAGAACCACCAAACAGGTCTCGGTCTTGCCAGCTTGCCTGGTCACAAAACAACACCGTCCTAGGACACCCCAGAGGAGGGTGTGCAGAAGCACAGCCTCCTGTCCCTGTTGCACAAGGCTGGGAAACAGCAGCACTGTGTCACTAATTCCAAGGTTGGGCCCTTTCCATCAGGACCAGCAAGACTCCAGATGCACTGCAGGAGAACCCATCTGCAAATGATGCTTTCTGGGCAAAGCAAGTTGGGTAAATCTTTTATGTCCAAAAAACACACAAGCTTGTCCACCCTCAAGAAGAACTACGTTTCACTTTGCAGGAATTCCCACGTATTTTCAGCCCTCTGTCCTTCCTGGTGACTTTTTATATCTCTCACATTTGGTTTCTCTCACATTGTAGATGCAAGTCTCAACCTGGCAGAATCCAAACCCAGGCAGGAAACAGCATTACTTTGCCTTCCCACAGCTTTGGAGACACCAAAACTTCTCTTTCTCTTGCCATTTCACCATTCTCCTGCTTGGAAACATTTCTTCCAGTTACAACCACAATAAGTTACTTGTTCAGACTTAGTTTCTGCATTTGCCCTGTTCCCCCCACCTTCCAAAACACCTAATTTGGAAAAAATACTCTTCCACACACAGTTTGTCAGCCTCAGTTGTGTTTGCAGGCAGAGCCTTCAGAGACACCCTGCTTTTTGCCTCCTCTTTCCTGGTTTCAGTGAAGTAACTAAGGGCTACTGCTCTGAGCAAGTTCAGGTGCGGGAGATGTCTCCAGGGAACGGGTTCCTGAAGGTTTTACCACTGTAAGGGAGCTCCACACGCTGCACCAGCACCTCCTGCATGCTCATGGTGGGTCAGGATGCCCACCTGTTCTGAAGGTGTCAGTACCATTTCTGATTCCACAAAGAAAGCCCCAGTTTCTAAGACCTGAAGTTTTCCAAACACAATTCAGATGTGACACCCCAGGTCCTCTCCTATCAAAGAGACTGCTTATTGTTGCTGATACTTGATTTTGCATTTACAGCTTAGATTAGCAAAAAACCCTGCCCATAGCCCAGCTAACCATTCAGAACTGCAGAGACCAAAGGAACAAAGAGGGATTGTCAGTTTAGCACTGACACTGGAAAACTGCATGAAGCAACGGCAGAAAAGCCCTGAGAGAGGATAAGGGGAAAACAGTGGCTAATACTGCTTCTACCTGGACTGCTGCAACCTCTACCTGGGAAGACACAGCTGCAACTTCTGGGAGCACAGTATTTCACCAAATCTGTTCCACAAAACCTGCCTATGGACTGAAAGCAGAATGAATCCCTGTGTAGGGGAGAAGCAGAGATGTCTGATGAAAGTCTGAGCACTCCAAGCTCTCAGAGATGAATGACACGGCTGTACTTCTGTCAAGGCCATAACTGGCTCATGACCAGCCTTTCACCTCATCTTCTTCTGACCAGGAAGGTTAATTGCCTGCAGTGCTGAACTCGGATCCCAGTGCTGTCCCTCACACATCTCTGCAGAGACCAGCTACTTCCCTCCCACCTCCCCAAATCACAAACATCAACTCATTAACTTTGTACAGGGTCAGACAATTTGCAACTCGACTTTGAAAGAGCTGGGAGCAGATAAGACACACTTCTGGTTTAGGAAGCAAGTCACAGATACCAGCTCCTTCTAGTCCTGCCAGCAGAGATAGGGCTTTGAGCGAGGGTTGGGGGGTTAAAAATTGTTTCTCATTATTTTGACTTGACAGATTCTTTCTACAGACATCACTGAAAGAGCCTGCTTTCCTTAGCAGGGCTGGGAAAATAATCCAGGGCATT